>NC_092873.1:129573067-129881995 GCF_028372415.1 Notamacropus eugenii | reverse complement strand
CCTATGAAATCACAGATTTTTTTTAAAAGGTAATTATGTAGTGTAATGAATGTAAATTCAAGCTCTCAAAATTTGTTCAGTTTCTCCATCTATTAAGCTGTTTCTTATAATGCCCTACTCAGGGTCTATGGTGCACAGCTGCAGCAATGCCCAAAAGTTGAGCTTTGTAGCAAACTGGGATAATCCCTGTTAACAGTGGTAAGAACTAGATTTAGACTCCAAATTCATGTTCTACTTTCTCCTTTCTCTCAAGTCTTTCCATCTCATCTCTCAAAACACCTCTGCCCAACTTCCATCTGAGCATGTTAGGTACAAGTTTTGGCCCTGCTACTTAGAAATATTTGACTACCTTACCAATAACTTCATTTTCCTGAGTCCCAGTTTCCTTATTTATAAAGTGAGAATACTAATAATGACATTATCTGTCTTACAAAGTTATTGTGAGGATACGTTGAGAACATGGATATAAAGTACTTTTGTAGCCCTCAAAGTGCTACATAACCATCCCTAAAGGAAGAAAGAACAGATATAAATCAGGATTCTAGTATAAAATCCCCCCAGCTATGTAACGCTGCTCTTTAGTGCCAACACAAACTAAAACCCTCAATAAAATGGGAGCTATATTTTATCAAACTGAGAATTTCAGAGGTAAGTCCAGGTAAGCCTTCAAAGATAAGTAGGATATGCCAGCATAAATTTCTGAGAATTTGTAATCAAGTTTCATAATAATTATTTCTCTACGTAATATAAAAGGTAATGAAATCTAAAGACAGAAAAACTGAAAGTAACCATAAATGTGATGTGTAGTGAACAGCAGATATGAAGAAAGGCTTTTAGGGTGGCATAAAATTGCAGTTGCTTATTTCAATTCAATAAACATTTTTTAATCTCCATCATATGTCTGAGGCACTCTCCTGTGGGGGACAAAAGAAGACCCAATTCTTGTCTTCGGTAAGCTTGAAATCTTCCAAGATAATAAAATAAAAACCCAAATAATTGGAGGATATAATATAATTCATAGGGGAAGTGCAGAGTGCTAAGGAGCTCAGAGTAGATCATATATATTTCAGAATTTGAGGAAAGACTTTATGAGATGTAAAAACTTCAGTTATAGATCAGATTTCAGAGTCCAGGTTTTCCACTTAAGGCCAATCTAGCGTTTGTAAGGTAGTATTTGAGTTGGACTTTGACAGATGAGTAGAATTTTAAAAGAGGGAGAAACAGGGAAAGGTATTAAGCATGGATAAATGCTCCAAAGTGGAAAAAAAAATATTCTCAACAGATGGACCCTTGTTGGAAGTAATGGAATTATAATTGCATAGATCTTTTAGAGGATCATGATGACTGATATAAAGAGCTTAGATCTTATTCAGGAGGTGTTTAGCATGGTATTCTAAAGGCAATTAGCAGTATTAAAAAAAAAATCCCCCACAGAAGTACAACTCCAGTGCTTCATTATGTCATGATAACATTTACATAATGCTCTAATGTTTACAAAGCCTTTTACATATGTTATCTAATTTGGTCAGCAAATTTGAGGTTGGCGCTGTTATCTCGCTTTTACAGATGGAGAATCTGAGACTGAAAGAGGTAAAGTGACTTGCTTTAAGGTCACACTGCCAAGTAAGTGAGATTGGGTTGAAACTCAGATCTTTTTGAATCCAAGTCTATAGCATGCTGTCCACTGCACCACCTAGTTTCATAGCAATAATCCTGGTCTCTGGAACCTTCTGTGAGTGTAGCACAAGCTCCTACATGTCCTAAGAAACTAAAAAGCCTTGAAATAGGAATCTGATAGAAAACTCTAAGTCTGCCATCTAAGGACCAGCCTAATTAAATTTTGAAAGGCTTATTATGAGAAGATGGACTGTTAGGTGGCGATTTTTTTTTGGTAGGGGGAGGGGCAGAGGAAGGTGCCACAGCAATTTATAAAAGTGATCTTCTAAGCAACTGTGTGCAACAGTGTTCTGCCAGACTTGGTGTCAGACCTGGGTTCAAATCCTGCCTCAGTCACTTCCTGACTGTATGACTTTTGGGCAAATCACTTGATATTTGTACACCTCAGTTTCCTCAACTGTGAAATGGGGATAATCATAGCACCTACCTACTAGGATTCTCCTAAGGATCAAAAGAGATAATACTGGCAAAATTCTTTGTTAACCTTAAACCAACATATAAAGGCTAACTACGAAGCCATGAAGGAAGCTGTGATATGTATTAAAGGAGGCAGTCAGTACCCACACTGTTAAAATCAAAGATACTTGCAGCATTGAAGTAAGCAAAAATTCAGAAGTATCAATTCAACCAAGCCAATAATTATTTAGCATTTCAGCTGTGCAGGGCCCTATGTTAGGCATTGTGGGAGATCTGAAAGTGAGAGGAAATAATCACAGCAGAATGAATTAACAGACAGATGGCTAAATGAGGCTAGAGAAGAGGTCTAACAGTAAGGAAATCTCATTGATCTTTTGAATAATCTTAGGAGTATGAGGAAATATGTTCAAAACTGGAGACAGATCTATCACTATAATTCTCCACTTTTATAATTAAAAAATGATTCTCAGGGTGTGTCTGAAATGGCACATTATCATATTAAAGTCCATAATTAGGAGGTCACCTAGCTTACTTGTTTCTTTGTCACTCTCTGGGAATGGTCCAGGAAGCCTTGTCTGGCAGTAAAAATAAATGTAGTCTTACCTCTGTCAACCTGTAGAGAATAAAAATGCCTCGCGTCCACTGAATATACACAGTTCAAAAAAAAGTTCTAAGAACTTTTCTTCAATTGACTTTGAAAGAGAAAGACAATAGACAAATTCCCACTGGGTCAAGGGTTTGTTTATTCTGTTTAGCTCAGGGAGAATTTACACTTCCTTTGGTCCTCTTTTAAAATTGACAAGGGAATTAGTTTAAATGACCCTAAATAGTTCCCTGAATCGGAGCAGAACCCATCTGAACCACACAGGTTTCCACACTGGGGTGAAACTTATCTCAGATCACAATCAACTTGGCCTAATCCCCAGAATGAAAATTTGTACACCATCCCTTATTAATGCATTCCATTAACTTACAACCCTTCTAACTGAGGTGTTGACCCTCAAATCTCACTGGCTACCATTTAAACCTGTACTCTCCTGTTTCTGCTGAAAGAAAAGGAGAACAGTTGCTCAGCAACAAGCCTTTTATACACTTGAAATAACCCCTCATTCTTCTAAATACCTCAGTTACATTTTCCAGGCTCAATAATTCCAATTACTTTGACCCTGCCAACCTGGTAATCAGTTTCATTGCTCTCCCCTGTACTCTCCAACTTCTCCTCTTCATTATCAACTAACATTGCATGACACTGAACTGGGCATCCCACTTAAATTTTAAAGTCCCAAGTTGGAGAGCATTCTTGGATAAAGGCCTAATGAATATCAAAAATATTAGGAAGACCCACTCCATTTGATTTCTGTTGTTGACCTTTACAGAACCCCATCCAATAAAATTCATTTGAGCTATTTATGTCTCCTAGAAAAAGTTGATTTTTCTACAGACACAGAAATGGGTTATTAGTGCATAAAGTAGTTAACTCAATCTAGGGTACTTCATCTGAATGCTTGGAAATGTATCTCCTGGACTTTCAGAGTATCTCAGGAAATAGACTTTGTACTCTAAGCACTAGCTAAGATATTGCCCCCTTGGAATACAGAGGTCAAAAACAAGCATGGTCCAGGATTCTAATGGTGATAAACTTTGCCAACTATCTCCCAGTCTGAAAATTCTCATGGAGTTTAGGAGACAAAAATTTGTTAATACCATTCCTTGTCACAAAAAAATAAATGTTATCCCCATCATTATTTTCTCCAAATATCAGGACTCATCTAATATCTCCAACAATTCGGTTATAAATGTTAAAGGGCAAGAAAAGCAAACTTTAATTCAGCTCTAGGAGGACCAATGAATGGAAGTCACACTAGGCAGATTCCAGCTCACTAGACAGAAAACTTTCTAACTAGCAGTGTGATCATAGAACAGATTACTTCATGTAATGAATTTCTGGTCAGTGAAGATGTTGAAGAAGCAGCTAAGTGACCATTTATCTATTTATCCAAAGATACTATAGATGGTATTATTGTAGAGTGAGACTCTGAGCTAGAAGATCTCTGTTCCACCTTCTATGTTTTGGATTATGTAATTCAACATACATTTATATTTACATATATATATGTATATACACATATACACATATATACATACATACACATATACATATATAGATACATATATGCATATATTTGCATATATGTGCATACATACACAGGTATATGTATGTATGTATGTATTATGGATAGAGAAAGAGAGATCAAGTTGTATACCAGATATAATGTCATTCTGTACTGTCAACACTATCACTTTTTGCTCTCCATGATTCCCACTTTTTCCCATCAGTAGGCCCCAAGGTTTTGGTTTCTCAGCCTCGATACAAAAGAGAATGTTGAAATTGTAATCAGGAGAGTCCTGTATTCAAAACCTGCCTGGAGCATTTATATGGCCTTGAGCAAGCCCGTTAACTTCTCTAAGCCTCAGTTTCCTCATTTGCAGAATAGGAATGATAAGAGCACTTACCTTTCATGGTTGTTGTGAGAATCCAATGAAATGATGTCTGCAAAGAGCTTTGCAAACCTTACTGCTCTATGTAAATGTTAGCTATTGTTATCACTGTCTAGGTTTACAGAACCATAGGCCTGTATACATACATCCCACCCTTTTACTCAATAAACTCTCCCCTGGCTCCTATTATCTCTAGGAACACATAGAAGCCCTTCTGTTTGACATTTAAAGCTCTTCCCAACTTGACACCAGCCTAACTTTCCACCCTAATTACATCTTACCACCCTCGTGCACACTATGGTCCATCCACTTTGTGATATAGGATTGTTCATCAGACCCCTTCTCTCATCTCTATGCTCTGGAGATACCACCAACAATAACAACAAAGGCAATAAATAATCCCTGCCATCAAGTGACATACATCCTAACATATTTTCCCATAGGTTTATTGTGTTATCTCTTTTGTGTGGATATAACTATATAAGTGTGGAAGGCAGCATATGGTACTAAATAGAGAGTCAGCCTCAAAGCTAGGAAAAACTATGTTCAGGTCCTATCTCTGACATACACTGACTATGACCTGAGAAGGTCACAACCTTTCACTATTCTAGGCTATAATTTCTAGCGCTAGATTGCAGAGAAGACACCGACTTGAATCAGTAGAGAGAATTTTCTCTCTTGGGAATTCTCCATACCAATGACGTCACAAATCCAGTCCTTATCCCTTATTTTATTTATGTGTGTGTGTGTGTGTGTATGTGTGTGTATGTGTGTGTATGTGTATTGTTTTCCCCTTTAGAATGTAAGCTCCATATTTGAAACTGAGTAGGTGCTTCTTCTTTGGGGAATGGCCAAACAAGTATATGAATATGGTGGAATACTATAGTACTAAAATGATGAAGGGGATGGTTTTAGAAAAATCTGGGAATAAGTGTATGAACTGATGCAGGGTAAAGGGAGCAGAGCCAGGAGAATGATTTATTAACAACAATATTCTAAAAGTAACTCCAAAAGACTTAGGACTCTGATCAGTACAATCACCAATCTCAGTTACAGAGGACTCATGATGAAACATGCTACCCCCCTCCTGACAGAAGAGTGAGAGACTCAGGGTACAGATTGAGACAAATTTAGGGGGGCATGGCCGATGCAGTAATTTGTTGTGCATGATCATACATGTTTGTGATGGTGACTTTCCCCCCCATTCTTTCTTATCTGGAGAGGGGAAGGTAGAAGGGAAAGAAAGCAGATTTTCGTTGATTACAAAAATAACTAAAATTTCTTTTAAAACATAGAATACAAGCTCATTGTGGGTAGGGACTGCCTTTTTTCTTTGTATTCCCATATGTAGCACAGTGTCTGCTACATAGGAAGAATTTATCAAACCTTATTAACTCTAATAGAATGTAAGTTCCTTGAGGTTGGGACTGGTTTGGTTTTTTATCTTTGTTCCCCAATGCCTAGAACTTAAATGTTTAAAAAATATTTGTCAGACTGAATAGATTGTCCGTTGTATTCATTCATTTATCCTGTTATCAAACGTTATATGCTGAGTCCTGTGCTAGCCTGTAAAATAAAATAGAGGTCTAAACATAAAACGTACGATGAATATGTATAATATCACAGGGTAAGCTGCATTAGAGAAGTGTAAAATAAAGTGCTGTTTGAGATCTGGAGGGGAAAGTGGTTACAGAAACCTTCTTCCCTAAGACTAGGGAAAACCTTCAGTTAGCTCTGCACTGTATTTATTTTGTACATACTCATATATAACATGAACAGGCCTACGTTTTAGGAAAATAGAATGGGGAAAGCCTTGAGTCAGGGAGACTAAATGGAAGACTATTGCAATAGTCCAGGTGAGAGGTAATGAGTTTCTGAAGTGGGATGGTTCTTGTGTGTGTGGAAAGAAGGAATCAAGTATGAGAGATGTTGTGGAAATAGAGATGACATATTTGGCAACTGATTTGGATATGGTTGGCGACAGTGAGAAGCCAAGGATGACTCCCAATGATGATTGCAACATACGATACAACATTCAGGGGCAGCTAGGTGGTGCAGTGGATACAGCACCAGTGCAGGAGTCAGGAGGACCTGAGTTCAAATCTCACCTCAGATACTTGACACTCACCAGCTGTGTGACCTTGGGCAAGTCACTTAACCCCAATTGCCTCATCCTGGGTCATCTCCAGTCATCCTGATGAATATCTGGTCACTGGATTCAGATGGCTCTGGAGGAGAAGTGAGGCTGGTAACCCTCACTCAAAACAAAGTCAAGTGCAAGTCATGTCATTATTTCTCTGATGGCAAGGTCTTCTTCAGCAACAAAGGATGAACACATACACACAGAAAGAACTAGACCTGGATACATCTTTATTCTCTTTCTGGCTGACTCCATTCTCTGAGTTTTGTTCTTCAAGGTTAGCCAGCCCCATCCCGTATGGACTGAATGAGAGACGAACCTCTAGATTCCTAGCCAAGGTAGATCTTGGTAGTCAAAGCTGCTGAGTACATGAACCTGTTCTTCTCAAATATCCTTACCCAGCCTTAATTTCAGTTGTGGGAGCCACCGGCTTGCTCAATTTTCATTCATTCTCTATACAACATCCTGCCCCCACCAATTCTACCTTCTTTTCAGACCTCCAAATACTTCACCATCCATCTCATTTGTTATTGATCTATGTTCACCATCCTGTCATCTTCCTGATCTTGGCTACATTTTATTTTCTTTTACTTTTATTTAATTTTATTTTCAGTCTAGACCTATGATTTCATATTATTGGGAACTCCTAGTGAGGATACTCTCTCTATTTGTGCAAGTCAGTAACTCTTCTGCAGCTCACAGCCTTAGAGAGTGTCCTAGGCCACTGAGGGGTTAAATGACTTGTCCAGGTTCACACAGCCAGGATGTGTCAGTAGCAGGATTTGAACCCAGGCAGACTTGACTGAGGTCGACTCTCTATCACCCAATTAGGGCTGCTTCACATCTCTATATTTCTGTTAATCCAACCTGCATTAGCATTTTTGGCTACCTTTTTGTAGTCTCCTGTTGAGCTTTTAGTTCACTAACCACCACCCTGCCCTAGCCCTATTCCTGCTTGAGACTTTTCCACATGACCGCTCATCTAATTGCATTGCTTGAATCCTGTTCTTGCACAGTTTATTTTTTGACATGTGTTACATTTGTCCTTGTTAAATTTCATCCTGTTAGATTCACCCCATCATTGCCATCTGTCAAAGCATTTGTGAATCCTGATTTTTATTTAGTATATTTTCTCTCTCTCCCAGGTTGGTAAGCAAGGCATCTATGTTTTATCTCAAGTCATTGGTAAACATATTGAACACAACAGCAATAAGGACAGACCCCTGCAGCTCTACTCTAGAAGATTTTTCTCAAAGTTGATATAAATCTATTAATCAGTACCTTTTGGATCTAGGTCTTCACCTAACATCTTCCTAACTGAATTATCATCCAACCCACATGTCTCCATCTTTCACATTCTTGGTGAAATCTAGGCACAGTAGATCTTTGAGATATATCTACAACATTCCCTTGACCTACCATTCTTGGACCTAGGTTTCCTCTCCCATTCTGGAAATTTCCTCTTTCATTTTCCAAGTGATGTTAATGACTCTAGGCTCTGAAAATTTTCTCTCATTTTCTGAGAATTACTCTTTTCCCATGCTTTCTCTTCTATTTAGTTTTACCTGAGATAAATTCACAGCTTCCACTACCCATTGAGGCAGATTTGATTTCTCCATCCAATGCCCTCTCCTGGCATTTACCTCACTCTCTCAACTGAGAATAGTGAATATATATGTGAATGTTATCATTATTATAGTGAATAGAGTGTTGGGCTTGGAATCAAGAAAACTTGAATTCATATTCAGCCTCAGACACTAGTTGTATGACTGTAATGGCAATTTAAATGGGAAGATCTTTCCCATTCATTAATATACCATGTGATCTTCCTGGGCCATATGGAAGTCTGAGTCACATGGAGCCTGGGGTGGGAGGAAGTGACTCAGAGCTGGGAAAGACAGAGTAGGCAAGAACTGGCATAAGTGGGAGAGCTTGTTTGTGATTTTAAGAGAGCTGGTTTGTAGGAAGCCTAACAGAGGGAAGGCTTGGGGATGGTAGTGCCCCCTGCATTGCTATTGTGTATAGATTTCTTTGTTGCTAGGATGGATTTGATTTTCTGATGTTGGGATTTGGCTTTCTGGTGTTTGAATAAATGTTTGGTTCTGTCTTCCATGTGGACAGTCTGTTATATTTTGTGATTCAGAACCATGCTGATATATTCATAGTCACCCTAGGCACTGTGAATATAGAATTTGCACTATAATGACCTTAAGCAAGTCACTTAATCTGTTTCCCTCAGTTTCCTGAACTCAGAAATAGGGGTAATAACAGCACTTACATTCCCAAAATTATTGAGTATCAAATCACATATTTGTTAAGTACTTAGCACAGTTGTTGGTACACAATAGGTGCTATATAAATGCTTATCCTGCTTGTTTCTCCCCTACCCCACCCCATCAAGAAGCTATTTAACCTGGGATAATGAGACCTAATTTATCATAATCCTTTCCCCTGCATCTGATTTTCCCATACCAGACTAAATCCTTTTCTTTTTTCTACACTCTACATGCAAAAGGAGCTCTGACCAAAAGTTCTTTAAGTAGGACCTACAATTCAATTCTCATAAGAAACAGAACAGTGTCATAGATAAAAGCTAGACTTAGAGTCAAGAGGATTTAGATTAAGATCCTACCTAACACTAGTAGTAACTTCATCTCTCAACTTTAGTTTCCTTAACTGGAAAATGAGAGAATTGGACTAGATAGCCTCTGAGCTCTCTTCCAGCTCTAAATCTACCTCCCTGACACCAAGTTCACCATCAGAACAGAATATAAAAATTGCTTAGAGCCAATGAAAAACTAAGATCTTTCCCTGACACAATTTATCTTTTCTGGTCTCATATGTAAGGAGTCAGGCTTTACATCCCATCCCAAAGGCAAGTAACTAGTTAGAACTAGGTCCTACATTCAGTAAGAGAAAGGATGCCATACTGATGCCAACAGAAATAATTTCTAAGATATCTTAATGTTATATAGACAAAAATAAAACAGTTCTTTGTATAAGAAATGCCTCCAAGTCGATCATTCTATGGTTTTTAATATTGCTTATTGACCTTCTATGTACCACTATACCACCAAAAAGATCCTCCTGGATCTTTTCCTCCTTCTTACCTTTCTTCTGGCTTTACTCCTACCCATCTGACTGTTCCTTCTCAGTGTCCTCCATACCCTAAACATGCGTTTCCCCAAAGCCATTGCCTGGGTCCTCTCCTCATTTCCCCCCTCATCCTCTTTTGTTGACATCTTCACTTACAACAAGTTTGATTATTTCTATCTAGGTGACTAAGTTCTCTATGTCCATTCCCAAACCACCAGCTTCCTGCCAGAAGTCTCCACCCGGCTGTCCTATTTGCCGTATCAAATTCAATACACTCAAAACAGAGCCTACTTTCTTCCCTACTAAATGTGCTCATCCTACAAATTTCTCTATTTCTGCCAATGGCATTGCCATCTTTCTATTGACTTAAATATGCAACCTTGGAATCATGATTCCTTGATTCCTTCCTCTTCACTGATCCTCTTACCCAGACTAGTTAGTTGTAAAGTCTTATCAGTTCTACCTGCACTTCTTTCACATTCACCCCTCCTCACAAGACCACTGCAGTTCAGGTTCCTGTCACTTTTAAAGTGAACTACTTCCATAGGCTCCTAAATGGTCTCCTGCCTTGCAGCTTCTCCCTTTTCTAATCCATCCTCTGCATGGCTGCCACATTGAGCTTCCTAAAATACGGGTCTAACCAAGTCACTCCCTTGTTGAAGAATATTTGGCAATTGCCTATCATCTTAAGAATAAAACATAAATGGCTCTACTTGGTATTTCAGTCCTGTACAATCTGTGTCTAGCTTACTTCTTCAGACATCTGCTTCTATGCTTTTTTCATCCTTCTAATATTAATTCCTCCTTACCTTTTATCTGGGAATGCTTATTTTCTTTCAAAATTCAGTTTACATACTACTGCCTATAAGAAGTCTTTCTTGGTATCCCCCAAGTATATAAAGTGCTGGACCTAGAGTCAGAAAGACCTGAGTCCAAACCCAGCCTCAGACCTTAGGAAAATCACCTAACTGCTTTCTGCCTCGGTTTCCTCAACTCTAAAATGGAGATAATAATAGTATCTATCTAAATCCCAGCGTGGTTGTGAAGATCAAATGAGATAGTATTTGTAAGGTACTTGACACGGTGCCTGGCATATAGTAGGTATTTAATAAATACTTTTTTCCTTCCCCTCCCTCACCTTAAATTTCTTATGCTGCTTTCTGATTTCATGTTGTAACTATGCCTCAGTAGAATACAGTTTCATAAAAGAGTTGGTTTTGTTTTTGTCTTTGCACGGCCCACCCCACCTCACCCCATCCCACCCCCAATCTAGCACATTGTAGATGCTTAATAACTGCTTGTTGAATACAATTGGATACTTTTGGTTCTTTCAACTGCAAAAACTTTTTGGCCCTTTTACTTCTATCCCAGCAGATGAGTACTCCCAGATTTGTAGCAGCTCTTGAATTCCCAGGAAGTTACTGAAGCCAAGACTGCTGTTCTCCATCTGTCTCTGGCACCAAAACTGAGATCCTTTTTTTGCATGCAGAACTCATCGTTTTAATACCCATATTGTTCTCCACCAGATTAGGCCACCAGAATCTTCAGCTGGTACAAGATTCAAGTGGGCCCCTTAGGAATATTTTCTGCATAGACTAGAACTTTAACTCCTACCAGTGAAAATCTGACAAAAATTTTTAGATTTAAGTGTACTTCTTTTCAATGTGAGCTGTAGATGTCTTCTTTTAGCCCAATACCACAAAAATAAGTTTAAGGTGTTTTAAGTCCCTAACTATTAAATATTAAATGAAAGAAAATTTGAATAAATTAAAAATGATTTCTTAGTTATTATCAAATACTAGATTCTCCCCACAAAGTACTTTTGTTTGATGGTAGGGAGCAAGCAAGCTTTCCTTCTATTTCACATAGGCTTGTTAGAGTGCTTTTATTACTGAATTTGAATTACAGTAGGACAGAAACTTGACTTTAGATGTTTGCCATGAATTTAAGTTGATCATATCAGTGTCCCTGTCAAATTAGCAGACATTATGAACCTCTTAAAGAGTAGATACAGTATCTTTATCTGATCTGTCTCTTTTACAGGTTTTTAGCTGCTGTACTATCTGTAAAGCCTAAACTATTTAGATTATCTGTATATCTTAATCGCACAAGTCCACACATAATTCAATACATACCATCTCTAACCTCACTCCTCAGTCAGAATTAGATACTAACCAATGAATAGCAATGGTGAGAGTCTGCATTTGTTCCTGCAAAATTGTGTATTCTTAAATTTTTGTTGTTGTTCAGTTGTGTCCAAGTCTTCATGACCCAAATTTGGGGCTTTGCTGGCAAAGATAATAGAGTTGTTTGTAATTTTCTTCCCCGGATCATTTTTATAGATGAGGAACTGAAGCAAAATGACTTAGGTCAAAATTTCAAAACTATAAAAGATACCACAAAAATGTAACTTTTTCTAGTGGCACAGTGCATAGAGTGCTAGGCTTGGAGTCAGGAAGTCCTGAGTTTATAACTGGCCTCAGGTACTTATTAACTGTGTGGCCTTAGGGAAGTCACTTAATTTCTGTCTGCCTCAGTTTACTTAATTGTAAAATGGGGATAATAAGAGCATCTACCTTCCCAGGTAAGGATAAAATGAGATAATAATTGTAATGTACTTAGCACAGTACCTGGCATACTATATAAAGGTTAGCTATTATTTCTGTTAGGTACCAACTGAACTACAGCATCTGATACTGAGTTATGAAATTTTGAAAAAGAATAGAAGTATTGTGATTATTTTTACAATGTCCCCAAAATTATATGTGATCTGAAAGAATTATTGGTCTAGACACTTACTGATTTCTGAAAAGGAAAGAAAAACAAGCATAAAAGTTAAATATTTAACAAAGTGTTAGTTCTGGAAGTCAGTGAGTAAGCAGTATATCTTTAACTAGTTTTGAAGTAACTCCTCCTTCCTTAATGTTTTCTATCCAGACTTCCCTTTCAACATCTTTTTGAGGTGGAATTTAATTCAATTTTAAATAAATGGTCACTTATCTCTGAACAAAGTAACAGTAGACTTATAAGGTTCAGCCATACCTCATTTTATTGCATTTCTATTTGTTGGATTTCACAAATACTGCATTTTTTAAAAATTGAAAGTTTGTGGCAACCCTGCATCAAGCAAGTCTATTGGTGCCATTTTTCCAACAGCAAATGTTCATATCATGTCTCTGAGTCACATTATGGTATTCTCATGATATTTCAAATCTTTTAAGTATTAATTTTCCTGTTATAGTGATCTTTGATCAGTTCTTTGATGAGACTATTGTAATTGCTTTGGGATGCCACCAATCACACCCAAATAAGATGGTAAACTTAATCCATAAATGTTGTATGTGTTCTGACTGCTCCACCAGTCATCTGGTCCCCATCTCTCCCTTTCCTTGGGCTTTCTTATTCCCTGAGATACAACAATATTGAAATAAGGCCAATTAATAACCCTACAATGAATGACCCGTAAGTGTTCAAGTGAAAGAAAGAGTCAATCAATGCAATAAACTTCATTGCTGTCTTATGTTCAGGTCTGACTTCAGATGCTTTTTAGCTCTGTGCCCTTGGGCAAGTCACCTAACCCTATTTACCTCAGTTTCCTCATCTATAAAATGAGCAGGAGAAGGAAAGGGCAAACCACTCTAGTATCTTTACCAAGAAAATCCCAAATGCATTCACAAAGAATCAGATATGACTGAAATACAACAAAAACAACAAATTTTTAGTACCAAACTGTAGTTTAAAAGCTGGCATGTATATTGTCTTAAAGGAAATAGATAATTAATAAAGAATTTTAAACAAGGAAATAATACAGCTAGACCCATGCTGTGGGAAGCTTATTTTGGCTGACTTGTGGTTGAGATGAGGAAGAGAGTGGAAGGAAGCAGGGAGACCAATCAAGATGCTACTACAGTTCTCTGGGCAAGAAGCACAGTTTCCCAGAACCTAGCACAGAGCCATGTGCATAATTGGTTCTTATAGTGTTAGCAGGGCAATGAAAAAATGTTTTTTCTTTTAATAGGCACAAGATAGAACTCTAAATTTAATTCCACTTGGAGTAGTATGGAGCCTCAAAATTGAATGAATATGATCTAGCCAATCCATAGCTCGTATAAAGAATTAGAAATTAGATCCTGAATCTGTCATGAAGAACCATTTTTATTGAGAGAAGAGCCTTAGATATCAATAACCTTGGATTTTTGTGCTGCTTCTAGATGGATAATCTTAGGCAAATGCTTTCAAACTTTCTGGATCTCATTTTCTTCATCTTTGAAATGAAGGGGTTGGGCTTGGTGATCTTGAAGGTCATTCATTTTATGACTATCATCTATATAGCTTTCTTTTTAAGCTTCTGGAGTTCTAAATAAACACATAAAAATAGCTGATGAATTCAAAGATCTGACAGAAATTGCATTTTCAACACCAACCTCTCTCTCTCTCTCTCTGTCTCTCTCTCTTTTTCTCTTTCCTTCCTCTTTCCTAAAATCTTACAACCAGTGCACTCTGAAACCCATAGGTTGAATAGCAATGGATCCTTGACCAAGCTCCACTCAATGGCTATTTTTTGGACCCTCCTGGCTTACAGGAAATGTCAATAGGAACTGTTTCTCTTTGAAACAACAACCCTAAGGCTCCTGCCCCTCCCAGCATGATTTATTTGTTTTCTTTTCTATTTAAAGGGGCTATCCCCTGACCACTCCTTAAAGAGGGGTATTCACTGAATGGACATTACCTCACTTTAAGTTTGAGTACCTGAAAAGGTCTTAGTTTAAAAGGCCAAAGTCTCCCATTGCATCCTGGGCTATCTCCAGTCATTTTAATGAAAATCTGGTCACTGGATCCACATGGCTCAGAAAGAGAAAGTGAGGCTGGTGACCTGCACAGCCCTCTCTCACTCAAAAAAAAGTCAAATCCAAGTCATGTCATCATTTCTCTGATGTCATGGTCCTCTTCAAAAAGGAAGGATGAACACAACCTGGTAAGGAAACTTCTTTACTAATGCAAGTAGGTGATTGCTTTGGAACTTGTAGCCTTGAAATGTCTAGAGCACTGACAAGTTAAGCGATTTGCCCGAAGCAATACATACAATCACTGTGTGTCAGAGGCAAGGCTTGAACTCAGGTCTTCTTTGACTTTGAAGCCAGTTCTCCATATTTCACACTAACTGTCTTAAACATCTTCCTTTAAAGATATCAACTCCTAAAGTCTATTACTTTCAGCATTAAGTATTTCTCTGATTCTTTTGAAAAAGTATTCTATTCTCAGCAACCATACAACAGTGTGAATTATACTTAAATCAGTTATTTTCACTTTAGTATGAATTGGTTAATCACTTTAAGTTATTTTATTTATTATTTATTTTTAACATGTGAAATTAGAGGAGTTTTAGTAGGAAGAAGGAATGAGAACATGAGCAACAGGTTCACAATTGTGATAGGACCTGTGTTCCCCATTTCCCCCAATGAGGAGTTGTTTTCCCTAGAAAGCAATCAAGCTTTTCTTGAAATTTGATTAGCCCCTGACCCCTGCAACAGCTTCTTGGTCACCTAAAAGTATAAAGGCCTCACCAATATGAAGCTGGACCTCCCACCTCCCTGTGTCTTGGTGGATTTCTGAAGATCGTACAAGTCCCAATTCCCTGCCTTGCTAGCTAGACATATGCCTATATGAAGCCAGTGGGGGATGGGGGGGCACCTCTCATTCAAGAAGCTAAGCATCGTTGTATCCTTTTTGCATATCTTGCTGCTTTAATAGCAAAGTACACCTTCCTTTGCTAACTGTTAAATGACTTGAGAGAAATTCATTTCATCTTTAACATCAAACCTGAACTAAACAGGCACTAGCGTTAGACCCAGCTCTAACAAGGAACCACAGAGAAGACAAGGGAGGAAAAGAATATTGCTTGAAAAGTGAGCTAGAATGGCTTTGGGCAAGGAACAAAAAAGCTACCTATGTCACATATTCAGAGCTGGCCTTCCTGGGCACATTAGCACCTTCTCTACTTACTCTAAGTATGTATGTGTGTGTGTGTGTGTGTGTGTGTGTATATACATATATACACACATATATATGTATATATATGTATGTATACATATATATACACATCATACACATACATTATATATATATATACACATTTTATATATATATATATATATATATATATATATATATATATATATATATATATATATATATATATATATAATGTCGCTGTGACCTGCTCAGTTCCTTGTACCTGCTCCAAGTTTTTTTTTTGCCAACATGTATGCACAGCAGCCATAAACAAAGAGATGGTGACCCAGTTTCTGCTCTCTGAGTCAAAGCTCTGTGATATTAGACGTTGTATGTGCTTCTGGTGTATCCTCTTCAATAAGTTCACAAGCATCTATCAGCCAGCAGCAATTCTTGCCATTCTTTCTGATGTCCGTCTTAACCATAAAGAATAACATGAGTACCTAAGAAAAGAGTGGAATCTATACTTTAGCGAGTCTCTTTCAATGTTTTTGAAATTCTTATTTGCCTAGAGCTTGATTTCTTTACAGATATTACATATCTTTCAAGATTTTTGTTCTTGTAGTGATTTGGAAGCTTATACATCTCTAAAAATAACGACCTTTCCAGAAACTTCCTCTTTATCTGAGACCAGGTAAAATTGTGATTCTGTTAGGAGGGTATCATATCTATTTGTATGTTTTTCACTAGGTCAATATAATTACCAATACTTACTAATATCAGAGGTACTCATCAAATGCTTATTCTCTCTGTTTTAATGACAGTAGTATCTATTTTGCCCTTTCACTGTATTCACTTATTTTCACTTCCAAACTCATTTCATACATTGAATCGGGTCTCTTTATTTCAAGGGAAAAATTAACAAGAAATATACCCACAACCTTCAATTTCTGCTCTTATAGTTTCTGCTTACATAGATTTTTAAATTCTTTACTTTTCATGTCATAGGCTGAATACAGTCTTCTCCCAGTTGTGCATTTTAAAGAAGTGATTCGTAGTTTAGCCAAGGAGAGTAAAAGGGATGGTACTGAGGAGACAAACTCAAGGGAATTCATTGAATCACAAATTCATCACCCTAAAGGTCCTAGTCAAACCTTCTCATTTTAAAGATTAAGGAACTGAGTCCCAGACGGTGAAGTGACTTATTCTAGTCCATGTAGGAAGGAGAGGGAATAAGTATTATTGAGTGCTTATTATGTGCCAGGAACTATGCTAAGTGTTGTACTTCTGTATCATAGCTCATTCTCGCAACAGTCCTGGGAGGTAGATACTACTATTGTCCCCATTTTATACTTGTGAGAACTGAGGCAGACAGAAAATAAGTGACTTGCTATGGTCACTAGATAGTATCTGAGTCTGAATTTCAAATCAGATCTTCCTGACACCAGACCCAGCCCTCTATCCTTGGTGCCCTTTAGTTGTCTCTTACTACAAGAAGTAGAAGAACTAGAATTTGAACTGAGGTTCTCTTACTGCAAATCCAACTCGTTTTCTACTGTGCTATCTATGCAGCCTCCAATCTGATATGAGGATTACTTGGAGCCAATATGAGATTTTAACCTTTCAGAGTAGTGAATATATTATATTCTTCACATAATTACCAAAATAATCTTCATAAGCACAGTTCTGACCTTGTCATTCTCCTGGTAAAGAATGTTCAATGGTTCCCTATTGCTTCTGAGATAAAATACAAATTGCCCAGCTTAGGTATCTAAAGTCCTAAAGCTCTGACTTCAGCCTATATTTCCAGAGGTATTTCATACAATTCCTTTTCATGCGTTCAGTGTTTCAGACAAACTGGCTTATTCACTGTTCAAAGAATTTGCTGCTGCATTTATTACTTTCATGTGTTTGCACAGAATAATCCTTATTATGCTGGTACATTCTCCCTTCACCTCCTTAGCTTTCTGGAAGGATCAGCTCAAGTTCCACTTCCAGCCCAAAGTCTTTCATTATCCCTCTAATCATCAGTGCCCTATCCCTTCTCAAATCATATTGCATTTATCTGTTTTTGTGTTTATCCACTCAGTGAAGTGTAAAATGCCTTGGATATTTTTCAGGTATATCTTTGTATCTTTAGCACCTAACACAATGCTTTGTATATATCAAATGTTTAATTAATGTTAGTTGAATTGAACCTTGCTTTTGATATTTCATAGGCATAGATATGTTGTCTTCTTTCTGAAACGGGAAACTAGCACATACAAAGGCAACCTCTGATAGTGTCTCTTCAAGTGGTAGAGCCTGGAAGCCTGCTTTCAGCATCCTCCTGATGGCATGTAATGCAAGGGCCTTGGAAAGACTTTGTAGAATGCATATATATTGGGTAACCGGTGCTGGTTGGCTAACCATGTGGTAAAATCACAGCCTCTTGATTTATATCACTTGTAGAAATGGAACTGGAGCTACCTTCGCAAAGCCAAAACCTCAGCCATTTTTTCCCCTTGAGTATTTTGTTCACAGTTGGACTTCTTCGCTGATGGAGTTTAGTGAGAAGCACTGCAAGACTCCCATTTTGCTCCATGAAAAAATTATCCTTAGTTCTTGGCCTCTGCATTGGTTGTTTTTCATTTTTTAGGTGAAAAAATTGGAGGCTCCAACCTTATAGGTTTTGAAAGGTCCAGAGAGAGAATATTGAAATATTCAGTCATCCTAACATCCTTGTTTTTTAAGCAGCCCAGATGAGACTGACTCATCCACCTGTCAGGCTGCATTTGGCATAGAATTTGGTGGAACCAACGTTACATAAGAAGTAAGCTAAAGCTGAGCATGCTTTCCTCAGAAACTGAGGTGGGAAAAGGGACAGTGTACTCCCAAGTAAATATGTCTTTATAAAAGCTAATGATGTAAATAGGTAAATGGAAATCGAATACTAAATAATTTGGGTTGAGGATGAAGATGGGAGCTAATGGTACTAGAAGACAGATATCCCCAAACCCCTCAGGGTAGGGGACTGATTCTAGGTGAGTCAGAACACTTCTATTAATGCAATATATTTTTAGACTCTAGATGAAATCAAATTGGGTACCTGACCTGTATTAATAATCAGAAAAAACACAATACTATCTTCCTACCAAATAGCATACTTGATTTTCCCCACATAGGACATTGTCTTTCATCTCTGTGTCTTGGCAAACATATCCCTCTGTGTCAAAAATATTCTCTCCCCTCACCTCCACCACTTGTGAACCCTAGCTTTCTTCAAGGCTTAGCTAAAGCACAACCTACCTTGAGAAATTTATCCTGACTACCCTAGTTCTTAGTGCTCCCCATATCCAAATTATTTAGTATTTATTTTGCATATTAGGATGGTGAACAGTTGTTCTTTACTGTTGTTGCTCAGTCATATAGTTATGTCCAACTCTTCTTGACCCACTGAGCCGCAACATGCCAATACTGTCTATGAGATTTTCTTGGCAAAAACACTAGAGTGGTTTGCCATTAACTTCCCCAGTGGATTAAAGCAAACAAAAGTTAAGTGACTTGTCCAGGGTCACACAACTAGAGTGTGTAAGACTGGATTTGAACTTGGGTCTTACTGACTTCAGGCCCAGCCCTCTATCCATTGTGCCCTCTTACAATAGGAGATAGCAGAATTACGATTTGAACCCAACTCCTCTAACAGCAAATCCAACTCTTTTTTCCACTGTGCTATGTAACCTCCAATCTGATGTGAGAATTACTTGGAGTCGCTGACTCCAGGCACAGTGCTCTCTCTCTATCTACTGAACCACCTAGCTGTCCATGGGGTTTTCTTGGCAAGGATACTGGAAAGGTTTGCCATTTCTTTCTCCAGTGAAATTGTTTTTGATGAATTTCTTTGCAGTCTGTCCCACCCTCATTTTTACAGTTGATAAAGTCAAAGAAATTAAAGTGAAAATAACGGATGTAATAGGATAAGAGGCCATTGTACTAATTGTAAAAAATAAAGGTACATTATGTGCCACCTATAAAGACCCTGATTGGGTTTCAATAGGAGCTTTGAATTGATAATTAGAAAATCATCACAGCCAAAGAGTCCTTTAAATAGCCAAGGCTCCTGGGCCTGGAATTAGTTGACAGAGTTTTCAAGAATTTGAGCCAGTCCAGGTTAAGAAGCAGCCTTGTGGAATGTGACCCCTGTGCCTACATGAGATGGCAGCAAGGGGATAGAATGGAATTAATTCCATCTCCTCCAGCAACTGAAGAGTTTGTGAGTTTAGGAGGGTCCAGGCAAGAGCCAGCAATTAAACAGAAATACATTTTATAGACAGACAAAATTACAGAGAAAGGAAACAACTTCAAGGATCATGGTCCCTGGAAACAGAAAAAAAAAATCTTACCATAGATTCGAGGGAGAATTGGCCCTGGAAATCAAGAGGTGAGCCATAGGAGGATTCCTTAAGCAGAGAGAGAGCATTGAAGTCCTTCAATACCAGAAATGAAAATTGCCTTGGCCATGTTTTCCCTACATGCATGTCTCACTACAACTTCCAAAGTTTGTGCCCACTTTTCCCACAGACTCTGGATATTTATGGGAGATTGTTCCCCAGGTATGTGGGGGAAATGTTTTGTAGGAAGGAAGGGAATAAGCATTTGTTAAGTGCCTGTTGTGTACCAGGCATTGTGCTAAGTGCTTCACAAATGTTATCTTATTTGTTCCTCACAACAAGCCTGCTAAGTAGGTGTTACTTTTATCCCCATTTTACAGTTGAGGAAACTAAGTTAAGTGACTTACCTAGGTCACACAGTTAGTATCTCAGACTGGATTTGTACTCCAATCTTCCTTTCTCCACATCCAGTGATCGATGCCACCTAGCAGTCTGTAGCTACTGTTCCTACCATGGTATCTTGACAAATGCTTTTTCTTTAAGTAAATTGTGTGAATTGGTTAACTTTTCATGGAAAGTTCACTAGCAGGGATCTCTGAATTGTTAGGACTTCATATCCATATAGGAACTAACATCCTAGAACCCACTGCCTTCTGGTGAGGTAGTCCAATGAAAGTATTACATGTATTTTGTATTTACTTATTTGTGTACATATTGTTTTCCAGCAGCACAGTGTAAGCTCCTTGAAGGGAGGGACTGTTTTGTTATTGTCTTTATATCCCTATCACCCAACAGTGGACCTGGTTCACAGTAAGCACTTAATAAATGTTATTTAAGTTCAGCCAATTCTAACAAAACTCTTAGACATAAAATATTTCCCTGTAGTTTCTCAAGACATATCACAAGTTACTTGAAGGCAATGCTTTTAATATAATACGCTTCATAAATTCCACTATTTCAAAAAGAAAATATTTTCTTTTAAGGGGGAGAAGAAGGCAGGAGAGATTCTGTTTATTCTTACATCTTCCACAAGAGAGGCAACCCCTACTAGCTGCAGGATAGCATCAAATCCTAATAAGTATGTGTAGCCTTCTTCCAAAGATCAACTGCCAATTAATCAATCAACAAGGTTGTATCATGCATCTACTATGTGCCAAGTACTGGGTTAGAAATTGTGGCTGTGCCTTTTAGACTCTGCATTTCATGTCAAGCTGGATTTTCTTTTTGGTCTTTTAGCTCAATAACCTTCCCAGCCTCTCAAGATGTGTATCTGTGATGGAAGAGAGAGAAGAAAGATGAATATTGTCTAACTACTGAGCTCTGACTGATTATAGAAGAGATTACATTGGAAACAAATAAAACAAAAACACTGAAAGATTAAGATGCAGAAGACATAGTTATGCCCATACTTTAAAGAAAAACATGATCTAAATAAATCACTCAGATTTTATTTTCCCCACAGAATGAAATGAGCTAAGAAATAAATATTGAAATTGAAGGAGGGAATAAAGCATCCAAATCCTGTAACATATATTAAGAATGAAATGTTCCCTCAAAATATTCTGTGGGTGCTGCTCTATCACCCAGGACTTACCACCAAGTAATCTACCCAACTATATAGACAGCCTAGATGACTTCAGTGGATAGAGTATTGGATTTGGAGTCAAAAAGACTTGAGTTCAAATCTAGCCTTAGACTATTTATATATATGTGTGTGTGTGTGTGTGTGTGTGTGTATAATTATGTTTTATAAACTATATATAAAATATGAACTATTTTATATATTTTTTTAACTTTCACCCTGGGCAAGTTACTTAATGTGTCAGCATCAGTTTTCTTATCTACAAAATGTAAACAGTAATAGCACCTACTTCAAAAAGTTAGTTGTGAGGATCACAAGAAATATTACATAGAAAGCTGTAAAACTTAAAATGCTATATAAATGCTAGTTATTTTTATATAGATTGGTACAGAGGTTTCATATAGTTTGTATAGTGATTTTATTCTTTTATTATATATAAGGCCCTGTGCTAGATGCCAGCCACATAAATACAAAGAATTAAACAATTCATGTTTACATCCTAATGGGAGAGAGTGCCATAAATACACAGAAACAATAAATGTAAAGAGAATAAATACAGATAAAGTAAATAAATATAAACTGGTTGCAAGGTCATTTGAAAGAAGGGGCACTAGCTTTATATGTTTTATGAATGCCCTTCTGCTAAGTGAATTCTTCAATCCTGCCCCTAAATGCTCAGAGTTCTCCCCAATGCCCATTGCACTCAGAAAGGTTAAAGTTACCCAAGAGGTTTGACAGTAGCAACATTCTGAGAGAAAACCCCCATGTTTATTTAATTTTGACAACCAGTATGGGAGTATATTTATTGGAAGAGGAAAACTTTAGGGGAAAGCATTTTTTTAAAAAAATTGATCATGGCTAGGTCTTGAGAGACACTACTAGGAGACTGTTAAATATCTATAGCATATACTATGGATCCCAACACTTGTGAATTAAAAATGTGCAGTCAAAAGTAAAATTTCTGTTCTTGAAAAATGTCCTATATGGCTCGACAGCTGGTTAGATGTTCCCTTGACAACTGCTCTGGTTAATCAAGGGTGTAAATGAAGCTGGGAATTCAATGTTACATGGTCTTCCTTGCTGTTCTTTAAAAAGCAGATTTTTCTCAGGTAGAGCAGCTAGTTTTCCTCTGTGATTTGTTAGTAAGTGGGCTTGGCCTCTTCTGTCTCCCAGAAGGTAAAACAATCTCAGACCAGTGATCATGTCATCAGGAATAAACAACCAGTTATTACAGTTTTCTGATTGTTGTTTTTAAGCAGAGACTCCAGGTCTTGTCTTGACCTTTTTCACATTGTTTTGACATTTAAATGTTGCAGATGCCAGTGGACAGTGACCCCAGAAATGCGACTGTTGCTAATGGTATAAGAACCCTAAAGTATTTTAACAACATTTATACAGTTGTAAATTTTCCTTTTCCCCTGATTGCATCGCATGCATATGTCAGTTAGGAAAACTGCACTTCCTCAGACATCTTCATCCATATTGTTGCATGCGTAATCAGTTTAAAACATTTTATTATATTCTCCTTGTTATAAATGGGGAGATAAAACAATCCCACTATCAATTACATTTTAAGATAGACTTCCCAGTGACTCATAGGAGCTGTCCAGTGCTATGGGTAAACCATTCTCTTTGCCGTGTAACTTGACTGCCATCTGGTGACCATGAATTTGCTGCTTGTGATATTTCTGGTCTGCTCTCCTCCTGCCGAACTGTCACAGTATAAGGTAAAACATTTGCTTGAACAAGGAGATTATATCTGCTAACATTTGAATTTAAAATGTCTCCATCTTAATGCTGGCTTAAAAAGATCCCTTTTAATAACAGTTCCAAGACTAGCCTAATCCATTCCTAATGCCTATATACCCACCAGTTATGTCAGAGCAGGAGAGTCCTATTTGGTAAAAGCTAAAGTAGTTCATTATGTATTAGCAATTCGATCAACAGTCATTGAGAGATTAATCCCATTACTGAACACATTGCAACTAATCACTTTAACAAACTTGGTGGGGAGGGGCACAGAGAAAGACTAGGCATGAGGGGATCTTTCTACAAAAAGTTCTCACACATTAAGAGGATATAAACCTATTTGTAAGCCCTGTGTTTATTGTTGATTTTATCCAAAATCCACAACAGACAAGATGCCATTATTAGTTGTAGAATAGCCAAGCCTGTTGACAAGGGAAATGAACATTTATGTTTTGCACCTACATATAGTATGATCATCAGTCTTGTAAAATCCCCTACAAGCTGCATTTGTGACACAGCTATCATTGTTCCAGCACCGCTTCAGAGCTATCAGGCTCCTGTAATTATGTGAGAACAACACTGAATGTACCCTCCTGCTACTGGCCTACAAGATCTCTGAAAATCATTCCATCTAGAGATGGTACATCAATGAGTCCTCTGACTTCCAGATCTGATACATCAAGAATGAATACTTTGGAAACAGGGAGAAGGGAATTGGGAATAGTGTACTTCCTATCTCTGCCACATCTTTTTCGAGAAGGCAAACATTCAACTTTATCTGAATTTGAAAGAGATCTCACACACACACACACACACATGCACACACACACACACACACACACACACACACAACATGATGGTGATAGATCGAAATGCTATTAGCACAAAATAAACCTGACTCACCACAAAACCCAAAGAAATGAAACCTTCCACATTAAAAGTACAGATTCTTTACCATTTTGCTCTCTAAAAAATTCAGTCTTAAAGACAATGAAAAGAATTTAGGAAAACAGAGCTCTGGAATTTTCAGACCTCTTGAAAAGAAACTCACTTACTATTTCAAGTATGCACCTCTGTTATTGCCACTTTAAAGTTATGCCATTATACCTGACAAGCTTCAGAATAATCTCATTAATGGCATATATAAATGCTTTTATGTTTGTAGCTATGGGAATCCAGATGGAAAAATCTGCCCATTTGAAATGGTTGAGCTGGGACTGCCAAAAGGAAAGAATTATTTAGAGCTGTTCAGCCTCATTAGGATCATTTGCTTTAACTTGAAAATGAGGGAGATAAATGAGCCTTTGACCAAGTAGGAACCAGTTCAGTTGTTTCTTACCACATGTCCCCTTCTAAAGTCATCGAAGCAATGTTCTTCCTCGGAGAAATCTAACAGGTTTACTTTCTAATAGGTTGTTATTGTTTCCATTTTTATTTTCACAAGTCAGAGATAACTCTGAATGTGTACTGTACTTTTAAACCGTGTTGACTCTTTCGTTGAATTATAATGCTCCCATTGGAGGTGATTCTAATGCCAGCACTCTTAGTTCAGATTTGAGCTTAGCAGGAAATGAGACACTCAAAAGTTATTAAGCACGTTTGCTTGGACCTAACACGGCAATAAGAGCTTTTAGCTCCTCTCATTTCCATATGGAAACATGTCTGGTCAACAGGAAAGGATATGGTGAAGGGCATCATGTTTTACATGGTCTTCAGAACTATACCAGATGTAAGTAGCCCAGTTGTCTGAAGCTAGGATGTTTTTATGCTTTTAGGTGACCAGAAGCTGTGTTAGGAAGCATTTCTCCCTCTATGCTAGGATCTAGCATGAACTGTCTAAACAATGTCAAGGAGCTGACCTCCACAGTGACTCTAAATTTATATATAAATAACTGCTGTGACTCAGAATAAAGGTCTAGAGTAGGCAGAGAGGATGGATATCCAAGAGGACAAGAGGAATCCTTTATGGAAAGGAGCACACAAAAAAATATGAATTTTTTAAAACTAATAAACAGGATTCATTCCTAAATAGGACTAGTTGAAGGGAAGAAGAAGAAAGGGAAATCTATTTGACTGACAGAGATGGGGAAAAGATGGGAGTGTGGGAAGAATTATATAACCAGATAAAAGCAGGAGAGAAAAGTGAACTAATAAACAAAATTCCAAAGGGAAACATCCAAAAGATGAAAGTTGAGGAGTTAAGAGGTGAGAGGAAGAGTGCTAGTGGGAATACAGTCACCTTAAAAAGAGATTGAGAAAAAGTAACTGAAGAAGCAAAAAATCATAACTTGAAAAAAACTAATATTAGAGATAGAGGAAAACATACACTTCACTCTCATTATTTTAAATGTGAATGGATTAAATGATCCCATAAAATAAAAAAAAGTGATAGTTTGGCTGAGATAAACAAAACCCTACAATCTGATGCTTACGGAAATGTAATTCTCATCAACTATTTCGGAGAGAAGAATGATGACAACCAATGTGTGATCTTAAATAGAACTCTTAAGGTCACTCAGTTATGTCAGTGCAATAGCCACATTAGCACAAAATAACAGAGAAATTAATCTTCCCACATTTGAAAATGTACATTCTTCATAAATTTTGCTATCTAGAAAGTCAATATCATAGGCAATGAAAAGAATTTAGAAAAATAGAACTCAGGACCATCTCCTTTTCTGCTCAAGGTATTTATCACAGTGCCTGGCACTCTAACAAATGCTTGTTCCTCCACCTTTCTTCTTCCTTCTGAAGAACATCTTTGGTGAAGTTTTTATATCTCTTTTCATAGTAAATCAATTCCAAGTCTTAGTTTACTTATCTGTAAAATGCATTTATAATTATATAATTATATGTGGATTTAGTTCAGCTCCTTCAATAGCATAACAACTCTCAACTCCTTATTTGGTGTCTGAACAATATCACATTTTAATAATACCAATAAATATTTGTCAGTGTTCTTGTAACTACATGATTCTTAGTATCCTCTCAATGGAATATCTCAAAATCTATCCTTTCACTGTGATCCTTATTCATGCTTACTCACCAAAACACCTTGCAATCTTTCAGAACCTTTGACCACAATCTGACATCTCATAGGTGGAGATAGATGCTCACTTTTTTCTTCCCATTGCCTAACGTTACAAAATGACTACTTATGTATGAATCCATGCAGCATCATTGCAGTTTGGGTAGGAGGCTATACAGTCAGCAGGTTGCCAACAGTAAAAAAAGAACCCTGTCTTGAGATAGACCTTCTCTATGACACTTTAATGTGCCTACAAGGTTTCCTCTGACCTCATCACCTCCACCTTACTCATCATTTCACAACTCCAGCTCTCTTCTCTATATTTATTGATCCCACTGAACTCATAGAATTATAGGTGACAAGATCTAGAAAGGATCTTGAAGACTATCAAGTCCAATCTGCTCATTTCACAAGTGAAGAAGCTGCATTTGGGAGAGATTTGATGACATGCCCAGGGTCAAACAGCTAATGAGTGATTGAAGCAGGTTTTCATCTCAGGTATTCCCTAACTCCAAATCCAGCACTCTGCCCATGTTGCCACTTGCTTCTTCAGCTCTTTGGAACTACCACATTAAGAAATTCTTTGTACCCTCTTGGGTCATACATAGGATTATACACTTTTCCTTCTAGGTCAATCTGGGTCTGTTAATACTATCTAAATAAATAAATAAACAAATGTGTGAATATATATATACATGTGTATGTATGTGTGTACACATGTACACATACTACACACACTATATATATAGTTTTTTATAGATAACTAAAATATATATTATATATATGTAGATATATACATATATATACATATATATATATATATACAAACTAACAATCTACTTAATGTGGAATGATATCACAACAGTTAGACCTCTGGCCAAAAGTAAAGACTTGTGTTCAAATTAAGCCTCAGACACTTATTAGCTACATGACCCTGGACAAATCACTTAACCTCTGTTTGCCTCTATTTCTTAAATGATAAAATAGGGATAATAGCACCTACTTCCTGGGGTTGCTGTGAAGATCAATATTTCTACAATGCTTAATACATGCCTGGCAAGTAGTAAGACCTTAATAAATTCTTATTTCCCTCCTTCTCCTTCATTATTCATGCTATTATTCACAGTAGTTATAATGATTCCTTAGTACTTTCAGATTTAGAAAGGACTTTACATACATTATCTCATTTTAACTTCACAGAAGTGTTGTAAGATAGGGGCTATTATTGTCCTCCCTATATAGATGAATAAACTGAAGCTCTGAAAGTTTGTGACTTGTCCCGAGTAACACAATTAATAAAGTTTCAAAAAAGGAATAACCAGTGCCCCAGACTGCCTTTCTTGTGTGCATTACAAATAACTGCAAGGGTATAAAATCTAGCTACATGTGTAAAAGTCTATCTAATTGGATCAGAGATTAGATTTCTAAACTATCCCACAAAATGGGTAGCCTGCCCATAGGGAGAGGGGAAAAAAATTTCCAAATATTGAAACTCAGACCTTCTTGACTCCAAGTCCACCTCTCTATTCAATAGGACACAAGTACAAGAGATTGAAAATCACTTTCAGGGAGGTGTTATGAACAAATCTGGTAAATATGACAAGTAGAATTTTTCTTCAGAGACCAATCCTAGCCTTCTATGATGTTTGACATATTTTTTACCAGTGAACTGAATTTAAGCACGTATGCATTATTTACAGATGATGTCAATTCAGAAGGAGGTGTGTTGTCTAAATGTCGATCAAATTCAAAATAGTCTTTGGTCAGCTGAATCTGTTGTTAAAAACAATCAGAATGAAGTTTAGGAGGGATATGATAGAACAATAAACCTGTGGTGGAAAAAATGCAAATATAAGATGGGGGAAAATTTTTTATTTTAGATAACTTCAGAAATCTAGATGACATGATAATAAAGACAAATTCCCCTGAAATTAAAAGTTGTTTATATTTATAGAAGATGCCAACTAGTGGGGGTCAAGGGTTAGGTGGGCTGACAGTCCTTTGTGCTACATATTTTTTCTTAAATGCATATTAGATTTTTTTTAAATGCATATTATTATATTTCTACTAGGCTCCAGCATTTGAAAAAACTGAAAAATATTTGATTATTTTTGTAGACTATTTCTAATCTTTACTAACTCCCTTAACCTTTTATTCTTCTTTATCTCTGAGTCTCAGTACCAGACAGTACATTAATGACATGCTTCCTAAGTAGTGATAACTGTATCACAGTATAATCTCAAGGCTCAGAGGTATGCTGTCTTTCATTTCATATTCTATTCCTATTTCCCCCATAGGCCTGGAAGGGGAAATTTCTACCCAGGGAGTTTAGCATTATTCAACATTGATGTTACTTGTCCAACAATCACCTACTCAAGGGAGACCATATGCCAACCACAGTTAACACTTACAATTCATCAATAGCCACTCACACATGTAAAGTTGTAGGGTTTTTTTTCTTTCAGTAAACATTTCAAGGGATGAAATCAGAGACAGTAGAAAAGGAAAGGATAAATATCATGTTAGAAAACTTATATCTTTTACTTGTCCTAAAAATGTTTACATATTCCCTTGAGAAACATCTTCCAGCATTATGTTCCAGGCTGAAGTTTTTCCTCACTCAAGGAGATGTTATTATGAGTGATGTGATAAGAATTCCCCAGTAGACAGTAAGCTCCTGGAGGGCGGAGACTGTTTTTGTTTTGTTTCGTTTTCTTTTATCATTCATCCCCACGGCCCAGCAAAGTGTCTTGCCCATGGTAGTCATTAAATGAATTGTGTTGGATTGATTTTGTTATTACCATATGTTCCTGTAAGTAACACAAGAGATAATGAGAATCTTTGTTTTTACTTCTAGCTATATGTTGCCTTTTGGCAGTACTAGAGGTGACTGTATGATTGAAATGGCTGTAGACGGAAATCCTCCCATACAGAAGAAAGATTCAAAATCTCATCACTCTGCTCAGGTGAGCAAAAAATGACTGTCTTCAAATGCTACAGCTGTTTTTGTTTAGACCATTCCAACAGTTTTGTAATTTATTTTGTGAAGCTAATGGTCATTAACTTAGTTAACAGTTACATCATTATCTGAATAAATCAAGATCTGGAATTTCATCTATGTGGAAACCCTTCCACTGGCTCAGAACAATACCTCAGTAGGTAAATATTAGAGATTTGCCTAAGGTTTGGAGAGGTCAAGTAACTCACCCCAGATCATACAGTTTAAGAGTTATCAGAGGTGGAATTTTAACCAAATCTTCCTGAGTCCAGGTATCTCCTTACCACGACATCGATCTATTTCATTAACTGATCACTTTTTTTTTTATTAATACTACAATACAATATCACTGTAAAATACTTCTCTGATTCTACAGGCATCATTAGCTGTATTGTGTATGTTGGAGCACCATATTTATTTGGAATTACCAAACACATATCTTTGTATAATATATTACTTATTTTAATGATAATAATAGCATTTATATAGCACTTTAAGGTTTGAGCAGCGCTATACAAATATTATATCATCTGGTCTAAACAACAACACTGGGGGGTAGGTGCCGCTATCTACAGTTGAGGAAACTCAGGCAGATAGAGATTAAGTAACTAGCCAGGGTCACACAAGCTATTAAGTGTCTGAGACCAAACTTAAACATAGACCTTCTTGATTCCACACCCACCTTTCTTTCCACCATGTGGTCTGGTTGAGAAAAAGCCCTATTCATAAAGGGAAGAAAGAGATTAACAACACTCAATATATGGTAGATAGATATTTAGTATATAGAGATGCCTTTTTAATGAGACTTAACAGAAACACTTAACTTTTAATAATTTACTACTAAGCTTCCGAATGTGCTTAGACTAAGAACTTCTCCCTGATATAACCAGTTATATCAAATTGAGCTACTTTTGAGTGTGTGTGTATGTGTGTGTGTGTATTCACGTACATCTTTATGTATGTATGTATGTGCAAGTGTATGTGTATATATGTATGTATGTGTCACGTTAGAAACTCAATTTTTTTTATTTTAAAGGTAAAGTTGGACATAGGCATATTTAGCATGAGTCTTTACAGCAATTTATTGGAGCAAATTAAATTCTGGTTCTTTTGATAACTATAGACTGTTGGATATTATGCTTTGGGAGTTCATAGGGGAAAAAAATTAGTACAACTGATCTCTAGGAGAAATTTTGTGCAATCATTAAAAAGCATACTTATAAATTTATTTCTCCTTATCTTCATCATTTCCATTAAAAACTATTTCTAAGACTCCCAAAGATTTTCCAAATCACTGGAAGACTTTTTATTCAATAATTACTAACAATCTGCCATTAGTAGCAATTTGTTACAAAATAGCTAATGTATTAAATCAATAATTAATGAATTAAAGTAGTTAATAAATTAGTAAGATTCTCTTACCTTAATACCTTTATCAAATGAAAATACCTGTATTGAATTAATTAAAAACAATAAACAAGGTACAAGACAAGTCTTTAACCTATTCAGGACTGAAAGCCTTTGAATGAAGTGAAATGACTACATAGGAAGTGGATTGGCTGAAGACAATAAGTCAGAAAGGACAAGCCAATTCTAAATCTACTATTGCAATGTTGGACCAATCTAGTGGTAGGAACAGCTCCAACCAAGCCCCTGAAAAACAATTGCTGGGTGTGGGAGGATAAAGGAGAGAGCTTCTGCCTCTTTTCTCCCTCTCCCTCACAAATGCTAACCAGCCATTAACCTAGTGAATTTCAAAAAGTATGAAGATTTTTCACTGCCCTTGTGAAAACAGGCACTGATAGCAACATTGCTGAGAGCTGAGGACAGACTGGACCAATCGAATAAGAGCAAATTCAGGACTCCTTAGGAATCCCATTTTTAAAAAAGCATTGGAAGGCTTGAAATGTGATATTCTGGAGGTCAAAGGAGCTAGGATTAAAACCAAGAATCTCCTAACTAGCAAAAGTTAGTATAATCAATGAAGAGGAGAAATTGATATTCAGTGACATAGAGGAATTTAATACATTCTTGAGAAGCCAGAGCTAAATAGAAAAAGTTACTTTCAAATACAAGACTCAAAAGAAGCATGAAAGCAGGAAAGAGAAATCATAGGGGACTTATTAAAGTTGAACTCTTTACACTCCTACATGGAAAGATGATATTTGTAACTCATGAGACCTTTCTCAGTCTTTGGGTAGTAGAAGGGAATATATATAAACAGAAGGTACACAGTGAGTTGAATATGAAGAAATGATATCTAAAAAAAATAAAATTAAAGGGTGAGAGGGGAATGTACTGAGAGAAGAGAAAGGGAGTTGTAGAATGGGGTAAATTATCTCACATAAAAGAGGAAAGAAAAAACTTTTACAGTGGAGGGGAAGAGGGTTGAGTTGAGAGGGAATGAGTGAACCTTATTCTCACTGGATTTGGCTTTAGGTGGGAATAATATGCATACTCAATTGGAAACAGAAATCTCTCTTATGTTCCAGGAAAGTAAGGGGGAAGGAGAGGCAGGCAGGGATCATAGAAGGGAGGACAGATTGGGGAGGGGTATTCAGAGGCAAACATTTTTAGGGGGGGCAGGGTGAAAGGAGAGAATAGAAGAAACAGGTGCAGAATAGAAAGGAGGGAAATATAGTTAGTCTTTCACAACATGACTATAATGGAAGTGTTTTGCATGACTTTTACAAGACTATACAGCCTATATTGAATTGTACAATGTTGTACAACCTATATTGAATTGCCCTGTCAATGAGGGAGGGTAGGGAGGGAGGGAGAGAATTTGGAACTCAAAGTTTTAAAAAAACAAATGTTAAAAATTGTTTTCACATCCAGCTGGGAATTAAGAACACAGGCAATGGGGTAGAGAAATCTAGCTTACCTTACAGGAAAGTAGAAGGGAAAAGAGAAGGGAGTTAGGGTGATAGAATGGAGGGCAGACTGGGAGAAGTGATCATCAGAATGCATGCCCTCATGGGGTGGGGGGAGGGGAGAGATGGGGAGAAAATTTGGAATTCAAAATGTTGTGGAAGTGAATGTTGAAAACCAAAATAAATAAATAAATAAATTGAAAAATAGGAGGTTGAAGCTATAGCACACCTAAGGGAAAATTCATGAGTGCTACATGGAGATTTGCAATGGACTTCCAGAAACAAGGATCTTTAAGTATCCCCTTGTGATATGTGGTCTCTGTTTAAGCACATTTTCCTCTAGACTCTCTATATATTTATGAGAAATTGTACCCCCATTTTGCAGGAAAGGATGTTTTGTACAAGCTAACCTTACTCTCTCCCTTTAGAAAAATGTTCTTTTCTAAATCTTATTCTGGCTGTGTAATTGTTTTTAATTTATAATCATTAGAAGAAGAAACACACTGATGGGGGCTTGTGAGCATTACATTAGCATTAGAAGGACTTCTAATACCTTATGGCTGCTTATAGAATCCTAAAGGATATCTCTCTGCCAGTCAAAGTAGGGTTTGTTAGAATGAGCCCCAGAGCTTACACTGTATTAATAAGGAACTTTTAATTAGGGCATCCTGAAGAATGATTTTTGAAATTATTTTTGCAACTCCCTTAGAGCAGTCATATAAGAATGACTATCTACTTAGCAAAGTTTGGTTACATGTTTTGTGTCTTTCAGAGGCAGCTAGGTGGATAGAGTGGATAGAGTTTTGGGACTGGAATCAGGTAGACCCAAGTTCAAATTTTACTTCAGATAGTTACATTTCACCTGGCAAGTCATTTAACTAATGTTTGCCTCAGTTTTCTCAACTCTTAAAAAATAGGATTGATAATAATAGCAGCTACCCCCAGGGTTGTTATAAAGATCAAATGATAAAGTGCTTAGCACAGTGTCTTGTATGTAATAAATGTCATTTCCTCTCACCCTCTGCTTTTCATAATCACAAAATATAAGTAATCCACTAATCATGAATTCATTTAAAATGTTTCATTCACAAATTCATATGATAATAGCAGCACATATGATAATAGCACATAGCACATCAATATGCTTCCAGGAGAATCGAATCAATCGGTCTTCTCAGCAAGAATGAAACCAGAAGATATAAGGAAGTGACAGTTAGATGGAAGCATGGTTATCATACTCTCCCCAGAAAGAGATAAAGATCCTGCAGAATTGGTTTCATCATGCATCTAATGGCCACAGGAGACATCATTTTGTGGGAAACTTGGTCATACTGCTGTGTTCATTAAGAAAAAAAAACACTATGAAGATAATTTTAGCTCAAACAATTTAAGGATGATATTGGAAGAAAAATAATCCTAAAATGAAAAAGTAGAAAAGATCTAAAAAGACATGGAACAAACTCTTTTCTCTATCAATGACAGTAGATTTGCTAGCATTACAGTCTGACATCAAAATACAAAATGTGCTGCTTGAAGAAACAGAAATGGCACTAAATAAAAAGCTGGAAAGAATAATTGAACCAGACCAAGTACACAGAGGTCCTTGCTGGAAGGAGTACAATTTGGAGGATACTGAAGGAATGATTCTTAAGCTATTTGAAAGCCAAAATGTGTATCAAGAGTCTCTCCAAACTGAAGCTCTCATGAGTTGACACCTAGGTGTTTAACTCTGTGAGGCAGCCAAATAACAAACTGAGTTTAAAAAATAAGACAATTGTATATACATGCATATATATACATATATAAACACAGACACACACAGAGCAAAAACAGAACATTCCTTCCATAAATCTTGAGCTCACTCTCCACAAATACATTTGTAATTTTAGTGGGAAAAGTTGGCTTGGATAATAATCACCACTAAGGAAAACACACATAAAAGAAACTATGTCCAGGGCACCGATATGAAAGACTATACTTGTGTGAAAGGGAAACTCATGACCCTGGAAATGACTTCTATTGAAATCATTTATGCTTTCTATTGAACCTCCTCTCTAATAAGTTTTGTTTTCCTCCATTGGGTTGCAGTTGCTTTTCTCAGGGTGCTTCTGTCTTGCCATTTCCCTCTGGAAATTCTGCCAGGTATTACAGTTTTTTGTTCCAGATTATCTTCAAGCATCCAATTGTATTCAGTATTGTTTAACATCCTGTCCTCCATGCACCTAGCATGCTCTGATATTAAGTCTCTCCCCCATGGAGGAAGGCCATAACTCCAACCCTTTTAGCCACCTCCAAAATCTACTGTATAATGGCATGACTATTAAGTCTTGCCCAGATAGAAGAGGAATTACAGCTCTTTCATCCTACTGCCCTTCAGCTATAGTGACCACCAAAACTATTATTTTCAGGACCACCTGTTAATCTGCTATCCAGGTACTGAAGGTGCTTCTCCTATGTAGAGAGGGATGTAGTACTCCTCTCATTAAGCAGTCACAGGCAATACAATTAATCTGTCCTTCAACTTTTGCCATCGTCTCAGCCAGTGACTGTGAAGATCTTCTTAGTCAGGGTTCATTAGAAGGTAAAGAGCTCCCAGCTAAGATCAAGCCTAGCCTTTGAACTCTTCTTAGAAATATTCTGTTTGTAACAGCCTTCTGTTTGGTCTTCCTAATTAATTTTGTCTCTCTCCAATCCTTTCTCCACACAGCTGCCAAAATAATCTTCCTAAAGGATAGATCTGACCAAAAGCCCTTCTCAACAAATTTTAGTGGATATCTGTTGCCTGTAAGATAAAAATGCACACTTTTCTGTTTGGCATTTAAAGCCCTTGAGAAATAGCTTTCAGTCTATTTATCCAGGCCAATTATGTGTTACTTATCCTCAAGTCTTCTACATTCTGGCTAAATAATTTCTTACTGCATCCTACAGAAGATAAGCTGTCCTCCAAATTGATGACTTACTCAAGATATCTCCCATGTCTGGATTGTTCTCCCTTCTTACCTTTACCTCTTAGGATCCTTAGGTCCCTTCAAGACAGCTCAACTACCACTTCCTACAATGAACTTTTCCTGATTCTTTTACCTGTTTACTTGTTAATACCTTGCTCCATTAAGTTACTTTTGTGTATTTCATACATAATTTGTATTTGCTTATTTGTGTATGCTTTCCCCCACCTACAATGCTTGAGAATAGAGATTGTTTTATTTTTGTATCACTTGCATACAACATAATGCCTGCCACATCATAGGAACTTAGTATTTATTGTTGTTATTGTTGAATTAACTCTTTTGTTTTAACTGCTCTAACTTGACTGACCTTCCCGTGATCTGCCTTGTCCTCTATTATCTCCTGAGTCTTTCAGGTCAACTATCTCCTAAGCGAAAGTCACAAACTCACTTTGTCCGATTTTGTCAAATACTGATACAAAAACTGATATAAAAGTGCCCAAAGCTCTATCTCATCAAATGGAAAAAGAGCTGAGTGACATTGTGACAAGGAAACTGTTTTAACTTCTTCCCATTGGCCCTTGTGTTCTGTGCAAATAACCATTCCTTCCCTTGCTAGAAAAGACTGAAATGCTACCGACCTTATTCCCTTGGATCTTGAACATTCTAAGATGCTACAACTGTGACCCAAGGTTTTCTACTACTTTTTTATTATTGAATGAATATTAACAGCATCTTCTTGCTCCTATCTTTCAAGAGTTTTTGCATATCATAATACATTATTCCAAAACAGCTAGGAAAAAAAGAAGGTATGACTTTGATTTAAAGAGAAACTCAGAAGGGGGAGATAGTGTGTTCACTTTATATTATTTAACTTTTATCAGATATGGAGTCTTTTTCCCTCTGTTATATCACTTAGATTTTTCATTATTCCAGTGATTTCCCCTGTATGTCCATATTTGCCCTCTGCGCTTTTATCCTGTAAGATGATATCCATATGTCAGGCTAGATCCTCTGTAGTCTGATTCCTAAGAGGCTATTAGAAAAGACTTATTTGAAAGACCTGTCTCATTTCAAATGATTATGCACACAAAAGGCAGGTCTTGGCTAATTGAGAGTCTAGGGATAGAGCCAGTCAACCATTTTAATGATTATCTATCTGTGTCATCCATGACAGCTGCTTTTTTTGAGGCCGTTCCCTAGCCATTTCCCCAACCCTTCCCCAGGGCTCTACTTAAGCTTGGACTTTCAGGTCAAGAAGAGATACCATACCTATCTATCCTCATTTTCTGAAGATTGCTGTTTTTGTTTGTTTGGGGTTTTTTTTTTTCCAGCACCTTTAAGTATATCATGCATACGCACAGGCAACTCTCAGATCTGCCTGACACTGACAGAAAAAGAGGATCTGCTTTCATTCTATATTAGTTTTGTGCTAAAACAGCACACTTGTCAAGGCAGTGAGGTATTGCTGTTCTAAGTGTTTTACAAATACATAAAGAAACAAAAATTCCTAGGTGAAAGTAAGATAGCAGTCTTGAGCTTGCTCAACCTCCACTTCATGTTTAATTCTAAGATGTCTTGAGTAATGAATCCTATCTTAAATGATAAAAGAGCTCACTTAATAATTTATTGGAAGAGCTAAAAATGACTGACATAGAAGGAATTGTTTCATTCATGGTATTTATATCCCTAGTACCTAGCATCTAGTAGGCTCTTAGCACCTAATCCAACCGATACTGATTAAAAGAATATTGGTGGATGAAAGAAAGTAGAACTGTTATAGTTTGAAAGATCCCACTCGAAAATCCGTCTGTCCATACCATTCCGCAGCCCAATGGAAATCTGTGCTAAATCTCCAGAGTCCCAGTTACACAACACTTTAAAGAGACGAAGTGCTTTTCTCACAACAAGCTTATAAAGTAGGTAGTATAAATATTATCCTCCCATTCCAATCCAGAATAATGCAAGAAGCATTTTATTAAGCACCCATTGGTCCATAGGGTCATGAAGAGTCAGACACAATTGAACAACATGGTGCAAACCACCACATTAGGTCCTGGGAATGCAACATGTAACAAAAACAAAACAAAAATACCTACCCTCAAGGAACTTATATTCTTCTGGGGGATAAAACAAACAAACAGCTAAGTATTTACTTGATAATTTGAGACTGAGGCTGAGGGGATAAATATTAACTACAAAGGATTTGAGGAAAGGTTTCCCATAAGTGATAGAACAGATGAGACTTGAAGCAAACAAACAGTGAAAAGGGAGTGCATTCGGGGAAATGGGAAACAGTGTGGGTAGAGCCTCAAAAGTGAGAGATGGAAAGGTTCAGTTTGGGAAACAGCAAAATAAGCCATTTTGAGCAGATCATGAAAGTGAGGTTCAGAGAGGAAAAGAAAGTGAAAGGAAAAGACATTCTAATTGTAGCACCTGGGAGTAGCCAAAACTTTCAGAACAGGTTCCTGAACAGGTTTTCTCAGGTTCAGAGTATTATGTGAGCCCATACCTTTTAGCTTATAAGCCTCTACCAATATATTAAGCTTCAGTAGTCAACCAGATGACAGGATTAGCAAATAAATAAATAAATAAAAGTATTTGATAAAATAATATTTTAAGAACTGTACCAACAAAGCCTTTGTGCCATAATCCTGGGACATAACTCTCCTATAAATACATGCAGCAGACATGGGAAAAGTAAGCAGACACAAATAATATATATGGAGGGGCACAAATAAAACAAGAGCACACTTATGGAAAGGTCCACACATAGGAAACCTAGTTCTGGGACTCTGATATTCTCTAGTGGTATCAAGGTGCTGCTCCCACTGGCCTGATGGCTATTGGTCTTCACCAGATGCTCTTTCTTGGACAGACAAAGTTCTTCAAGATGTTGTTTGCCAGAAGAGTAGTATATTCTGGACACTTCTTTCCATCAGTGCTGCTTGAGTGGAAGCTACCCTGCTAGGTACTGCCAGGTCCAGCCCCACTGGACACAGGGCTATGGAACTTTTTTCTGTTTCCAACTTTTGTCCTCAACTGAATTTCATGACTCCCTCATGGGATCTGTCATGCTTTTTTAGTTCAAAACCAAGGCCTTTTAAAAAATGTCACTTTTAGAAAAGTGCCTGTTCTCACCTTAGCCATAAGAACTACAACAAGGCTGGGAGTGGTGTGGCAGGTGTTAAGCTCTTTTTTTATATATAAAGGGTTCTTCACCCTAGGCTTGCTTAAACCTTTCTAACCAGGACTGGAGACTCTTTGCCCCAGGTGCCAAATTCCTTAAGACCTAGAGCAGATTCCTTCAGCTAGATAATATCCTCAGGCTTCATTTTTTCCTTGACCTAAAACTTCCTGGCCCCAGGTCTCTCTAAAACAATATATACTATACCTTAATTAAGAATTGCTTATGCCTCCCAATATTAAACGCAGAGCTAAACTTTATTAACATGGCCTAAAGTCCCTGACATTCTAGAATTTTCTGGTTTCTCAACCCCAGAAGTCCTTTCTTCAAAAAAAGGCACTGTTGTGTGTCAGGACAATAGTGGAATTGGGGAAGAGTGAGTTATTCCCTGAACTTCCACAATATCTACTGGGGCAGTTATAAACCAAAATCCATCAGCAGACCTGGAACAGTTTGAGTTCATTTTTCCTCAATAAACTAACCTAAGTACTCATGTGTTCCCTTTGGCAAAGCAGATGTTAGAAGCACTTTTAAAATTTAAGTGGGGAGCTTCAGAGACCCCAGGTCACTTCTTTGCCAGTTACTTTTAATCTCCTTGTGAGCAGCTTTTACTTTGCTAGATTGTTTTTTATCATCTTGGGGCCTGTTTTTAAATGAAAATTATTGGAAATGCTCATGTTAAAGGAATTATTTATCTGGACACTCAGGCTGTGATTGGTCCTTCTCCTCAGATGTGGAACCATGACTGGGACAGCCACCAAGACAAAGTTAAGCACAAAGATAATGTCATTGTTTCTCCTCAGTCGTGGGGCACACTTAGTTGTTTACATTTGTGTAAGACTGATTCTAGCCTAAAAGGTTCTGGAATTAACCCTTGTATGAATATATTTCTCCCAAGTGGCACTGCCACTTGGTTGTCAGTGCTAGAGGTTGTCAGTCTGATGTACTCTTGGGAACTTGATCTGCTGAGATAGTCCCTGGACCAGACAAACCAACAGATGTTAAAGCCAGACATGTCAGACTTATTATATATGTTTTAGTTATTGTACCATGACATTATTGATAAATATAAAGTATGAACTTTGGAACATGTGTGTGAAACATACATAATTATTCTGAGACTCTCATTGCCTACTGACAACCTAGATATTCAATATAACTCCAAATTCTTCTGTGATCCTAATGACATGGTCTATTGATGAAGACAAAATGTCCTCTTTCTTTTCTTCATTCATTTGAGTTTGTAGCAAATGGAGTAGAGATTTGTGCCTCTGCCTGTGCTCCACAACATAAAGTTCCTATTCAGTTTGGTGGGATGAGAGATGAATAAGTAGGATAGGCAGGCAGGCGAGAGAGAGAGAGAAAGAGAGAGAGAGAGAGAGAGAGAGAGAGAGAGAGAGATACTTTTAAAGATTTATGAATTCATCATTAAGTGTACTGCCTCTGTCTATAAACTGAAACCTCTTGAAGCCTTCCCTCCTCTAAGATTCTTTTCCATCTGACCAGTAAGCTGAAGGTCTTTCCTTTTGTGTTGTCTTTCTGATTCTTAGAGGTTCCAATGACCCATTTGAGCTATTTTTACATTTATTTTCTTTCCTTCTCTATGTGTGATCTTCATGCTTCCTTTTCTTATCATACATATCCTCAATATTTTCCCTTATGACATTTCTGTGCAAGTCATCCCTGTTAACAAGTTGCAACCTCTTAAATATGACATCATTCTTTTTATTGCTTTTTTTTTGTTTGAGGGATGAGGCTGAGTATTTCTAACTATAAGTCTCCTCAAATTCTGACATTTTGGGATTTTAGCCATTTTAATTACTGGATTAATATTAGTGTTAATATTTGTTGTGGCAAGCAGCTTGAAATCTAAAAAAAATCCTCTTTGTAATTTCCCAAATGCAGTTCAGCATGGTCTCATTCTACTACTGAATTCTGGACCAAACTTATTATCCACCAAAAATATTTGTCCAAGATGCACATATTATTGGATTAATTCGGCAGAAGGCCTCTCTAGTTGTATGTCCTGATAGGGGAAATTTTAGTTTTTCCACTCCTATTTTTCCAGCGTAGATGGCTAAAACAGTATGTTTTTATTTACTATGGTTTTCATTGAGGAACCTTTCTGGGGTACTGGGTCCCAATGCATTTAGAATGAGCACCTTTGCAAATAGCACCCTACCTCCAATAGGAGGCAATATTCAGGTTTCCTACCTTGCCATCGCTGCTCAAGGTTAACACAGAGATCCCAATTCACATCTATCAGTCAATAAGCATTATTAAGTACCTACTATATTGCAGCCTGCTATGTGTATTCACTATGCTAGGAATTGGGGATACAAATTAAAGAATGAAATAATCTCTACCCTGAATGAGCTTACATTCTAACGGGGGAGACAAGTACATATAAACATATATTAAGTATAAATATATAATAAATACACATGTATCTAACTATAGACACAAAAGATAGACACAAAGTAGCTAAATATAGTGTGGTTTGGAAGGGAAGATACTAATAATTGATGTAATCAGAATAGGCTTCAAGGGAAGATATTGGTTGAGTGGAAAGATAGAAGAACTCGATGAAGCAGAGTTAAGGAAAATAGTCTATTCCAGGCATGAGGGAGAGGCACTTGGCTGGCATGCCCTTACTTTACATCACTCTCCACTTCCCCCCCCCGCCATGATTTTGTGGCATTAGGACCCTAAGTCTTTCTTGTCTGTGGTATTTCTACAGAGATTGACATCACTGGAAAGTCAGTGGTAGTCTAGGTATTGCTAACATTAGGAAACCATGGGGGAAATATTTTCCCTTGGGAAAGGGTGCTGTCCCTACCGAGGATGAAAGGAATCACCTACTCAACTTATAGTGTTTGTTCCTAGAGTATTGCAATCATAACTTGGTCACTGTGACTTTCTAATCATATGCTCATGCATCAACTCACTTTGCATTTCCCTTTCTGGGCATTGTGTCCTTTCATTCTTTTTCAACACTGTGTTATCTCCAATTTATTCTTTATCTTCTTAGCCTGGCAGAATATTAAAAATTAATCATCCATACTTCGTTTTGTTGGAGAAAATTGCCATGAGACCTGCTTGCATGTCATGGTTCTGAGTCTTTCTTTATGTACGCAAATAATAGAAAAACCTTGACTGAGGCAGGAAAGTGCAACATGTTAAGATAATTAATTATTAGACAACATGGAAAGTGGGTTGGGTTACTACTCCTACCACTCATATGAATCGTATCTTCATGCAAAGTTCAAACAAAACAAAGTTTTCCCATTGGAGGTTTGATAACATAAATCCAACTATTATATAAAACAGACCAAAATGGAGCAATTTTTAAAAAGTGCCATAACCACCGTGAATATCATGTTCTCTGCAAACATTTTAAGACAAGTAGAACAGTACATGCTGTGATCATTGCCACAATAAAAGCAAGAGAAAGAAAGGGGTCACTTTTTATTCATACTCTCAAGAATCATGGGGAAAGTAACTTGGCAAAAATATTAAAAATCTGTGAAAAGGCATTGGAAAATGACATTGATATTTAATTGGTACAAAAGTTAGAAGATTTGGACATCATATCACCTGATTAAAGGAAGCAAAAAACCCTGTGGGATGGAAAAAGAAAAAATGGGGGGGGGGGAACCTTCAAACAGCAATTGAAAGAGAAAGACAAAAGGTTAAGACAATGAAAGAAATTATAACAGCTGCTGTGGAATATGAAAAACTTGGTAGACCATAAAGTCATATATAATGTGAGATCTCATTAGAAATATTTATGGAGAAATTATGAAGCATTATGGCATAGTGGGTAGAGTATTTAACTTGGAGTAAGGAGACCTCACTTGGTATTCTTTCTTAGATACTTAGTAGCTGTATGATCATAACCAAGTCACTTAACCTTCAAAAACTTTAGTTTCCTCATATATAGAATAGAGGTAGCAATATTTCTGTTAAATAGCTCACAGAATTGTGAAGAAAGGATTTTGAAAACCTTACAGCACTGTATAATTCTGGGTCATCCCACTGTTTTGTTGGTGCTAGTAGAGGTATTAATATTATTAGTATTTTAGAATAGCAATTTGATTATTCTCACTATATATTCATAATTTGCAGATTTTAAATAGCAAGTGTTTATATGAAGGTGAGTGCCTGCATTGAATGTTTGACATTGCCAGAAGCCTTGAGGAGTATACAGAAGTATACGGCATCATCCCTGGTCTTCAAGAAACTTAAAATGTAGTTGGGAAGACAAAATAAAAATGTAGACATCCTCTCAGACACCAAGACCTGTCCAGCATGGCTATCGTGCCATACGTCCTGCTGTCGTCCTCTTCTCCCCAGCAGGAACAGCAACCCTCTGGATCCAGACCTGCAGAGACTTGCTCCCTGCTATCTCATACCCCAAGGGAATTAATCCATTTAGCCCTTAGGAACCTACCTAAGAATCTACTCCTGATTCTTGGATGAGTGAGTGAAAACTCACTTCAACTCACTATAACTAGCTATCCTTAAACCATGTTATACAACTTATCCAATCGTTCACAGAACTTTCTACATGCTATCCTTTCTCTCCCCTCCCCATAAACACCCCTCCATATAAACACAAACTACTTCCCTCTTGCTGTCATGATGGGACTAATAATTAAATCAGTACAACATTGCTAATGGAAAGAATGACCACCCAATGCCCTTTGTCTCAACTTGCAGACCCAGTGACTTCTAAGCCAAAATTCTTTTCTCTTCTATACTTTGTCCCTTTATTACAAATAAGCTCCTTGAGGATGGAACAGTCTCACTGTTTATATTTGTGTTCCTAGAACTTAGCAGTGTCTGGCATGAAGCAGATGCTTCATAAATACTGGTTCATTAACAGCAAAATCATTTCATTAACAGAGAATGCATTTTAGAGCTTGCCATGACATAGCATTGAGTCCTGTGCCCTTCACACTTAGTCTAAAGAGAGCTTATAATTAAGTTTTTGTCAATCACATTTTCCATAGATTCATTTTGGATCAATATTTCTTGGCCACATCCCAGCAAAAGTTAAGGTCCACGAGAAGATGGGACAAATTCATGGATATAGAGGCTGCATTCGAGAACTCCAAGTGGACAACAAAGAACTTTTCATCATCGATGAAGCACTAAGTGGAAAGAATATTGAGAACTGCAACGTACCTGTATGCAACTATCACCCATGCCAGAATGGTGGCACCTGTACCAGGTAAACACAAATTTTCTCATTTCTAACTTCTACCCTACAAATAATCACTTCCCAGCATTGTCAGCTCAGTAAAACACAAGAAAGCAACCGACATCTATCTGTTCAAGGCACTCTGTTGAAAGTATGGAGGAATGCTTGTTTACCCAGAGAGATTTATATCACGTTGCTCAAGTGAAAGGATATATTCCCAGACTCACACTGCAGAAAATAATTAGGCAACTATGTCTCACGGCAGCAGTTTCAGTCGAAGCTGAGTTGAGGTTCACCCAGAGGCTTCTACTTTGGAGAGACCTGAATGTGTATTTTTTTTCTTCCTGCTACTTCACAAAAGCAATCAGATTAGAGCTGTGAGATTAGGGGGCAGGAAAAAAATACACCTTACAAGAAACCTCGCTCTTTTGTGTCTATTTCTTGCTCTCCCTGGAAAATCCTATTTTTTCCTTCCCTCTTTAGAGAAAAGTTCATCATGCCTGCAAGCTTAAGGAGATCTTAATTAAAATGACTTTCTGTTCCACTAGAATGCTGTAAGAGAATTGACTATAAAGAATTCTCATCTTGGGTGTTGCATAAAAGGATTCCCACATTGCTTCAGTCCTCTGAGAAGTTTCTACTACAGAGCAGCAAATAGTATCAGATTAAAAGCCAACACATTTGATAAATATATTTGAAATAATTTAAATCAAGTTTTAAAAATTGGCTAAATCTCACAGGAAATGTCCAATTGTTTTCTTAAATATCTTAATTAATCCACCTCAGTATCTCCAAGGACCAAGCCATCAAATAACTAATGATTTTGTGAAAGTAAACATCAATATACATGGAGCGCTGTGGATAAGGAGGAGAAAAGACAATTTAAAAAAATGGAAGGATTGGATAAAAAGCAAGGTTGATGGATATGAGGGGGGAAAGGAAGACAGGTGAAAGAACAAAGCTGAGAAAGGAAGGAAGAGGAAACTGGAGAAAAGGGAAAGCGTGAAAGACAGAGAAAAAGCAAGCGAGAGGGAATAGCAAAAAAGATGAAGGGGAAAAATGAACAAGGGAAAAGAAAGGGAAGGAAAAGAGGAATCTGATTCTTCATGACCCCTTTTGGGGATTTTCTTGACAAAGATGCTAGAGTATTTTGCCTTTCCTTCTCCAGCTTGTTTTACAGATGAAGAAACTGAGACAAAAAGGCTTAAGTGACTTGCCCAGCATCACATAACTAGTGTCTAAAGCCAGATTTGAACTCAGGTAGAGATGAGTCTTCCTCCCTCCAGGTCCTACATTCTGTTCACTGCTCTACCTAGCTTCCTGAGGAGGGCTGAGGAGGGAGGAAAAGTAGGAGCAAAGAGAAGGAAAGATGAAACAGAAAGGAAGGAGAATGATAGAAAAAATAACTGGAATCTGGAATAGAAAAAAATTATAAAAGAAATAAAGCAAAAAATCAAATGATTTCATAGCTTTGTAGCATTTTAGTATATAAAATGCTTTTCCCATATGAAATGGGTATCACAAATGTTACTTTTTAACATTTTACGGCTGAGGAAACTAGAAGAAACAGAAATTCAATGACTTATCCATGGTAACACACCTAAGGAGTACCAGAGTTAAGACTTGAACTCATATCTCTTAAGTACAAGTTCAGGGTTCTCTTCAAAAGTTGTAAGAATTCTACATGAAATTCTGATATTACCTACAATTTTTGAAGAAAACAAAAGGTAAAAAGCCAGAGTTTTGATCTCTTCCTAAATTCATGCCTGTGATGAAATCTGCACCTTGATTTCCTCATTTGTAAAATAATGCCTATAAAAGTGACCTATTCTGGAAAAGGAAAAGCTTACGAAGTTATTAAGAACTTTTAAACAAAAAAAGTGATATGAATTATAACACTGAACATAATGTTCTTGAATATGGTTATTTTTATAAAAAGATACAATCAATTATTTGCTTAATAACTGTGACCTGGTTTCCACTACCATTCTTGATCATAATTGATGATTAAGATGCTAATGATGTGAAATTATTAATTGAGGCAAACTGGGGGACTCTAGGGAGGAACTCTGCTTTTGTATCTCATTAAGGCAATTGGAAAAAGGAAATGGACTTCTGCCCTGATTTCAGTTATAAGTCTTGTACCTGGTGGATGTCTATATTTCTGCACAAATTAACATTTTTGTAAGCCTCTAACATTGACGATCTATAATAGGAATTGTTCTTTGCCCACCCTACCTGCTGTCATCCTACAGTTTGTTACAGCTCTCTCAGAGATCTCTAATTGGAATAAGATTAGCTTTTTTTTTTTTTTTTAAGAAAGACTATTTGCCTATGTGAAAGGGAGTGGGAGAGCTCCTCAAAGTAGGAAACATGCATTTGGTAATTAAATTAGTTAGATCTATTTATCTATGAAATTGAAAGATCTTCATTTTGCACACAGAATTTTAATAATTTCTGATTTCTTCTGTGTTGGTGTATATTGTAATATGTCTAGTCCTTATAAATAGATTCTACAAGTTTCTGTGACCAAAAAGATGAAAATTGTCACCAAGTGGTGAACCTTTTGGTAATGAGTTATTTAACATTACCTAAAAGTGACAAAAAGGGAACCACAGTGGTCATTGATAGCTTATACATGATAAAATGGTAGAACACTCTTAAAAAGACATTATTTTGCCAGTGTGTTTACTTTCTTCATTGATTCAGATTATAATCCCTCCTTCCTTGATCTACTATTTCCTGAATTTTTATGGTAAAAAAAAATCTGTTACCTCCTAGCCAAACCAGTGTTGCTGCATTTGTCCAAATACAGAATCACAAGGGGAAAAAATAATAGAACGTTTAATCTAGAAAGGACCTTAGATATAACATAAGCCATTTTTAATATTTGGAAGCTGAGATGCAGGGAATGGTAAACAAAAAAAAAGAAATGAGAAAAGAAGAAATGTGAAGCAAAAGGGAATCCCATGGCCTATCAACTGGCTAAGCAAGTTGTGGTATATGATTGAAATGGAATATTATTGTGCTGTAAGAAATGATGAGCAGGATGATTTCAGAAAAACCTTGAAAGACTTGCTTGAACTGATGCACAGTGAAATGAGCAAAACCAGAAGAACATTGTACAAAGTAATAGCAAGATTGTACAATGAAAAACTATGAATGACTTAGCTTTTCTTAGCAATACAATAATTCAAGACAATCCCAAAGGACTCATGATAAAAAATGTTATCTGCCTCCAAAGAAAGAATGTATGGAGTCTGAATGCAAACGAAGCATTCTATTTTTCACTTTCTTTGGGGAGGTATGGGATTTGAGTTTTCTTCCACAAAATAACAAATATGGTCATATGTTTTGCATGAGTAAACATATATAACCTATATCAGATTGCTTCCCATCTCAGGGAGGAAGGAAGGGAGAGAATTTGAAATTCAAAATTTTAAAAAGCTAATGTTGAAAATTGTTTTTACATGTAAATGAGGAAGAAAAATACTATTTTAAAAAAGGGAATCGCACTACATTCTATTCTGCTATACTCTCGAGAGACCAGGGTAGTTCTAAGGACATCAAGAGATGAAAAGGGGATTTTGGGTAATAGCTATTTCCTGTTCCCTTTCATTTCTGGAACTGGATGAAACATTTTCTTTGAGTCTCAAGTTGAAACTCAGAACAAATTTTTCATAGAAACCATTGTAAATGGTGATTAGTTCCTATTGTAATGCTAATTCTATAGTTCAGCTACATTATAGGCTAAATGAGCTTTTATGGTGTAATTTGGGAACATGACCACTATTGAGGGCATTGTTTCTAGGAAAATGAAATCCAAATTCCAAACACTTAACAGAAAAACAAACTTTTGAAAAGTCATTCATTCAACTATTTATAACTTTGAGAATTCTCTCTATGTTTGTATATGACCTGACTCTGTCTTTCTGTCTCTCTCTCTCTCTGTCATTCTTTCTCTATGTGTGTGTGTCTCTCTCACACACACACACACACAAACACATACACACACATGTTGTGTATCCATATGAAAGGAAAAGACAATGAGAGAGAGATAAACAGAGTAGAGATATTCAATCTGAATGTGAGGAAGAATCTTATTATCAGAGTTTTTAGCCATGGGAACATGTTTCCAGCATAGTTATGGAATCTCCTTCCATAGCAATCTTTAAAAATAGCATACTCATCTAAATGGTCTGGTTTTATGCACAGACTGCCTGGAGGCAAGGGGAATAGACAAGACGACTGGCTATATTTCTTTCTAACCTTATGATTCTTCTCTTGCATTTCAAAATAATAGAATCACATAATGATATCCTCCTTTTCTTTGTGCTTCTCTGTGGCTGTCTGTCTTCATATAAGAGAGCCTGATGTTTCTATAAAGTATAATTTGTGTGCCTAATTATCCTTTATACTAGAAAATGATGCAAACATTTTTTGTAACATTAGGATAATCCCAGACTTTTGGCTGACCCAGCACACAGTGACCAAAATGAAATCCAGCCTATGATGGATGTTTATAACACATCCTTCCCTAGCAGCTTTAGCTAGGTTGGTGCAATTCAGATTTTCTTGCTGCTGCCCCATAGAATGATTATGTGGGTAATCTCCTTCAAAAAATACATTTTACACATTGAAAAAGTAGTGAGGGAAAGTAATACTTCAACAGCGTTATTGGACAAATATCATCCTGCTGCTCTTAGCAGCATCCCGTTTCTGGACAATGGCCAATCCTTTTTCATTTCACCGTAAATCTGTGCTAGAAGTCCCAAACCCCTGTGGTTGTTCATTTTGAAGAAACCTAAATTGTATGTGAGGGAATTTCATTGAGGAATTCACTACAGAGAAGTAACTTTAAGGGTCCAAACCTCTTTTGACTTTGAACAAGCTGTCTCATGAAAGGCATAGCCAGGTTAGCAAATTAGGTGGCTGGTATTTAGATTACCTTCTCATATCTGTAGCATATGTTTTAAAGTAGGCTAAACAATAATTAAACATAAGCATCAGATTTGGCAAATACCACCTACAATTATTGCACTTCAATATTGATGTCCCTAGCACAATGGTAGCTAGTGATTAAGACATTATTCTGGAGTTATGCTTTATCTCAGCAGGAATGAAACACAGATGAACATACTGGAGGTTTGTTGCTTTGGGCACATGGTGAAAGGTAATAGCTCACATGCATGAGCATGTTTTCGGTGTCTCTAACTATCATCATAGCAATCAATCTTTACCACTGCAGTCTTCTATGGGTTAGAGCACCAGATGGGTGTACTTATGTTAATCAAATAATTAAGATGAAATAATCCAACTCAATTAATGCTGTTTCAGTATTGAGAGAAATCTATAGATCCATAGTAGACTGCCAAGAAAAAAATATATTTTCCCATCCACCAAAAAGAAAATATTTTCCAAAATTTAATATTTGTGACCTCCTTGGCCCACGTGCACTTCTTGAAACCATTTACTTTCCTTGCTTTACTTCCAACCTCCTCTTCCTATTATCTCATGTCAAAGTTTTTTAGGCTTTATCGGGAGACATAGAATGGAGTTTATCATGGGTTTGGAGGGTATTTAGATCTTTACTCATTCAGAGTTCAAAAATGAGGAAGAAACTTTAAATTGAATTTGAAATTACACCAGTAGTAACTATAGTAAGGAGCAAAGAATTAGGGTGTTGCATTTAAGTTATTAAGTTAAGCCCAATAATGAGCTGTAACTCCCCAGGGATATTTTTGCTCTCTTTTATCATCATAGACAGAATCATGGAACTTAAAGGGACCTCCAGAGACCTTTCAGCTCTTCCTCTGCCTCTAATCTAGACTATCCCTTATCTCTCCTAGACAGGTGGTAGCTATACTCAACTATTTTGAAATACTACAGAAAAGATTTTACTTCATTTGAGTATCTCACCACACTTTTAACTTGATAATTCTTCCACCATTTTACCTTCATTTTTCTTCTGAATTTACCTAAGTTCCTATAAAATGTAACTGGTATTCCCTTAGGATTGAGAAGTTTACTCTAGGGTCAATCCTGGAGAATGAGTCTTAGAAGAAAACTTTGAAATCATCAAACACAATGCTCTCCTTTGATAGGTAAGGAAACTAAAGTTCTGAAAGAAGAAATGATTTGCTCTTGATCACACAAACTAGTAAATGGTAAACTATGACACTGAAGTTCAAATTTCAGGTCAAGTTCTCTTTCTAATAAGCCTTGTTACCTTTCCTTTTAATAAGACTGTATCCTGCTGCAAAATGTCTCCAATGGATCCCCAGCCATTGTGGACCAATCTTGACAGAGTAAACTTCTCACTCTTACAGGGAACACTAAGGACATTTTATATGAGCTTAAGTAAACACAGGAAGAAAGATAAAAGTTGAATAGCAGAAGAATTTCAAAGTTAAAAGGGTCATCCTGTTCCCTGAAAGGGAGAAATAGGAAATGTTTCTCTGCGTTTACTTGGAAGAATAAAAAAAAGTGTAATTTTATAATATTCCTTTTCTTTCTCTGCCCTAATAGACCATTTAGGGTATTTATCTATAACATATCACTGAAAGAATCACTATTTGGGAGCCCTAGGGATTAATGTAAGCTCACTTGACCCATTAAAGATGATCATCCTAGTCTCATGTATTTATGGTTATGTCACTAAATGATAACGCATCAGTTTTAGCAGGTGCTGTAACCATCTTTGCAATAATACTCCCTGCCTTTGGTACTAGCCCTTGGAAAATGCCATTCAGAAGGCATGTTCGTGTGATCAAAGTCTGTAAATATAATGAGGTTTTCAGTCTTGGCATGGAAGTTGAAAAAAACTGATGACTAACTTAGAGGTTCTAAAAAAATTACTTACCGGAACCAAACCAATCTTACTTCAATCTTCCTTGGTCCCTGATACCATCAGTGTTGAAAATAGTAATTGCTTGGTTTGGAAACACTAATTGCTGTACTGTTAAATTATTTGTATGATTATTTGCATAAATATGCATATATTATGTTGTCACTTATCATTCTCAGGTATATCTCTATGCATTTAGACTTAATTATATTACCTTTCTACCTTTAGCCTTGTCGTTTCTACCTGCCTCAGAGTTACCATGAAGAAAATGTTTTATAAATTATGATGTGCTATGTCAATGAGAGTTGTTATTTTTTTCTGATCATTCTCACCTGCATTTGGCCCAGTAGAATGGGCATATTGAGGGGGTTACTGCATCAAGTTATATAATAAGAGACCTTACTTACTAGCCTTATTGTGATCAGTCATAACAGTGAAAAGAATCCTGACTGTAGTCAGAAATCTGGGTTCAGATCCAACCAATGACACTATATATGACACTACTTGGCCTTAATCTCTCTGGACTTCATGTTCTTCTTCTCTTAAATAAGGGTATAAAACATGGTGGTTCTTTTTCAGCTTTCTGTCTATAATACTATCATCATGAATCTTCTCCAAGTTAGGAGGGGGAAGAAAGTATTTTTAGCACATTTTTAAATGATATTTAATTGCTGGTGTGAACAACTGGTTGCATTTCCAAAGAATATGCTTCATGGCAAAGATTTTTCTGACATAAATTTACAGAATTTATATGCATAAATGCAACTTATATGCATAAAATTCTAATGCATGAAAAGTCCATTTTTACATAATACCATTCTAATGGAAAACTGACCAGTAAGAAAAATTTAAAGTGTGGTTCCAAATACCAGAATAAATTGTGGTCTATGAATATAGTGGAATATTTTAAGAAATTATAAACATGAGAAATTCAGAGAATCCTGGGAAGACCTGCATGAACTGATCATGCTATAGAGAATGCAAAACCTAGAGGATTTTATACAATATGACTAAAATAATGTGAATTTAAATAACACTAAAGAGTTGTATAATTAGATTAATCACAAAAGACAGCGTTGGTCCCAGAATGATGAAATACATTTGCTTCATGGTGACTCAGACTTAGAAGGAAATGAACTACAGACAAGGCTATCAGGCGACAGTTTTATCTGTTTTAATATTTTTCTTTGTTATAAGGGAAAGGTAGATGAGGAAGTGAGGTAAACTATCATGAAAAAAGGCATCAATAAAATTTTAAGTAAAAATAATATTTTAAATGATACAAGTTTTGGGGGGATTTTGTATGGAGGTATCAAAGATTAGGACTAAGAAGAATAGTTTGAGATTATCTACTCCAATCCCCTCATTTTACAAATAAACAAAACTCTTTGAAGGAATTTAGGGGAAAGGTAATGACTTGCCCAAGATCACAGAACTAATTAGGGACAGAGCTAAAACTCAAAACCAGGTCATTTGACTCCTAGTCATTTGTCCATTAAACAATGTTGTACTGGGATATACTTAGTAATTCATTCATGAAGAGGGGCCATGAGAAGCATGGGCATGGTCACCCAGCACTATTGAAAGAGAACATATTTTTTCAGTAGAGAAATTATCCCTTTCCATTTTTCTAAGGTTATCACATTTCTTAAATAACTTTCATCCCAAGCCTTTCCATTGAAACTGGAATTTGGCTTGCACTTTGGCTTTCAAGCCTTTTAATTACTCCTTTGTACAAGACAGAAGTATGCCCAAAAGGCAAAAAAAAAAGGAAAAAATGAATTAAAAGAGTAGAGAATAAATTCTATTTATCATAAATATGTAGCAGTTAGGAGAAACCAGCCTTTCCTTCCCAACTATTCTTTGGTTATCTCTTTTCTTTCTGTTTTTTCTACTTTTTCTGTAAGTAGCAGGCATTGTGAGAATAGATTGATGTTGAGTCATTTATTCTTCCTTGGAAAGAGTGGCTGGAACAGCAGGTTTTTAGTTGCTTATAAAAGTGGATCACATATTTGGAAAAGCATAACTCTTCCCAATGTAAGTGTCACGGGGCCCTCTGTAAAGTACAAATGCTGTTTAAATTGATTTTCTAACCAGTTTTATTACTGCCACCCCTGAGTGCTACAATGAGGGGAAGGGGCGGTGATTATTTTTACAGGGCAGAAAGCATGTGGGTCCAGTGGGAACCACTATATGCAAATGAGAATTTCATTAGTGTCAGTGATTGCTGCACTGCCACATTTAAATAAGCTCCAATAAGTTTATCAGTGGAAGAACCTGGGTTGTTTGTACCACAAATAGACTTTATGAGCATTTGAGCAGTCTCAAAGAGTTAAAAGTTTGAGGGCTTGACTAATAGAACAGACTATCAAATGCTACACATTTTTTTTATATTTATGCAGCAAGGTCAAACAAGTTGGGGGGGGGGGGTGGCACACAGCAGCGGTGGCGGGCAGCAATGAGGAGGATCTCATCTTCAATTTGCTCTGCCCTTAGGTAATAACACATGGAGAACTCATTTACCCTGATTGATCTTCTTGGGCATAAGAGACCTCTCTGGCTTAAGTCCCATATGAAAACTATCTTTTCTTTCCCTTTCTCATCGAATGTGAACATTTCCCTTAGCACATCCTTCTTCAGTCCAGAGCACAAGCAGGTGAAAGTGTAACCCACAAATATTTTCGCTTAACTTTTGCTTCCCTTCCTCAACCTCTCTACTAATGTGCTTTTCGATAGGGAATGATTTGCTCAAATCTGTTTATTTCATAACCAGAACATTTGTTTCTCCTTCAAACTGAGAGTGTATACTCTGCCAATCATGCTGAAGCACCCGAGTTGTGACAAATTTTGTCCATTTCCCAAAGTTTTTTTACATATATTTACAACCACAGAGTCCATGTGGCTAGATATTTCTAAGAATCCTCAAAGTGAGAGTGCAGGAGAGCACTGGAGCACAGAAGGAAAAGACAAACCACAATGAGAAGACATCATTTTTTGCTTGAGTTACAGAATTCTCAAATGGAGATATTAAGCATATTTTGGCACAGTGATAATAACTAATATTTGTATGTACACTAAGGCTTGCAAAGTGCTTTCAGATAAGTCTCATATACCTTCCCCTACAAGATAGATGCTATTAATATCCCCATTTTACAGATGAGGAAAATAAGCCTAAAAGAGTTGAAGTGACTTCTCATGGGCAACATAGCTATTAAGTTATACTAAGTGCTAAGAATAGGAATACTGAAATCTGAGTCAGGAATCAAATTCAGGTCCCCCTGACTCCATCTGCAACAATCTATTTATTATGACAACTAGTAGTCAGTTTGGAAGGGGACAAATCAATCTTCCTGATTATACCCATTAGTGGGGCATGGGGTGGAGTGAGGGACACTGAGCAGAACTGTATTATGTATTTAGCGTACATGCCTCGTCATGGACTTTCCAGAAACTATTTGCCCTGTCTTAGCAAATGAAGAGAAAATGGGCTTGGGGCATGTATAAGTTGTCTTGTTAAAGACTTGAGAGCATATGGATTAGTGGGCACATTAAAGTAGATCAGTGGCTTCAAACAAAAGAATTCTACCAATGTTTTTTAAAAAGTTATAGGTGTTATATTTTTGCTTCAGACCTTTATATTATAAAGCACCACCATAGTTAACCAAAATAGTCAAGTGGCTTTATTCTGGGGAAATTTCAACTGAAGCTTCAAAGTATTTCAGTAACATAGATCATTGTTTCTTTTCCAGAAGTGGAAAAACTGAGATGTGTAGGTTAAAGAGAGATGTCCAAGGTAACAGTGATAATGGAATAGAAAGACAATGGAATACAAAGTCAATGTTTTCTAGTCTAAACCACATGTTATAAATCAGTGATTCACTCCATCCAAGAAAAAGTTCTAGTTCTGCAAGAATAAGTGGTTTGGCCACAATCTCCAGGTGCTCTCTGATGTGGAAATAACACTTGAGAACAAAGTGGCATGTTATTTGAATCAAAATCATGACCCAGTTTGTATAAATCTTTGGAACAGGGAGACAGAATGCTAAAGTGGGAGGGGAGTAGTTTAACAGGTCCAGAAATTGGGGAGAGCTGGTCCTAACATCGACTCTGCTGCTTGCCTGGACTATTGCAGTAGCTACCTAATTGATCCTTCTGCCTCCAGTCTCTTCCTTTTTCTAATCCATCCTCCACAGTGCTGGCAAATATCCACAAAGCACAGGTGTGACTGCATTACTTCCCTACTCAAAAAACTTCAATGACTCCCTGTGACTTCAAGAACAAATACAAATTGCCTCCATTTGAATTTTTAAGCCATTCACATACTGATTCTATCTGGTATGTTCAAAGATATTTTATATTCCTTCCCCTCGTACACCCTTTAATTCAGCCAAATTGACTGCATTGTTTGTTCCACATATGACCTATTACATCCCTGTTTCTGTTCCCTTAAGTTGCCTAGAATATTCTCACTCCTCAGATGGGCCTTTCTTGGCCTCCTACATCTTATAGTTACTCCCCCAAAATTAGTTTGTATTTATTCTATAAATATCTATAAGTGAGTATGATGTCTCCCTCTAAAGACTACAGGCTCCTTGAAAGTAGGAACTGTTTCATTTATATTTTTGTACTCCCAGCACTGAGCACGGTGCCTGGTACTTAAATGAGTACTCAAAAAATATTTTTTATTGGTAGCTTGATTAATTCACCTATCTGGGGCTCAGTTTTCTCCTTATTGTGAATGAGTTACGTATACTTGTTCAATCATTTTTCAATCGTGTCTCACACATCATGACCCTTTGGGGGGGGTTTTATTGGCAAAGATACTGCAGAGGCTTGCCATTTCCTTCTCCAGCTCATTTTACAGATGAACAAGTGAGACAAACAGGGTTAAGTGACTTGGCCAGGGTCACACAGCCAATAAGAGTCTGACTCCAGGTTTGAACTCATGAAGATGAGTCTTCTTAATTCCAGGTCCAGCACTCTATCCATTTTGCCATTCAGCTGCCTGAGTGAGTTAGACTAGATGATCTTTAAGATTCCTTCCAGCTCTAAAATGCTACAGTCTATATACTAAGATCTTTATCATTTTGGCCTACATTTAGAAGATGTCAAAGGAATGAAAACAATAGATTCAAGAAACTTTTATTAAGGAACTACTCTGCACAAGGAGTTATGCTGCATAAAAATGAAGACACTTCAGGTGCAATCCTTACCATTTATAGAATGTAATCTACTTGAGGAGCAGGGCTGTTTCCCCCTTGTATAGACATGGCACAGTTGCCAGCACACAGCTGACATTTAATAAAATGCTTATTGATGGAAGGCACTGATGTTTTGAGTTGAATAGATAAAATCAGGTTGTCATATTTTATAAACAAATAAAAAGGAATACAGGCAGAGTTTATATTGGCAAGTGTTTAACAATCAATTCTCTGGACAAAAATGTATGCATGACACACTTTTAATTTTAATCTGCATTATTAACATTTTCTCCATTACTTTCTTAAAACTAGACAATCAACAAAACAATGTCAAGCCTTAATTTATAGCATTTGCCTGTTTTTAAGGTGTAAAACGTTCACACTTAAAATTTAACCGTTGGCTTCCATGAGCTGGTATGAGCTGGCTCCAGCATGCCTTTGAATACGGGTGTCTAGATGTCACATTATACACATGTATGTGTTGTTTTTGTTCAGCCATTTTCAGATTTTTCTGACTCTTTGTGACCTCATTTGGAATTTTCTTGAGAAAGACGCTGTAGCACTTTGCCTTTTCCTTCTCCCCTCATTTACAGTTGAAGAAACTGAGGCAAACAGAGTTAAGGGACTTGCCTGTGATCAGAAAGTTAGTTACGTGTCTGAAGCCAGATTTGAACAGAGGAAGGTAAGTCTTCCTGACTCCAAGCCTGGCACTCTATCCACTGTGTCACCTAGCTGCCCACATAAGTATGAGTCATGAACATATTCTGCAAAATGATGGATGAGGCTGTCCCTAAGTGTAATGTGACATTCCAAAGAAGATGGTAGGGTTGTAGTCTGGAAGAAATGAATTTAATTTCCACCTTTGACACTTTTCATCTTTGTGACCATAGGCAAGTCATTTAACCTTGGTTGAACTTGATTTTGTAATCCACAAAATAAAGATGGCATCTTAACACATACCTCATAAGATTGTTTGCAAATCTGAAAGCACTATAGAATATTAATTACCATTCTTATTACTAGAAAACCAGAGACTAGGAAAAATCACATTGTGTGATACCTCTCACCTTTAGCAGTTGAAATCAGGCTAAAATTACCATTATGGGCAGATTTGAATGGGGAACAAGTCTCATCGCAGGAAATAGGCAATCTTATTCTGTTTTGCTTCATTGTTTTGGGTCATGGAGGTCTGTATTGCTTGGCATGAGTTTCAAATATTATTAACACCAATTAGTCTAGCTATCTCTAAAACAATCTTGATCCAGCAATCAGTCATTGGAGCATTCAGAGAGGTCCACAAAGAAACAGCATCTGAGGACTCTCCCAATTCCCAAGACTCCATTAATGGAAGAAAAGGTTGGACAAATATCTAATTTTCATTAGTGATCTTCCAGAGAACTACTAGCATGTTCCCAGAAATGACCTACCTTTTATTGGAACGGCCATTCATTTTGGAATGTGATAACATCCAGAAATATTGGCATACAGTTTCTTAACTGAGATCTCTAGCTTTGCAGCCAGAAATTAATTACATAATCCGCCAATTCTTTGCAGTGAATCTATGGGACATTAATCATTCTCATTAAGCCAAATGGCCAGAAGGACTGCAACCTGCACAATCCTACAAGAATAGCTTTCCTGCCAAGTACCTGAGTATTATAAAGAAAACAAACTCATCTCACTTCACTTCAGTAGAACCCCAGAACAGCTGGGTTAATGCTACCACTTTTATTAATAAGACATTTGATGTTTCTAATCTGTACAATTTATTTTATGTAAATGTTGATGATTCCAAGGTTATTAAAAAGAAAGAAATGTCCATGTCTGTTTTGGTTTTTTTTTTTGAAGTATTATCCCATTGTGAAAAAAATTAATTTTACATAACTTGAAATGTTCAACATAATTCCAACTAAAAAAAGGAATCTTAGTATCTGAATATGGACACTGATGTCACCAAATGAATTTTTCTATTCAGTGCTACAGCTTGTATAGACGATGTATTACTTGTATCCAACCAGAAGCACATTTAATGCATCTGGTATAGACAACTTATTGCTTGTATCCAACCAAAAGCACATTTAATGTAGTGTGCACCTAGTTCAGGCTTATTCTCTGGAGTTCTGCTACTGTTAGATTTGCATTACTGACTAAAACATCTAAAACTGCAGAGTAGGGGAAAAAGCCAATGAAATTCCAGAAGCACCTAACATGGCTGACTGGAGATTTAACAGTGGTGAACATCATCTTTTTCTGAGCCCAGCTTAGGGAATTTTTTTTCATCAAAAAGAAGAGTGAAGTTTATCAGGGGTCATCTGGCAGGACAGATTTTTATTAGAATTTTTGAGAAGCCTCTGAAATATTCTGTGTTCATCTTTGAAGCCTTGTTGAACAAGGCACTGTCGATCGCAAGGCTAATATTCAAACTGAAATTGGAAGACATAGATATGAGAAATCAACTTGACATCAAAGGTTACCCTTCTCCCACACGTGCTTCTCAAGCCCGAATTCCAACTCACTAGGAACATTTATTTTTTGCTTTCACTTTATGGAAAAAAAGAGAAAATGAGTCCTCCTTTCTCCATTCCTAGCCTTCCATTCCCATCCATTAAGCAAATCCATCTGGAAATTTTGTGCTGCTATTCAGACTTGGACAAATAGGTAGTGGAAACAGAGGGCAACAGGATTTATGTCAGAGTCCATTCGAAAGCAAATGGTAACAGCTTTTGCAATCAGGAGTACAAAGAATTAAGAGCTCTCTTTATCATTGATGACATTGTAATGTAGCTACTCCCTTCTTATTGTAAATATCCCTTCTAAACAAGTTATGTCAATAACTTTGTTTTTATACATATATTTGTGAGTCTTTTGTAGAATATATTCCTAGTCATAGGGGAGGGGCGGATAAAGGTGTGTCAAATTATAGCGGCCCTCAAAAAGAACAGACAGAAAAGGATCTAAGACAGAGCTGTAGAGATGACAAAAATCCCTTTGTTTTTAAGATCTCTCTTTGTTTTCTCTAACAGATGAAGGAAATTGATTGAAATGTTATCTACTACATGGGCAGTACTTATTCTTGATAAAATCCAGCACTGAATGGTGTAGTTTATAAACAAGGTACAAAACTTGCCTTTTTCCCACAATGGGCATCATTAGTGTCTCACTAATGGGCATTCATTCAGCCTGGTCCCTATGACAACTATAAAAACAAACAAACAAAACAGTTTTTTATTGTAGAGAGGCAGACAAACAGATGTGAAGATTTTTTTTGAGGATTAGTCAGTTTCTATACTTCCATTAAGTTACACTGTGGGCTATACACCTTCAGACATTCTCAAATTGGTTTAAATAGTGAACTGTTGGGATGGCTTTTCCATGGAGATTTGCTAAAAAGTTAAAGGGCATCTCAAAGAGAGAAATAATTAATGTGGGAGAAGCTGTGTGAAGCTAGACATGTTTATTACTACATTGCTGGAACTGTGAATTGACACAACCATTCTAGAAAATATTTGAAGTTAAGCCAAAAGGAGAAGTCACAAAATTGTTATAGTCCCTAAGCAAGCAATTCCATTAGTGTGTATATATCCCAAAGAGGCAAAAGATAGAAATAAACATCCCAGATATACCAAATATTTTTAGTATCAATTTTTTCACTTAAAATAAATTGGAAACAATATGTCTGCCTATTGTTTAGGAATGGCTGCACAAGTGGTGGCATATGAATTTAATGGAATATAACTGCACTGTTTTTAAAAAAAACAGGAATATCAGAAATTTCAGGAAACATGAGCTATTGTAATACAAAGATCTAAATGGGAAATCAATATTTACAGTGACCATAAGGTAAACAGAAATGATAGTAAAATACAGCTGAACTCTGGTTCATTGAATTGACCAATCCTGATCCCATACAAAGGGTTGATGAGACAAGTTTATGTCCTCAGTAAGAGGTGGGATTGGACAAGGGTCACCAAGTATTGCACAGGGCATATCTACCTGCTTCATGGCAATTATGTGTTCTAGTTCAACACTTGGGAATGGTGATAACTCCATAGATGCTTCTAGAAAACATTGTAAGACTGAGCACTGCTGGAGCAGTGGAAACAATGGTGGCTTTAGAGTCAAAGATACCTGAGTTTGAATTCTTCCTCAGACACTTAATATCTAGAGCAAGTCATTTAACTTCTCTTAGCCTTAGTTTTCTCATCTGTAAAATGAGGGGACTAAACTATGATCACCACTTCTAGCTCAAAATTGATGATCCTATTGTGCTATGGGCAGCTTGGAGGCACAGTAAATAGAGTGCTAGGTCTGGAGTCAGGATGACCTAAGTTTAAATGAGATGTTAGACACTAGTTGAGTGACTGAACAAGGCACTTAACCCTGTTTAAAATTAATTGGAAAAGAAAATGGCAAACCACTCCATTATATTTGCTAAGAGAACCCCAAAAGGGGGTTCATGAAGAGTTATACAAGACCAAAACAGCTAAACAACAAAAAATTATGCAACAACTATTACTTTGAAATGACAAGGAATCTCCTTATTAACAAATGAGCAAAAACAGCTTATGACTCATTGGAACTTTATAAAGTGAATGTCTCTGCCCCTGACAGTCTTTCCTTCAGCTGTTTTTTGGTAACAACTATCTCTTTTTCATTATATTTCATATCAAGGGATGGAAAGGATGGGGCCCTTACCCCTAATCCAGGCATCATGGATGACAGAGTGGAGCAGAATAGAGGGAAATATCTCAGCCCCTTGGGCCCAGCAGCAATTGTAATTTTTAGGCAGGTATGGAATACGTCATGCAAAGCACCATGCTAAGTGTTAGCAATACAAAGCAAAAAGATGGTAGTCATTCCTCCCAAGAAGTTAATATTCCACTGAAATGTTGCATCTATTGTTAGATGCTGTTAAACCATGGTTTGTTTTGCTTAATCATTTTTCTTTGAAATAAGGGAAGGTTTAACGTATTTGTTGGGGGAAAGGGGAATATGACAGGAAGATTAAATGATAATTATCAGAGCCAATTTTCATTTAAGAAACCTGGACATCTTGCTGTAAGAATATGGCCAAAGAAAGAATGTAAGGCCGGTTAAGATGAGGAAATTACTGTAAATCCACCTTCCTTTGTCATTGTACATTACAATTAATTTATTATTCAATCAAACAATTACTATTTATTTATTTATAACTACTCAGTGCTAAAAACCTGGGATACAAAAATAAGAGAAACAGTCCCAATCCTCAAGGAGCTTACATTCTATTGGGAAAGATTCTATTTTCATATATTAGCATACACAGAAGAAATATAAACAATTATAAGGTAGTTTTGAGAAATAGAACACAATCAATTAAGGAGAAGCAAACATTAGAAAGAGGTGTCTGAATGAGCAGTGGAGAATTCTATGCAGCAAGAATGAGGAGGGAGAGAGGGCATTAGAGGTATTATAACAGTCAGAAAATGAAGAGAAGTGTTTATTGTGAAATAAGAAGGCTGATTCTTAATTTGTCATATGCGTATATGCTCTCCTGTTATAGAATTTAATAATCATAATGATAAATCATGATTGCAGGCTACAGGGTATGAACTAGAACCCTAAACTACAAAGAAGTCTTGTTACATTATTTTAATTGTCTACATGCTAAAAGATGCAAGTCAGAAGGGAAACAAAAACACTTCATTCCATTTTTGCAGTCAGGATTTGGATTTACAGTGTGGCTTGTGCTAGCTCAAGACTGCAAGCTCAGTTATAAAGTGTGCTTTCAGCATCAACAAATCTTCTCTGGGTCCTGCTGTTTCCCTTAATGGTAAGGACAAGTGGCTTCCATCTGTAAGAAAGCATGTTTTGCATAAGAACTGCCACAAAGCAGAAATGGACTAAAATTCAATACTTTATTCTGCTCGGGTTTTTTTTTCTTTTTATTTTGTATATTGTTCTCCAAGGATCAGATGGTTATGAGTCATCTAGAGAGGAATCTTTGTTGTGAAATCAAGATGATTTCTTTGATCTGTCATATTCATATACCTGAAAGCAAAATTCCATGTCTTTAATATAAACAGGATGTCAGCCTATAGGGCATGAACTTAGCTAGCTCCGTATAATATCTACCTGAAAAAAAAGAGTGTTTCTATGAGCTACTGATTTTCAGATAACCTTGGATACCCTCTTTGTAACTACATTTAGCCTGATATTAACAAACCATTAACCCTGCTTTGAGTTACACAGGACAGGCAAGCAGAGATTGGATGTGATGTGTACCACCAGAGAAAATACCTCCACTGATGAGATCACAGATTCATTGGAGGATTTTGAGTATAAATACTCCATGGATTATATGTGTGTACGTGTGTGTGGTATGTATGTGTATGATATGTATGTATACAAATGCATAAGTACACAGTATGCATATATATACATACATAGGCATATGGCATATGTATGTATGTGTTTCAATTTTCCATTGAATTAAAATGGAAAAAGAAGAAAAAATATCCAAGTTCTACAGAGGGGTTCTGATGTTTATTGCTATTTCTATTGGCCCAGAGGTAGAATCTCTAGTGTGGATTTAATCTTTCTTACATTGGGCTGTGTAGTAAAAAAAAAAAAAAGAAAGAAAGAAAGAAAATGGCAATAACTTACTGCCACCTACAGATGGAAGATGTGCCTCTGAGAACATTCATGCAGTAACTAGAAATATGGAGCAGAAGTTCACACTAAAGGCCCCCTGGCCAAGGAAGATTAGATCTCATAGTTGAACTGAAGGCATCCCTACCTTCCCACCCGTAATTAGGTGATCATGCTGACATTTTATGAGATTTAAATAAAAATAGGGCCAAAGGAAAAAAAAATTTTCCAATATCATGTTCAAGCCTCTTTCTTTTTATGAGTATCTTTCTACTGGCAGTGAGTTGGTAGAGCTACTGCACTTTAAATCCCAGGGTGAAGGAAGAAACAAAATCAAAATAGCTTTTGACAATTTTTATGTCAGCTTATGTTAGGAACAATATGTCATCACCAAAAAGCAGTACAGTGGCATACATTTATTCAGAAAACATTTATTAAGTACCTGCCATCTGCCAGAAATCCTGCTAGGTACTAGCAAGGATGGGGAACTTGAGGCCTCAAGGTCACATGTGGCCTTCTAGGTCTTTGGGTGCAGCCTTTTGACTGATTCCAAGTTTACAGAACAAATCATTTTATTAAAGGGATTCCTTTAACAAGCAGACTCTCCCACTCCTGAAACCAAGACCAAAAATAAATAAAAAAATAATGCAGTCTCTGTCTTCAAGGGGCTTACATCCTTCTAAGGGGAAACAATATTAATATGGGAAAAAGAGCATGTGTCAAATACAAAAAGTCTTGGAGTTAGTGATTAACTCACTAACATCTGAGAAAATAAAAAAAGTCCTCTTGTAGCAGAATGATACTTGAAAGAAATTTGGGGTTACAAGAGACAAAATGAGCTAGCAGGGCATTCCAGACATGGTAGAGGGTTTGTGAGAAGGAATGGTAGCCAAGAGATAAAATACTGTGTGGGGAACAGCCAACAGGTTAGTTTGACTAAAGAGTAGAGGGATGAGGGAGACTGATGTGTAATCAGCCTTGATAGATCAAATGAAGTTTAATTGTGAATGCCTTTGACAGCCAAATAAAAGAGTATATTTTCCCCCATAGGCTGCAGAGAACCACTGAAGCTTTTCAAGCACAGAAGTAGCATGGCATAGGAACTGATTGTCAAGGAGAGATACTGGATTCAGGGAGGCTATTAAAGTATTCTGAGAGGAGGTAATAAGAGCTTGAACAAAGAGTAATGGTGGGGTGACTGTAAATGAGACAAAAACAGATAATATAGATCCCTACCAGTACCACCATACCCATGGGAATATCTAAATAATTACCACTTATTTCTACAAGCTCCTTCCATTGTTTGGTTGCCGTTTCTTAAACCCTCCAATCTAAAATTTCTTTCGAAGGGCATATTTGAAGTGGAATTTAACCCCTCCCAAACCTTCTTCTGTACACCACACATATTCACTTTTAACTTCCCATTTGTTTTTCTTTTCTACATTGTATGTTGGCTGTTATTTTTAATTCTGTTTAGTTGTTAGCTCCCTTTGATAAAATGAAGGTTTGTTCAAACATTTTTCTAAAATGACTTGATGTTATGCCTTTTATTCATGAGTGGCCTTATCTTTATAATCAGTTTTTCAGAGTTTATGTTTATACATGGAAAAATTATATCTTTATGCATGGAATCATAGGTTTTGAGAACTGTTGTTGTCATTTCAGACATGTCTAGTTCTCTGTTTCCCCGTCTGGGGTTTTCTTGGCAAAAATCTAGAGCAGTTTACCATTTCCTTCTCCAGCTCATTTTACAGATAAGCAAGTGAGGCACACAGCTTTAAGTGACTTAGCAAGGGTCACATAGCTAGTAATTGTCTGAGGCCAGATTTGAACTCTGGTCCTGCTAACTCTAGGGCTGGTGCTCTATCCACTGCACTACCTTGCTCCCCATTTGAAAACTACAAGTGACCCAAAATATGACCTAGTTCAATCCCTTATTTTGCAGATGAGGAATCTGCAGACTGGAAAGATGATGTATCATGTCCAATGCCAAAAACAGTAGCTAATGACAAATCAGATTAATATCAAGTCTCTAGATGCCCAGGACAAGGCATTTCCCACTTCCCCACATTACCATCTACATGAAGTTGTGGTCTGATGTTTCCTATTGACTAAATAACTAGGTTGACGTATTTTATTAGTGAAACTGACTTAGTTAAAAAGTCTGGTTGTGTCATAGCCCTCTTTAATATACTCCAGTACCTCCAAGATCAAATATATAATCCTATGTTTGGATTTTAAAGCCCCTCCCACCTTGCCAATATTCTTGTGCCTTTCTCCCTCTATGTACTCTTCAGTCCACACTAACTTCCTTGCTATCCCTCACACAAGTATTGCATCTCTTAACTCCATACATTTCCCTTGGTTGTCCCCAATACCAGGAATTCTTTCCCTCCTAATCTATATCTCCTGGTTTCCCTGGCTTCCTTAAAATCCCAACTTCTACTAAAAAACCTTTCTCGGTCCTCATTAATGCTAATGCTTTCCCTTGAAGATCATTCCCAATTTCCATTGTATCTGGCACATACTAGGTACTTAAAAACTTGCTGACTTTACCTTCTATCTCCTTTGCTATCTTATGAAATGAAGTTGGCTTAACTTCATACCCTTTAGAATACTATGTACAGCTTTTTTAACAAGAATCTAATAATGTGCTCACAAGATGTTTTCTCCTTTATAGATCACCAATTTCCTCTGATACAAAACTTTATATTTGTGATTGTAAGAGTTAGTGTGACATAGAGATAAGAGACTAGCTTTGGAGTCAGGAAGGCCTGATTTCAAGTCCTGTCTCTGACATATAGGCTTTTGTAAGATCATAAACTTAGAACTGAAAGAGATCTCAGAAGCTATCTAGTCCATCTCCTTCATTTTAAAGATGAGAAACCTGATGCCCAGGAATATTAAATGACTTGCCTGAAGTTACATCGTTTATTAGTGACAGAGATTGTTTATGACCCCAAGTCCTCTCACTGCAATCAGTGTTCTAATACCATATATTATGTATGTGTCCATGAGAAAATCATTTAACCTCTCAGTGTTCCAAAGAGCACTCTTAGACTTCTGTTACAAATAAATTTCTAATCTGCATCAATGAAGAGAGTTTCTACTCTGAGAGTTCCCCCACATCAATGAAATCACAGTCCCAAATATGTAAAATTTTTATTTACAAAATTGTTTAACAATTGCCTGTTCACTGCTTTATATAATGTTTGCTTCCTATATAAAGGAGCTCCTGTCCTAAAAGTTGAGTAGTATGCAAATAAATAAGGCAGCTAGGTGGCAAAATGAGTAAGAGAGTGCCAGGCCTGGAGAAAGGAAGACTCATCTTCATGAGTTCAAATCTGACTTCAGACGCTTACTACCTGTGTGATCCTAGCCAAGGCTCTTAACCCTGCTTGCCTCAGTTTCCTCCTCGGTAAAATGAGCTGGAGAAGGCAATGTCAAACTACTCTAGCACCAAGAAAACCCTAAACGGGGCCACAAAATGTCTGACATAACTAAAAAATGACTGAACAATGATGATGCAAATAAACTTTTTTAAGAATGTGAAATCTTTGAAACCAGGAACTTTCATTTTTGTCTTTGCATCCCCAGCACCTAGCACAGAGTTTAGCCTATGGTAGGCATTAGATAAATCCTTCTTGATTGACCGTTGTAAAATACCCACCAACACATCCATACTGTCTATTTTACATAAACATCGTTTCTACTTTTGTTTCTTCTAATTCCTGTTCAAAATACTCCTGTTCTTTGTTCTTTGTTCTGCAAAATGTGTCATTAATCCTTGGTTGTCCTTTTAAATTAGATAAAACCTTATCCCTAATACTATTACATTTTAAGATGGTCATTTCCATTCTAGTACACAAAATTTCACAACTGGATATTCTGAATCACTTGTTGGTTGCCCAAGATAACTTTGAAAGCTATTGATCAGCCTTACTGAACTGAAAAGTAAACAACAGGGGAGATCTTTGTCAAATCACACAACCTAGGATCAAGACTATGTCTCTCTCAGAATTAAATCAAGCTACTTTAGGGATTGATAACAGTTATATTCTCTCTCTAAACCAAAAGCAGCATTCATTCCAAAGCAGACCCATATATAAATCAGTGGGTACCACTTATAAAAAAGGGGGCATATCAGGGTAATTGTGTTGCTTGTAAGTTGATCCAATTTAGTTATATTTGTCATCTTTTGAAATCTGAAAAGGGAGAAGTGCAAAGAAGTGGGTCTAGAAATGGAAAACCAGGTATGGAATGCTTTCAGGATCCTGAGTTGCTGCCCTAGAATAGGGGGTAACTTAAAGGCTATCACTGCCTTGCCATTAATAGTGAATATCCCCATGACTGACATGGTAAAGGGAGGCTGTAGGAAAGGAACAAAAAAAGATAAAAAGGAAAAAAAAGATAAAAGGAGAAAGAAAAAAGAAGAAAACACTTGTCTCACATTTCTTGAGAGACAAAGAAATAGGGATGAATGTTCTCCTCTAGTGCACAACAGTCAAAGATAAGTGCATATGCTGTGGGAGAGAGATTGAGATTGAGAATGTGTCTTTTGGAAGAAGAGGGAGGAAAAAGGACATATCCATCTTCAGTCAATGGCAGCCTTTATAAAAGAATGACAAAGCACAAGTGTTCCATGCAGTCAAGTCTGATTAATAATGAAAGGAGAAGCTTAGGAGCTGTAAACTAATATAAAACCAGGATCTTCCTCTTTGTCTTTCAGTATCTAAGATGTGAATATGTGTTTAATAATATCTTAGGTCAATTCTATGATACATTTTAAATAGTGTCTTCTAATATGTGACTCAGTAGGACTATATTTAATTCCGGAGTTGAATAAAGATTCCCAGGGGGAAATAAATGATGAGGAAAGAAAGAACCTGGAAACAAATATTCTTTATTACTTAAGAACTGGCTATTGGAAAAATGGTAGCTCTGTCTGAAAATAAGAAGACCCACTCAGTACAAAATTGGTCTATTTATGCAGCCCTGATTTAATACAAAAGAATTATTTAATCAATATTGTGTCCCAGAAGAACATCATTGTAAAGTAGAGAAAGTCAGAGCCAGAAATCTTTTCCTTGATTAATTTTTTGTACTGATTATATGTCAATATCCCTGATTACTGTATAAACTTGTATAGTCTTTATTGCTAACCTTGCTTTTCTTTGCCTTTCCGGAAGAAGTTGAACACTACAACACAATCAATCCATCAACATGCATTTATTAAGTGCTTACCACGTGCCAGGTACTGTGCTAAACATTAGGAATACAAATAAAAAGCAGAAAATGCAGTAAAAACAAACATCTTCAGCTTTGTAAATATATTATATCAGGTTCAAAATAACCACCCATTCCTGGTATATTCAAACTATAACTTTTTTATTCTATAATGAAACTATTCTGTGAAAATTATCACTTCTCCCTCATAGAAAGGTAATGAAAAATGTATCTCCCAAAAAAGATACCTATTTAAATTCTGCTAAGGAAATGAGGTTTATTAGTCATTATTACTTCATTTATTAATTTACTCATTAATTATTATTTTTTAAATTTATTAAATTCCCACTTCATTCTAGTTACTGGTGGAGATACGAAAATAAATGAGACAGTCCTAGTTTCTAAGGAGCTAAAAATTATACTAGGAAGTATAGTACATTCCTACCTGGCCTAAATCATCACCATAAAAAGCACTTCCAGAATTATTTTTCCTTATTTCATGGTTGTTTTTTTGGCGTTTTTATAATAAGCTCTTTTTTACCTTGTGAAACTTAATGAATTTCTAAGTGATATCTCTGGTACATAGGGTGAAATGATCATCATATTTCTCCAAAATTTCTATGTGCCTAAAGTTTTCAGATTTTTATTTAAAATGTGTCTATTAGCCAAATACCCAAAGAAATGTGATCCAGGCTTCTCAATGATAACTCTATGGTTTATTTTGCCCCTATTCAGAAATATCCATGGGACGATCAAAATCTCTAGCTGTCCCTTTGTAGTATTTTTTCTTTTTTTGCTCCTGCAAGCATTAAGGTAGCAAGACATGAAAAAGAAACAGAAGAAAAATCAATAGTCTATCCCAGGTATAAAGAGTCAGTTCTAGTCCACATCCTCATAGGTACCATTCCCCCCACGCCCCCTTTTTCAGGAGTTTATTCACACTGTCTCTATAGAACTCACTATACCAGTTAGTTAAGCCCCTTTGTTGAATATCGTCATCACAAGTTTCAAAGCTGATCCAATGTTAGCTGCTTGCTTCCTTTTCTCTGGGGTTTGTTCTCTCTTTCCACCAATATACTTTGCCTTTGGCATAGCTTCTGATATCATGATGAGAGGAAAGAATACTATAATTTTTTTATTAAAATTTTGACTTCAGTCATTACTAGCTATGTCACCATCAGCAAGTTACTTCATTTTAATGACTCTCATCTGCAAATTGGTGATAATAATCCCTGTGCTTTGTACCTCACAAGATTATTGTGAGTATAGAATGATATGTTTATAAAGCTCTTTGCCAACCTTGATACACAATGAATAGCAGCTGTCATATGCACCAAATATAAATAATTGACACCTTTTTTATGAATGATGCTATTGTCCACATATTCACAGTTTTGCTATATAATAGCTAGAACCCCAGAGAGTACTATATTCATTAACACAGCTTGGAATGTATCCAATGGATTACCATGTATTTTCAACTCAACAAATGCTTATTAGTTTCATACACTGTAAAAGGTTATGTGAAAGATTTTGTTTTAGGGGTACAAAGGCAGATCCAATACAGCATGCTGCTAAATGGTTTTCATTCTAATAAAGGGGAAAAAACATATAGACAAAGACTGTACCAAGATGGGTTTTGAGTACAATTCAGATGGGAGTAAACTGTGTTCCAAGTGAATACTCATCAGTCAACTGGAAGAAATGACATAGTATAGAGGACAAAAACCACTTTGGAAGAGTAGAAAGTAAAAATATGGAAGTAGAAATCATCTATTTAGAGTGGATAATTGAAGCCATAGAAATGTATAAAGGTATTAAGTGAACAGGACAGCCCTAGGCAGGGAGCTGTAAGAGAAACAGATCAACACAGAATGAGAGACACCTGCTATGCCTGAAAATGTCAGAAAACGTTACCTGGGCTGGATCTTGAAAGAGTGGAGGAACAAATACAAATGTAAATGTGAAGGATGGCAGGGAAACATTTACAGGCATGAAGGAGGGCATAGGTAAAGGCATGAGATCATGGGATAGTCCAAAGTGATCACAAGTATTCCTGGTGGGATTACACATCAGGTTGACCTGATAGCTTGATGCTAAACTGTGGAGAGCCCTGAATGCCAGAATTAGGAGCTTACACTTTTTATTCCCTTTAGCCCTCATGTTGGCTATTGAAGGCATTTGGGTAGAAGAATGATACCACCATAACTGTGCATTAGAAAACTTATATGGGCAACAATGTGGAGAATGGGGTAAAGAAAAGGGATAGACTGGAGGAAGGAAGGCCAATTAGAAGATAATTACAAATAGTGTAGGAGATAAGAGATAAAAGCCTTAATTAAAGTAGCTGTAGTAGGAGGAGAAATAAAACAATAGCATTAATAATAATAACTTTTATGTAGGGTAGACTATGTGCCAGGCATTGTGCTAAACACTTTTTGATCATCTGACTTTCACAAAAATCCTGAAAGGCAATTGTGCAATTAGTACCCACATTTTACAGATTAAGAATCTGTTAAGCAACTTGCCCAAGGTTACACAGCTAGCAAGTGTCTGAGGTCAGATTTTATCTCAAGGCTTCCTGATTCCAGGCCCAGCACTCTGTACCACCTGGATGCAGTTGTGAAAAAACAAACAAACAAACAAACAAACACAGGAGAGAGTGAAAAGAGAGAATTGGTAACTGATTAGATGTATTGAAAAAAAGAAACAAGAAAAATCAAAGATGACCTCTCTCTTCAGGCTGACAACCCTATCACCAATGGTAGATGTTCCCCAACCCTGTTGAAATTACTGATAGAAGTACAGCAAATCACAGTCTCACAAAGTGATACAATACATGAAGGGCAAAGACTTCCTATAAATTCAAGAGAAAAGATGCTATGGCCAGGCATGCAGTAGCTATGGTGGTCAGACAAAGCAAATTTTCTGAGGAAAAAGGCCAAGTTTACAAAGGATTGTATTCAAGGCTTAAATGTGTTGAGCCCAAGTTAGATCTAAGAGGATGGCGATCATACCAAGTAATAAGCATTATAAACTGGGAAAAGACAAGAAAAGAAAGGACCATGTAATCCAATTCTAAGCTTTATCTTCCTTTGTTTTTTTAAGAAATTTATTTTTTATAAAAACAATTAAAATATTGAAGCTTTACTTTTGAGTCAAGGATTAAAAAAGATTTAGCAGGCATTTGATACCATTCATTAAGTATTTGAAGAACTGTTACACAAAGGAAAAATTAGACATATTTTTGCTTGGATCCAAAGGATAGAATAAGCAGTAATAGGAAAGGTTACAAAATGAAAGATATAGGCCTGATACAAAGAAGAACTTCTTAATAATTCCAAATGTGGGATGAGCCTCTCAAGAGATGTTACATTTCTTTTCAGCATAAGTCTTAAACTGAATGAGCACTTACTGGGATTTAGAAAAAGGGATTCTTATTCATTTGTACTTTGTGCTAGATAAACTCTGAGCCCCCATCCAAAGTTGAAATTCTGAGACCACTGAGTCACAGAAATGACAAACCAGAGTGACTGGGCACAAGGAGCAAGGATTGGAAACAAAAAGAGACGTTAAAGGAGAGAGCGAGGGTTAGGGTAATTCAGATGTGGATAAAATAAAACTTGAAGTGCTGGTATAGTTGTAGAGGTGGGGAACCTGGGACCTCAAGGCCACATGTGGCCTTCTAGGTCCTCAGGTGCAGCTTTTTGACTGAGTCCAAGTTTTACAGAACAAATACTTTTATTAAGGGTATTTGTTCTGTGAAGTTTGGATTTGGTCAGAGGGCCACACTGGAGGACCTATAGATCCCCATGTGACCTCAAGGCCCCAGGTTCCCCACCCCCAGATGGTGGCTCAAAACCACTGTGGATGAGTGTAAAGTGGAAATAAACATGAGGAAATCACTTGACATAAAAAGAAATACTTGAAGCCATAGAAATGGATGAAATTTTCATGGGAGAGCTTGCAGGGAGAAAACAATCAAGGAGAGAATCTTGGGGAGCACTGATGTCCATTTATTTATAGAATCACATTTAGAACTGGAATGAGATCTATATTTATAGAATCACATTTAGAACTGGAATGAGATCTTTGAAATCACTAGTGAAGTCCATACCCTTTAATTTTAAAGATGAGGAAACTAAAACTCAGAAGTTTAAGTGACTTGCTCAAAGCCACTCTAATAGTAAGTGGCAAAGTATGGATTGAATCACTATTTTCTGGTTCCAAATCCAGCATTCTTCTCACTGCATCCTGTCAGGATGGCTAGATGGTACAGTGGATAGAACTCTAAACCTGGAGTCAAGAAGACCTGGGCTCAAATCCTACCTAGGACATCTACTAGCTATTTGAGCCTGGGCAAGTCACTACATCCCTGTTTGTCTCAAATTCCTCATTTATAAAATGTGGATGTCAATGGCACCTACCTCTTAGAATTGTTGTGTAGATCAGATGAGCTAATAATTGTAAAATACCTAGCACAGTACCTGGCTATATAAATAATTGTTATTGTTATTGTTTTATCATTAATTATTATCTTATTCAAGATGCAACAGCAGGAGAAGGAGCAAAGGAAAGTAAAAAGAATAGGCAGAGAATTAGGAGAACCATAACAGTGTTCATCATTATGTATGGAAGACTATAGAGAAAGACTTTAAAATATTTAGAGTTTCCTAGACTTTATTGTCATGTGTGGAGGAGAAGCAGTTTGGGTTCTTAATTTATCTCATCATTTCTCTTGCAAGATTCCCTTTCCAATTTTTCAAGTGCTCATATGTGTTAAAATATGATGGTGACCTGGTTATATCTCACTATGAGTTATATAAAAAAATGCTATTTGGAACTGAAGACAGCATTGAAAATCAGCAGTATAGAGCACATGCATAGAATAGGAATTGTTTCCTAAGTCCTCTACAGGTTTCAAACTGTTCCTTTGAAATAAAACACCATATTTTACTAGTAGACAAATTTTCTTGATGCATTCAAACACTGAATACATCCCCAAATTTCTCTTTGAATATTCATGGGTCTTTGAAATCACTTGCAATTTGCTTGCTGATGCCTGGGTGCCAAGAGAAAATTTGCAGAAGCTCTCATTTATAGGATCCAAATTTTGAAGCTATGTATAATTTACCCTCCAATAGAGTCCTACTCCAATGCCTCATCATGCTCTTGAGATAACCATTGACTCTAAAAGTCTAAAAGACTATGAAAGTGGACCACCAGTTATGACAGGAGACACATGACATACAAAGGCAATACTGATTGATAACTCTTTGCAAAGTATTATGGAGGAAGATTGAAGATCATGAAAAATAGCTCCTTATAAAATGGCAAGCCAGGAAAGTCAGTTGAGGAGGGAGAGCATACCAGGCATGGAGAACAGTGAGAGAAAATGCCCAGAGCCAAGGTATAGAGTAGGAATAGCAAGAAAGCCAGTGTCACTGGATCAAAGAATACAAGTGAGGAGTAAGATGTAAGGAGAGAATAGGTGAGGAAAGGTGAGAATAGGTTTTGTAGGCTTTTGAATATGAAACAGAAAATTTGTTAATTGATCCTGGGAGAAGTAGGGAGCCAATGGAGTTTACTGAGTAAAGGAGAAGGAAGGCATGGCTGTACCCGCTGTTTAGGAAAGTCACATCTGGTGGATAAACATGGACTAATCTGGAAAGAGACTGCTGGTAGGTAGACCAACCAGTAAGCTATTGCAGTAGCCAGGCATGAGGAAAGAAGTCTTAGACAAAGTTCATGGCACTTTCAGAGGAGAGAAGGGAGAATATTCAAGAGATATTACAAAGGTAAAATCACCATGCCTTGGTAACAGATTGGATTTGGGAGACAGAAAGGAATTAAGGATAAATCTAGTCTAGAGATCTGGGAGAATGATGGTGCCTTCAACTGTAATAAAGAAGGTAGGAGCGAGCAAAGTTTAAGGGGGAAGATAATGGGTTTTTGACATGTTGAGTTTGAGATGTCTACTGGACATCCATTTAGGCAGTTGGAGATGGGGCATGAGGTCAAATGATAGTAGTGCTGGCTGACTAGATTTGAAAATCATACAAATGATCAATAAGTCCATGGAAGATGATGAGAAAACCAAACAAATCATATAGAAAAAGAAGAGAAGTTGTCTCAAGGAGTTTAGCCACAAAACATGAGAAATTTTTAGTCATAAAAGACAGAAGAGAAGGGACAGTAGTGGAGATAGATGATCAAATAAGGAGTTTCTAAGGATTGGGGAGGCATGGGAATCTTTGTCGGCATTAAGGAAGCATTCAGGGAGAAACTAAAGCTAAGGAAGAAAGTGGAGATAATTGAGAGGGCAATCTTCTGGAGGAGATGGGTGGAATGTGATCATTTCTTCAGGTAGAATGAGGACTGCACATTCTTAAGATTTCAACATGCAATTAAATGGAAAGCTATCTATACATTTACCTTGCATAAGTACTACATTTGGACAGTGAACTGGGTTCAGAATTGATTAAGATAGGGAAAATGGCCTGAATGATGTGTGAGAAACTGCATTCTTTTCAATGATTTGAAAGTTCCCCCTGTAATAAAACCCCATATTTTCAACACCACTATCCCCCTGGAGATATAAATCTGCTGTGATTCAAAGAAACCTGTAATATCAGAAGAATCAAAATTGTAGATTATGCAAAAAGCAAATGATAAAGGAAAAATGTGGGATCTTTACTAGTCCTACTTTTTTAGACCAAACCTATGATTTAATTTGACACTGAGATCTCCAGGGGAAGAAACTCTAGCAGTGGGGGTCAGCACATGACCTTCAACCTATATGCTTAGAGAGTTGCCTGAGAAACTGAGAGGTTGTCACTTGCCTAGGGTCGGTGAATGATAGGTGTCAGAGACAGGACCTTAGCTTCTAGGGAGTTCTCTATTCTGTCCTATACATAGAGTAATCAGCAAGCTACAGCATATTACTGAGGATAATTGACATATAAGCAGTGGGGTAAAATGTATCACCAGGAACATGTATGAGAAAAAATAAGTACACTTGTTATACATCAAAACAAGTAACAAAATGAACAACCTGAGAGTTCACTGTTACCAGAAATGTTCAAAAATAAGAGAAAGATCTCCACCATGTTAAATAGATTGTTTGTGAAAGATTCTTGGGAAGGCAAGAATTGAATGGCATGTAAAAGAGTAGTTACAGTCTGTACTGGAAGAGGAAAGAAATTATTCCAGTTTCAAAGGGTATAATGACATGGAGTTAAATGAGCAGCATTTTGGATTGAGATAAGAACCTGAATCCAATGAAATAAATATACTAATTATGCAGATCTTCACTGGGGATATCTACTTCAGGAGACACTAGCCAACCAAAAGTTTTCATAGGTCATACTGATTCAAAGTCGTAAATATTTTGGGACATTGTGGTTTCTCCTCAATTACTAGTCTTGATAAGCAGTACAATTTGCACTGACAAAGGCATTTCAACTTCACATTCAAAATTGTTTTATAACAATTTATAAGAACCTGAGTCTCAGGAAGAAAGAGAGGGATCAGATTCTACTGTATGAGAACAGGGCGAACAAAGTCAGTATTGCTGAATTATTTCTTTAAAATTTCATTTCAATTAAGTCAATTTGTTTTAAGTTTGTTTGGCTAGAGAAATATTTTCACTCTAAGATCATTTCATTAGCTAGTCCTTGTTCCATGCTCCAAATAACAAAAATATCCTGGCACTTTTATGCCATTACCTTGTTTTCAAACTAAATACCAATAGTTGCCTTGCAAAAAGTGACATAAAATAATTATGAATAAGATCTGTGAAAATATTATCATAAAGGAGAAACATAAAGGAGAATAGTTTCTCTTTTTGATAGAATAGCAGCTTAAATCTATGTCCCCTATTTCAAAAAATTCACAATTGACTAAGTTATTTGGGTGGTATTTTTATTTTCTTTCAAAGTATAAAGGAAATTTAAAAATTCAGGGTGTAATTTTTACAAAGTGAACTATATCTATGAAATTTTCTAAAATACTGTTATATGTCTTAATCTGTAATATTGCTTAAAATGCAACCCTAAAGATGTAATTTTGTGTGTCTTAGGTCTGAAAGGGTCTTTGAAACACTTTATTTCAGAGCTGAGTTTAAAAAAAAAAAAAAAAGACGTTTGCTAAAAAATCTCCTCACAAAGAAACTTGTCTGGGAAAAGTATTCTTCGAAACTGGAGACATGTCTTTCCTAAAGCTTCTGTTCCAATTCATAGCACTTATTGTCCTGATCTTAGAGCTCAGTCACAGCAGCGTGAAGCTCTTTTCAGAACTAGTCTAATGACTTTGAAGAATTTGCTTTTTGCTAAGTCTGGTGAGCTTAGGACTGCAATGTTTTGGAGGTTTTTTTGGTTGTTCTTTTTTTCCCTTCACCTGTGAGCTCTCTGGCCTGATAAAACAGGGACAAAGCCACTAGGTCTCTTTGTATGTGACAATTAAAGTCAGAATTACTCAGTGAAGATCATCTGTTTGTTCTACTTGAGAACTTTCAGAACCAAATTCACCTGTTATGCTAGCCAAGCACATTGTTTTTGGCTTGGTTTTTTGTTTCTTTGTTTTTTCTTAATATATATCAAACCAACTTGGCTGTCACACTTTCAGAAAAGGGTTTTGGAAAGAATAGGTGTGCTTGTCTCACCTGAATCCCTGGATAAGGTTTAAAGGAAACTAAATTAGTGACTTAGATTGAAATTACCTAAATTTCTTCTGGATAACGTGGAGAATTCTTTGATTTTTTTTTCAGCTTCTGAGTCTAAGTCCTCACATCAGTACTTTGGAGTTATACTTTAGAAATTGCCTTTTGACTTTTTCAAATGCAGCTGTACAGTTAGAAAACTCCAAGTAAGACCATTACTGTCTGTAAATAATATGACCCTTTGGGCCATCTATAGTCAAGAAAACCATTATTAGCTATAGGAAAGCTGAATGGGTGAATAGGTTTTCCCTCCACCCAGTCCCCTCAACCTCTCCCCTCTTCTACTTTAAGATTTGTGTTCACTTTTCTCTGGAGTTCTGAAAAATAGGGAGAGGGCATATGTCCCTTTATAAGCACAAGACTACAAAAGAGCCTAGGTGACTCCAGTCTATATTCAATTCATCCTCTAGTGCCTAAGATGTCCTTAATCCCTTCAATGAGCCTGTCAACTGACATCCCCCAATTCTCCACCAGAAGATACACTAGCCTCAAAGTTTTGCCTCCCTTGCACCTAAAATTCATAGAATCACTAAGTTTGAAGTAGAAAGGCTCTCAGAGGTCATCTATTCCATCCTCTACATTTTAAAAATGAGGAAACTGAGGTCAAGTGAAGTTAAGTGATTTACCCAAGGTCACTCAGGTAGTAAGCATCAGAGAGCAGATCAAGCTTATCGTGGAATGTCCTTGATTAGCCAACAAGAATATAATAATGACTTGCTATATGTAAATCACTTTACTAAATTCTGGGGATTCAAAGAAAGGCAAACATATGTTTCCTGCCCTAAAATATCTCCCCTATTGGAAATAAGGGAGAAAAGATGCAAATAACTATGAGCAAACTATGGGATAACTTGGAGGTAATTTCAGAGGGATGACCTGAATTTAATTTTATATATAATCGCCTGAGAGGGTTTTTGAAGCATTTTATTTCAGAACTGAGTTTAAAAAAATATTTGTTGGGGGGAGGAGGCAAGATGGTGGAGTAGAAAGATACACATATGCTAGTTCCTAACCCACAGCCCATAAAATACCTGTAAAGAAGAACTCCCAATAAATTCAGGAGCAGCAGAAGCCACAGAACAATGGAGTGGAGGAGATTTTGGTTCCAGAGAAACCTGAAAAAACGATGGAAAACGTCTGTCGCACATCAGACCCTGAGCAGAGCCCAGCCCTGCCTTGGCCACGGGGCACTGAGAGGAGCAGATCCCAGCAGGCTTCAGGGACAGAATCTCCAGCAGGCCAAGCAGGTCCCTCCAACCACAGGCACCAAAGGTCAGTGAGAGGGTCTTTTCAGCTCACGGAGAGGGGAGTGGGGTGTCCCCATAACATAGGCCCCCTTGGGAGGCAGCAGCAGACAAGGACTCCCAAAGCAGGCAGGAGCTTGGATCCATTCTTGAAGGTCTCTGCATAAACCCCCTGAGGGAACTGAGCCCCATGAGGCAGCCCTGCCCCCACCCCAGCACCTGAACTTAATCTCACACTGAATAGCAGCCCTGCCCCTGCCAAAAGCCCTCAAGCTGGGAAGAAGCATTTGAATCTCAGCCCCTAAGCACTAGCTGGGAGAATCTGGAGGAAAGTTGGGTGAATCTGGAGGAAAGCTGGGTGTGGAGAGGAAACTCAGAAGTCAAATAACTGGCTGGGAAAATGCCCAGAAAAGGGAAAAAAAATAAGACCAAAGAAGGTTACTTTCTTGGTGAACAGATATCTCCTCCCATCCTTTCAGAGGAGGAAGAACAAGGCTTACCATCAGGGAAAGACATAGAAATCAAGGCTTTTGTATCCCAAACATCCAAAATAAATATTCAATGGGCTCAGGCCATGGAAGAGCTCAAAAAGGATTTTGAAAATCAAGTGAGAGAGGTGGAGGAAAAATTGGGAAGAGAAATGAGAGAGATGCAAGAAAAGCATGAAAAGCAGGTCAACACCTTGCTAAAGGAGACCCAAAAAAATGCTGAAGAAAATAACACCTTGAAAAATAGGCTAACTCAATTGGCAAAAGAGGTTCAAAAAGCCAATGAGGAGAAGAATGCTTTCAAAAGCAGAATGAGCCAAATGGAAAAGGAGGTTCAAAAGCTCACTGAAGAAAATAGTTCTTTCAAAATTAGAATGGAACAGATGGAAGCTAATGACTTTGTGAGAAACCAAGAAATCACAAAACAAAACCAAAAGAATGAAAAAATGGAAGACAATGTGAAATATCTCATTGGAAAAACAACTGACCTGGAAAATACATCCAGGAGAGACAATTTAAAAATTATGGGACTACCTGAAAGCCACGATCAAAAAAAGAGCCTAGACATCATCTTTCATGAAATTATCAAGGAAAACTGCCCTGAGATTCTAGAACCAGAGGGCAAAATAAGTATTCAAGGAATCCACTGATCACCACCTGAAAGAGATCCAAAAAGAGAAACTCCTAGGAACATTGTGGCCAAATTCCAGAGTTCCCTGGTCAAGGAGAAAATATTGCAAGAAGCTAGAAAGAAACAATTCAAGTATTGTGGAAATACAATCAGGATAACACAAGATCTAACAGCTTCCACATTAAGGGATTGAGGGGTGTAGAATATCATATTCCAGAAGTCAAAGGAACTAGGACTAAAACCAAGAATCACATCCCCAGCAAAACTGAGTATAATACTTCAGGGGGGGGGGAATGGTCTTTCAATGAAATCAAGGACTTTCAAGCATTCTTGATGAAAAGACCAGAGCTGAAAAGAAAATTTGACTTTCAAACACAAGAATGAAGAGAAGCATGAAAAGGTAAACAGCAAAGAGAAGTCATAAGGGACTTACTAAAGTTGAACTGTTTACATTCCTACATGGAAAGACAATATTTGTAACTCTTGAAAAACTTTTCAGTATCTGGGTAGTGGGTGGGATTACACACACACACATACACACACACACACACACACACACACAGAGCACAGAGTGAATTGAATAGGGTTGGATCATATCTTAAAAAAATGAAATTAAGCAGTGAGAGAGAAATATATTGGGAGGAGAAAGGGAGAAATGGAATGGGGCAAACTATCTCTCATAAAAGAGGCAAGCATAAGACTTTTTAGTGGAGGGAAAAAGAGGAGAGGTGAGCGAAAAACATGAAGTTTGCTCTCATCACATTCCACTAAAGGAAGGAATAAAATGCACATTCATTTTGCTATGAAAACCTATCTTACAATACAGGAAAGTGGGGGAGAAGGGGATAAGCAGGGTGGGGGGGATGATGGAAGGGAGGGTATGGGGAAGAGGGAGCAATTTGAGGTCGACATTCATGGGGAGGGACAGGATCAAAAGAGAGAATAGAAGTAATGGGGGGGCAGGATAGGAGGGAGGGAAATATAGTTAGTCTTATACAACACGACTATTATGGAAGTCATTTGCAAAACTACACAGATATGGCCTATATTGAATTGCTTGCCTTCCCAAAGGGAAGGGGTGGGGAGGGAGGGAGGAAGAGAAGTTGGAGCTCAAAGTTTTAGGAACAACTGTCAAGTACTGTTCTTGCTACTAGGAAATAAGAAATACAGGTAATGGGGTATAGAAAGTTATTTGGCCCTACAGGACAAAAGAGAAGATGGAGACAAGGACAGAGAGGGATGATAGAAGAGAGGGCATATTGGTGATAGGGGCAATTAAAATGCTCGGTGTTTTGGGGTGGGGGGAGGGGACAAATGGGGAGAAAAATTGGAACCCAAAATTTTGTGAAAATGAATGTTAAAAGTTAAATAAATAAATTTTTAAAAAATGTTTGTTAAAATCTCAGAAAAAAAATTGTAGCCCTAAATTCACCAAACTTAGCAAAAAGCAAATTCTTCAGAGTCATTAGGCTAGTTTTGAAAAGAGTTTCATGACGCTGTGACTGAGCTCTGAGATCAGGACAATAAGTGCTATGAATTGGAACAGAAGCTTTTGGAAAGACGTGTCTCCAGTTTCGAAGAATACTTTTCCCAGACAAGTGTCTTTGTGAGGAGATTTTTAACAAATATATCTTTTTTTAAAAACTCAGCTCTAAAATAAAATGTTTCACAGACCCTTTCAAACCTAAGACATATGAAATTGCAAATGGCCTTCTTGCAGAAGGATTTTAGCTGAGACTTAAAGGAAGCCAGATAAACTAGGAGGCAGAGATTTGGGGGGCGGGGAGAAGAGCATTCTAGGCATAGGATGTAGCAACTGAAAATGCACAGAATTGAAAGATGGAGAATCATGTTCAAGAACAGGCAAATTGACCAGTATTCCTGGATTGTAGATTATATGGAGAAGAATAAAGTATAGAGGACTGGGAAGGTAGGAAAAAACCAAGTTATAAAGGTCTTTGCAAGTCAAAAAAGATTTTATATTTGATCTAGAGATTTTAGGTAGCCCCTGGAGTTTACTGATTTGGGGTAACACAGTCATTTTTACAGTCAAGGAAGTTAACTTTGATAGCTGCATGGAGGATGGAGTGCAGTGAGGAGAGATGAGGCAGAGAAACCACCAAGCCATCTACAAAGGCAAGTTTCTTCCATGTAAGCTCAGTCAGTCAGAGCACAGAGTATCAATGACTTTGATATTCTAGGGCCATTTAGAAAGGGACAGTTAATTTTACACTCTTCAATGACCAGTGTTTGAAATCACTTTGCAGAACACAGATTCCTTTGAGACAAATCTAATCATCCCCTGATATTTCACTTTTTTCTATTTTTAACCAGTGTAGGTAAGTAAGAAATTAGGAAGCCTATGGATGTATCATAATCACCAATGATGATCAGTACAAAATATATATATATGATTTTGAAGTTGGAAAAAGTGAAACTTGTCAGTTAGGCTAGACCTCTCTTTGGTCACTATGATCCAAAGGAAACCCTAGGGAAGGTATCAGATAACTTGTTGATGTCTCAACTATGCCATTGTCTGGTTGTGTAGTCCTGTGAAAGAGTCTCTCTCTCTCTCTCTCTCAGACCTTCAGTCTCCTCACCTTCAAAATACAGAGGTCGAATTTAATTGTTTCTGAAGTTCCTTCCAGCTATAACATTCTATGATCTACAGCCACAGTTTCAGGGTCTTGTCCTCCAGTTTGCAGGTTCAGAAATTCAATTTCATTAGTTCACCCAGGGGTGATCAAGCCCTGATAAATTGACTTGCACACCCATGCTTACAAAAGACTGATTTATAAACCAGAATGCGATTTTATTAATTTACAATGAGAAGTTAAAGTGCCAAATAAATTACAGAGTTCCTATCAGCTGATCAGCCCATTCTCATCCCAGTAGGAGAAACCTACTTAGGAAACCAATTTGGATCAGGAGTGTTTACTTGATATAGAATTATAAAGAAAGGATGTCCAATAGCTACAAGAATTCTTCATTTCACCAGGGCTGATGCATTCAGTCATTCAACTAACATTTAATAAGCATATGTGATGGACAAAACAGGCTGCTAGTGATACAAAGTCAAAAATTAAAAAGTGCCCACCCTCAAAAAACTTGATATCACAAGATGTATCATGTTATCTATGCTACATATAAGTAAATATAGGCAAATTTGAGGAAGGAGAAAGCATTAACAAATAGAGAGATAAGGAAAGGCTTCTCATAGATTATCCCTCAACTAAGTTTTACATGTGGAGCTAATGATTTTAAGAACTGAAGTGATGTATCAGTAAGCACCCCAACATATACAGGGGGGCCTACTATCACAGGCTCTTAGATCTGCATTCATAAAAGGAAAGGCAACTTTTGAGCAGGTAACAATCACTTTAATCAAGCACATGTATCATTCAGTTACTTCAGGGGAAAAAGCACCCTGAATTTTAGAGAAAATACAGATAAATCAAAGATCAACACACATGGCTTCCTCTGTCTGACCATAATCAATGCATATATCACGATTCAACAGACACGTACATAGTTACCAGAGAGGGAAGCACCAACATCTGAGTTTTCAAAGCTGGGGAGCTCCTTTAGCGGCTTCCCAGAGTCCTCTTTTGGTCAAACAAACGCTTCCAGTCAACTAAGCCCCAAAGTAAAACCTCACCCTCAGAGTATTTCTGCACTTTCAGAGCCGGAGGGCATGACCCTCTGATCCAGTGCCTCAATAGCAAAAACAAAAGGTACTTAGGACCCTCCTACAAAATAGCCCCCCAAATCAAGCTTCTCTTGATGGGTGGGAAAGATCCTCCTTAATCACATTCTTCAGAGGTATTATACTTCTTAGTACAAACAAAAACAGAAAAAAGATCTTATTTTGCTTGGCCTCACAAGTGGGAAGGAAAATGTTTTAAGAAGAGGGGAGGGCAATCTGTACAAAGACACAAAAAGGAAATTGATGCCACATACCAGAACAGGTAACACCAATTTAGCTAGAACAGAAAATGTGGATAACTGTGATGAGTAGCAATGTTACATAGAGGAGAGAGTTCACAGAACACCTAAATTCAAATCCCTGCTCTTCCACTTAATCAGGTTTGTCATTTTGTCTCTCTAAAACTGAAATTTCTCACCTGAAAATAGAGATAATAAAGTTCACACTGATGGATAGCATGGAATAATGGATGGAGGGTTGGACTTGGAGTCAGGAAGAGCTAGATTCAAATTCTATCTCTGATATACATTGTGTGGTCCTAGATGAGTCATTTAATGTTTCAGTGATCTAATCAAATATTAAAAGCTATAAATTAGGGGAAGCTAGGCGGTGCAGTGGGTAGAGCACCAGCCCTGGAGTCAGAAGTATCTGAGTTCAAATTTGGCCTCAGATTCTTGCTAGCTGTATGACCCTGGGCAAGTCATTTCACCCAATTGCCTCAGAGGAAAAAAACCTATCAATTACTCACAAGGTGACAATCTGCATCAGTGGGTGGGATTTCTACTCCAAGTTCTCTGCACTGAAGTCATATGTCTGTACCCTGCAAAAATGAAAAGAAAAATTTTTTTTGAACTTTCTAACTCCACTTTAAGACTTCCTATAGCAAAGAATGAATAAGATAATATATGGAAAGCATTTTGCATTTATAATGCATTATATAAATGCTCATTATTATTTCATGCCACCACTATAGAATTCACCATAATTGCAAGTTATAATATCTCTCTCTCCTGGAGAGTATTGGAGAAACACTAGCTAAGCTGCTTCCCTAGCATCCTTTTTTCAGTATTCCCAGCTGATCACCACCAAAATCTTCTGTTTGCCCTTCTCATTATAGCATCACCTTTCTTCATTTGAACATGGTCTCATAGCATGTTACAATACTCCAGTTTGCAGCTTATTTTCCAATGATTGCATTTTAGATTGCTTCCTCATGACATTTAGGGAGACACTTGAATCTCCAATAAGATGCTTCCAAATTACTTTTGGGAAGGTTTCTCATAGACAGCTAATCTCATCTACTGTGTATGACTTCTCGTTAACATCCATCAAAGATCCAGTGCCTCCCCAGGTCTGGGTGTTCTGCCCTCTTCCTGACCTGTGTCTACAAGACCTTAGCACTTTTCTATCTGGAGCTTATAATTCATTTTCCATAATTCCATTGAAAATGGGTCAGGGTCACATCTTATGTGAAGGTCAATAATTTTATTTTACAATGTACACATTCACCACAGATTTCTACTTCTTCACAAACCCTAAATTTCAATCCATTAAATTGATTTTATCCACACCTGGAGTTGCTTTTATCATTAGCATATTGATTTCTTGTGTTCATATTCTGTGCTATACCAATAGGGCTTTAAAAAGAGCATAAAGATAAAATATCATCAAATTCTGTCATATTGTAGAGATACTAAAATGTATATGTATTACCAACTCAGGAGACTTTTCTTTATTGTTAACAGACTTGAAAACCCATCAACAAAAGTCCTTCAATTCATTAAGCATCTTTGAAATGCCTAATATGTGCAAAGTGCTGTGCTAAGTGCAGAAGCAACATCTTAAACATATAAAAATAACTCAAATACAAACTAGGACATAATAAGTTCATTAAAGTTTAAAATTTGGTGCAGGGTGCCAGGTACAAGATAAGTAAAAGGTCATTTCTGGCTGAGAAATAAAAGAGGAGGTGGCATTTGAGCTGAATCTTAGGACTTTTTAACACGACTATGGGAGGGCATTCCAAGTAATAGTGTGAGCAAAGACACAGAGGCAGAGAAGCATGAAATTTTTACAGAGAGGCAGCAATTAGCCCAGTTTGGCTAGAGCACATAGAGGGATTTATTTGTCAGATAAAGCCAGAAGAGTAATAGATTATATAGAGCCTTGAATGATAAGCTGAAGAATAAAGAATATATATGGAGACAGCTAGGTGCCATGATGAATGAGAGAACTGGGCTTAGAGTTAGGAAGATCTGAATTCAAATTTTGCTTCAGACACTACTAGTTATGTAACCCTGAGCAAGTCATTTAACCTCTCTCTGCCTCAATTTCCTCAAATGTACAATAAGGATAATAAAAGCACCTACTTCCCAGGATTGTTGTGAGGATCAAATGTGATAATATTTGCAAAGTGCTTACCACAGTATTAGGCACATAGTAGATATTTAATAAATGCTTTTGTCCTTCCTATGTGAAAGGAAAATGGAGGAAAGAGGAATTAAAGAGTCAAAGACATGTTATGAGCATTGCCTTGGAAATCTAGCAGTAGTTCTTAGGTCAGTCTTTGAAGAAAGATAGTATACAAATGAGTGAGAACTGGAAAACATTGGATCTAAAGTCAGAGGATCTGAGTTCAAATCCTAACTTGGTTCATTTTCTACTTGTGTAACACTGGGAAAGTCCTTTAATTTCTCTGGGTTCAGTCCTTCATTGGAAATATGCACTAGTTGGACTGCATGACTTGTAATAAAGATTCTACCTTTAAAACTATGAATCATATCATGCTATGTGCAAAGTCAGCTATCACAGTTTAATAGTCAGCCTAAAGGAGACAAATTGGGTGCCACCTTACATGCAGCCAAAAACCTTAGCCCAGCAATAAATTATTTTGTTCAGAATGTTAGGACTTAGGAGTCAAATTAAAAATGAATGATAATAGAGCTCTTGTTTCATATGATACAGAGTTAGAGGGAACCTTAGGTGCCAAAGGATCAAAGAGTTAGAAGGCAACTCATTAGCCTCTAACCCTAATTCTCATTTTTAAGATGAGTAAACTGAGGCCCATAGTTAAATGGCTCACCCAAGGCCACACAGGCATAGCTAGCATAAGACCCAAAGTCCCCTGACTCTAGAACATTATCTCTTAAAACTCTAATTCTGCAGATGGAAAACTGGCTCAGAGAAGTTGGGTCACTTGCTCAAGGCTGTATAAAATGTTCATTCTAAGCTAGGATCCAAACCTTGATCCTTTGATGATTTCATATCCAGGGATCTTTCCACTATATGCATTTCCTCTTATGGACAGTGTGAAAAATGGTTCCCATTTACAAATAAGTAAATGGTCAGATTAATCCTGTTCAATTATAAAGAAATCTTTAAGACATTATTAACACAGTTAGGTCTGACAATAGTGGTACAATAAGAAGCCTTGCTGCATTAAAGACTATTTGAGCAGTTTTCAAAGCTTAAGTACCCACATCATAAATGTTTTTTATGTGGACAATCTTTTATTTACTATTGTGTTTATTTTGGTCAGATGTTTCTTGACATTTGCATTGATAATATCTCTTTTAAAAAGTGTCCAACTTTAGTTAATTTTAAGCAACTGAAAATTACTTGGAGTAAATGAGTAATGCTGATTTTGCCACTTGTGGATCATATATGCCTGTCTGCAAATGAGCACTTTTATATATGGATGATACATCTGGAAAATTTTTTGTTTTATGGCATCTCAAGGGTTATATGCAGCTATTCTTTTAAAAATCTGTGTAGAGGGGGAGGGGTCAAGATGGCGGAGTAGAAAGATACTCATATGCTAGCTCCGAACCCACAGCCCATAAAATACCTCTAATGAAGAACTCCCAACAAATTCAGGAGCAGCAGAAGTCACAGAACAATGGAGTGGAGGAGATTTTGGTTCCAGAAAAACCTGAAAAACTGATCCCAAAAGGTCCATCACGCACCAGACCCTGAGCAGAGCCCAGCCCTGCTTTGGCCACGGGGCACTGAGAGGAGCAGATCCCAGCAGGCTTCAGGGACAGAATCTCCAGCAGGCCAAGCAGGTCCCTCCAACCACAGGCACCAAAGGTCAGTGAGAGGGTCTTTTCAACTCCCAGAGAGGGGAGTGGGGTGTCCCCATAACATAGGCCCCCTTGGGAGGCAGCAGCAGACAGGGGCTCCCAAAGCAGGCAGGAGCTTGGATCCATTCTTGAAGGTCTCTGCATGAACCCCCTGAGGAAACTGAGCCCCATGAGGCAGCCCTGCCCCCACCCCAGCACCTAAACTTAATCTCACACTGAATAACAGCCCAGCCCCCGCCAAAAGCCCTGAGGCTGGGAAGCAGCATTTGACTCTCAGCCCCCAAGCACTAGCTGAGTGAATCTGGAGGAAAGGTGGATGTGGAGAGGAAACTCAGAAGTCAAGTAACTGGCTGGGAAAATGCCCAGAAAGGGGGGGGAAAAATAAGACTATAGAAGGTTACTTTCTTGGTGAACAGATATCTCCTCCCATCCTTTCAGAGGAGGAAGAACAAGGCTTACCATCAGGGAAAGACATAGAAATCAAGGCTTCTGTATCCCAAACATCCAAAATAAATATTCAATGGGCTCAGGCCATGAAAAAGGATTTTGAAAATCAAGTAAGAGAGGTGGAGGAAAAATTGGGAAGAGAAATGAGAGAGATGCAAGAAAAGCATGAAAAGCAGGTCAACACCTTGCTAAAGGAGACCCAAAAAAATGCTGAAGAAAATAACACCTTGAAAAATAGGCTAACTCAATTGGCAAAAGAGGGTCAAAAAGCCAATGAGGAGAAGAATGCTTTCAAAAGCAGAATGAGCCAAATGGAAAAGGAGGTTCAAAAGCTCACTGAAGAAAATGGTTCTTTCAAAATTGGAATGGAACAGATGGAGGCTAATGACTTTGTGAGAAACCAAGAAATCACAAAACAAAACCAAAAGAATGAAAAAATGGAAGACAATGTGAAATATCTCATTGGAAAAACAACTGACCTGGAAAATACATCCAGGAGAGACAATTTAAAAATTATGGGACTACCTGAAAGCCATGATCAAAAAAAGAGCCTAGACATCATCTTTCATGAAATTGTCAAGGAAAACTGCCCTGAGATTCTAGAACCAGAGGGCAAAATAAGTATTCAAGGAATCCACTGATCACCACCTGAAAGAGATCCAAAAAGAGAAACTCCTAGGAACATTGTGGCCAAATTCCAGAGTTCCCTGGTCAAGGAGAAAATATTGCAAGAAGCTAGAAAGAAACAATTCAAGTATTGTGGAAATACAATCAGGATAACACAAGATCTAGCAGCTTCTACATTAAGGGATTGAGGGGTGTAGAATATCATATTCCAGAAGTCAAAGGAACTAGGACTAAAACCAAGAATTACCTACCCAGCAAAACTGAGTATAATACTTCAGGGGGGGGAATGGTCTTTCAATGAAATCGAGGACTTTCAAGCATTCTTGATGAAAAGACCAGAGCTGAAAAGAAAATTTGACTTTCAAACACAAGAATGAAGAGAAGCATGAAAAGGTAAACAGCAAAGAGAAGTCATAAGGGACTTACTAAAGTTGAACTGTTTACATTCCTACATGGAAAGACAATATTTGTAACTCTTGAAAAACTTTTCAGTATCTGGGTAGTGGGTGGGATTACACACACACACACACACACACGCATGCACGCACGCACGCACAGAGACAGAGAGCACGGAGTGAATTGAATAGGATGGGATCATATCTTAAAATGAAATTAAGCAGTGAGAGAGAAATATATCAGGAGGAGAAAGGGAGAAATGGAATGGGGCAAATTATCTCTCATAAAAGAGGCAAGCATAAGACTTTTTAGTGGAGGGAAAAAGAGGGGAGGTGAGAGAAAAACATGAAGTTTATTCTCATCACATTCCACTAAAGGAAGGAATAAAATGCACACTCATTTTGGTATGAAAATCTATCTTACAATACAGGAAAGTGGAAGAGAAGGGGATAAGCAGGGTCAGGGGGATGATGGAAGTGAAGGCAATGAGAGGAGGGAGCAATTTGAACCCAGCACTCTTGGGGAGGGACAGCATCAAAAGAGAGAATAGAAGCAATGGGGGGGAGGATAGGATGGAGGGAAATATAGTTAGTCTTATACAACATCACTATTATGGAAGTCATTTGCAAAACTACACAGATATAGCTTATATTGAATTGCTTGCCTTCCAAAGGGAACGGGTAGGGAGGGAGGGATGAAGAGAAGTTGGAGCTCAAAGTTTTAGGAACAACTGTCAAGTACTATTCTTGCTACTAGGAAATAAGAAATACAGGTAAAGGGGTATAGAAAGTTATCTGACCCTACAGGACAAAAGAGAAGATGGGGACAAGGGAAGGGAGGGATGATAGAAGAGAGGGCAGATTGGTGATAGGGACAATGAGAATGCTTGATCGTTTGGGGTGAGGGGAGGGGACAAATGGGGAGAAAATTTGGAACCCAAAATTTTGTGAAAATGAATGTTAAAAGTTAAATAAATAAATTTAAAAAAAAAAATCTGTGTATAATGACCAACCCTATCTACTTAAAGATTACCCTCTCTTTTCTCTGTTAGCAGAGTCTGTGACTCTCATTTATAGCTCTTTCTTTTTGTTTTGATAAATTGTTTAACACCTTATCTGAAAATGAGGGACAGCACTACACAATTGGAATGTGATATAGTCATCATTGACTAGAATGGGGATGAATGAAATGAGCTAATTGATAAGGGTTCATAAACCAGTGAGTTAAAGTAAAACAATGTGTATTGCCCAAGAAGTAGCCAGCTAAAATTTGGTTGGAGAAAACAGAGGGATAAACTCTCGTTATTAGTACTCTGTAGGCTATTAGCACATGACATTAAGACCAGCTGACCAATGAAAACTTAGATATGATCACTGAATCAATAATCTATTTTTTTAATTGATTGGCAATTCTCAGCATGAAGAATAGTTGACTATGCTTAAGCGAGGAAAGATATGTCCTTAGATATCTAAATTAGATAGAGTCTTACATGAGTATGAACATGGGTATGCCTTTGACTGGGGTAGGTCATCATGCTTACATATGCTTTATCATCTTATATAATTCTTATCCTTCCACAAATCCTCACAGAAAAGATATACAACACACTGCATGCCTTTTTTCTGATTCTTTTCATATCTTAATGATACTAGTATGACATTTAGTTTATCCATCTCCAGTCTCAAATTCTGACTACTATAACATCAGCACTATTAGTATAGAAATTATCAGTACCATGGTCAGCAGTAGCACCTGGTTCCATAGGTAGAAGCTGGCTGCATTACACTGCTGTTAAGGCACCATATGGGGCAGGCAGCATTAAAGCAGGATGTTTAAGAAGAGGGGCTTCTTCTCTTTTAGATGTTGTCTAAAGGTTGGATAACTTTCAGACCCTTTAGGCAATCTAAACTTTTCTCAGAGTACAAGACCCTTGTAAGTTCCAGGGACTCAAAATAGGCATGTGTCCTTTTTTGATGTTTCCCAGGGAAGAATTTCCCTGAAAGGGTATCTCTACCATAGCACAGTAGCTACTTGGGAGGCAGCCAAGTACAATATGTATGTCTATGAATCTCTTTCCATGTTATCTGTTGTCCTGCATTAGCACTACATAAACATCACAGTGGCAAGGTGGTCAGGTTTGTTGGTGCTTCTTTTTTTTAAAAAAATGCTTGTAGTAAGAAGAGCTTTTAGAGATAAACCCAGATGCATTTATGATATCCACTTCCTCCAAGGTTTAGCTTCATGATCCTAAGAATGTTTTTAAAAGCCCAGGAGGTACGCTCCCTCCTTTTCCAACCTCACACATCCATATTGATATCTTTTATATAGCTTCTTGCACATTACATGATTGACAATATGCTATAAATGTTTTACATCACCCCATTACAACATACATCATCAGCAACTGGGAAAAAATATGATTAAAAACATATTTTCATTACCCTGGTTCTGCAGTACTCAAAACAAAGAGTGGAAATTTGTGTTGTTAATGATACAGAGTGCCAAAGGTCCTACCTGGGGATTCTTATTTGGGACTTGTGAACTTGCATTATAAAAATAGTTTAATTAATATACTTTGGCATAATTAGTTTCTTTTGTAATCCTATATATTTTCTGAATTTAAAAATATGATTCTGAGAATAGATCCATAGACTTCACCAGACTGCCAAAGGGTTTCATGACACAAAAAAAAGCTAAGATCCCCATGTTGAAATCATATAGGGTCAGAAGAAGACAAAGCAAACCTAGTTGGAAATTTTTTAAAGCATTTGAAAGGTTATAAATTCACTTATCTTTTTATTTCTTCGATGTGATAACATTTTGATTGATTCAGTCTAAGAGTTTAGTGTGAAAAATCAGTAAAATAGTTATTTAATGACAAAAGAGTGACTTGGCTGAATTTGTCATCTTTCAGTAAGTTATGTTAGTAATCTTAGAGATGTAACTTTTATTTTAGCACTCTTTCTGATGCCAAGGCAATTTTGGATGTATTTGTTCATTGGCAATGGCAAATGTTGCTTTTTTATAATCTGGAGAAGCAAAACAGTTCAAAAGATGAGGAATTAAAATAGCATGTAAAATATCACAACTGTAATTCCCATTTTTCTAGAGAAGAAAAAATCTTATGTTCTTTTGTTCTAAGTATGACTGATGACCATCAGGGCTAACAAGAACCTTACGACTGGCAAAACCTGTGTGGGCATTGGGAAGGTTTCAGTATGTGTGATCAAGCATACCACATTTGTGAACTAGGCCTAACTCTGTCTTTCACTGGCTGAATGACCCCAGGCAAGTCACTTAACCTGTTAATCTGATTGTATCTGTTTTCTTCTCTGTGAATTTATTAGAATGGTATTAGATTTACCTTGCTCACAAACTTTCTCCAAACACAGTGCAAATATAATTATGTATCTGTCGCCTAAAATATGCTTAATGAATTGGAAAACAAAAGAATTTTAAGTCCTTGTATCATTGGCCTTGTGACATAGAATCATCCCCAAACCCTTTGACATGCTCTGTGTCTATAATGTCAGTTTACAGCATAATCCAAAACCCAAGAGTCTTCCTAGGGACACTATGCAGGAACACAAATATAGACATAAGGAAAGCTATCCAAATAACTTGACTCACTAGTCCCATGTCTGACATATTTCACTTGGCCCTCTTGTTCTCCATTCTGTTGAAACATTCAGTATAACGCAGGCTTGCACAACATACCAAAAGCCTGCAGGTCACTTGTGGCTTGCCAAAGGATTTCAGATAGCCAGTGAAAAATGTAGGATTGCCACTGCATACTCTCCTGTTTGTCACATAACCCACGGCAACCAAACATTGTCAGTCATGCTCTAGTCTAACCTATCTGTAGCCCAAAGAAGTTTAACATATTTTAATTTTAGTCCCCTACCTACAACCAAGTTGTGCAGGTCTAATATAAGGACCAGTTTAGGAATGTCACCTTAGAAGATTACCTCTGCTTACTTTTGTATGCTATTTTATAGGCAGCTTCTTAGTGTGAAAGACAATGAAATCTTTGACACCTGCTTCCGTCTTCTTGTTCCCAAAGCTCAATTTTCTGCCTCCCTATATCCCAACTCTCTGAAAGTGTTGAGGCATGTTGGGAATCAAATACTTCAAAAGGACAAAATTAGTGGTTGAGACTTAGACCCTGAAGACTATAATTCTTTACTGTCTACTGATCACAGTTTGTTTATTTTTCTTTAGATTTCCCAGGCTTCATTTTAGTAGAGAAAGCTCAGCCTGATACAGTAAAAATCAGATTAGATACAGTTCACTTCATCTTATTTAGTTTTCATTAAAAGCCCTTAAATTATACATCAGTACACATTATTGATGACATACTCATAGGTATGACATGATCCTATTTTGAATAATTCAGCTCATCTACACACTAGAAAAAAAATCTAAGCAGTATTTTTTTTTCTTGAGCTCGATAGGAATTGGACATTCACTGTTTCAACTAATCTAAAATTGCTGTTGAGGTGCTAATAGATGTCTGTGAATCATAAATGTTCCTAACTCCTCTCTGATGAAGATCTACTCTGTTATGAGAAAAGTTTGCATTTAAAGAATGATGGTAAAACCTTTTTCCTGAACTTCCTCTTGAATCCCTTTAGAAATTCTTTAAACATGCTTGTTTCCTATGTGATTTTTTTTGTAATCATCTATGTGTGAGGCATTTGAGAGGCTACCCTGCACAGACTCACTAAACTGAATGCACTAATGTGTTGATTCAAGCACAGCTAGAGCTAGTCGGATGTGAATTGTGACTTGAAATTGAAGTGTCAGGAGAAAAGAAGTCCCTAGGCAGGCACTACCTGACCCAAATGGAAAATAAGGGATGAAATGTATACTCTATAGTGCAGGAGAGAAAATCAAAATGGGAAAAAACACCAGTCACAAAGTGGCTCTGAAATATGCTTGATCCATTTGAAAAATGCCAGGTGGCAGGTACCCAGGAGTATACCTTTATGCTTCCCTGCTCTCAAAAGTGGTGGCTGGAAAGAGCCAGAAAGCATTGCTGTTTTCTGGCTGCCGTGATTCTAAATTGGCACAAAACTTAAAAGATGGGAGGATGCGGTAGAAAAAGCCCTGGCTCTGAAATCAGAGGATCTGGATCTGTCACTCATCCATTAGCTGTGTGACACTTGGAAAGTCATTTAGCCTGACTGTATTTTTTTGTCTCATATGCAAAATCACTATCGTCATACCAGATTGACCTCCCTCACAAAATTCTTGTATCAAATGAGATAACATATGAAAACAATCCAGACATAAATTTTCATAGTACAATGAGAGATCAAAAGAAGGATTCAGCATAGTTCTACCCAAAATCAATTGTTATTTTTATCATTGATATTACAGAAGCCATGTTGTGTATTATAAAGAAAAATTAATTTAGAATCAATAGATCTGGGTTTAAGTGCCAGTTCTGCAACATACTATGTGACCTTCTGAGGACTATGGATGTGGTCTGTGCCCATGATATCAGTTTACAACACAGTCCAATGCACAAGACTCTTTCTAGGGACACACACTATGCAGGGATATAAATGTAGACTCAAGGAGAGTTATCCAAATAACTTGGCTCATTAGTCACATGTCTGTCATATACTATTTGACTTGTTTGTTCTTCAAAACACTCTACATAAGAACTAGTTCAGGAATGGGAGTAAGTTTTCTCTTCCTGCTTTTATATGCTACTTACAGGCAGATTCCTAGTGTGAAAAATGAAGAAACTTTTGATGGCTACTGTTGCCTTCTTATTTCTATACCTCCAATTTTTCTGCCTTCCTGCATCCCAATTGTCTAAGAGTCTTCAGGCATGTTGAGAATCAAATACTTTGAAAATAAAAATTAGTGGTTGAGACTTAGACTCTGAAGATTATAATTCCTTAAAGTTTACTGATCAGAGCTTATTTATTTTTCTTGGAGTTGGACTGGAATCAGTGACCTTTAAGGCCTCTTCCATCTCCAAATCTATGATTCTTTGTTGATGGCTATAACCAAAGTATGCAAGCATCAAGCAAATGTCCTACAAGTTGGGTAGGTATTCATTGCTGTGCTTCTTATTTTCATTCAGTCATTTTTCAAGTGTGTTCAATTTTGGGGGATTCTTGGTAAAGATGCTGGAGTAGTTCGCCATTTCCTTCCCCAACTCATTTTACAGATGAAGAAACTGAGGCAAAGAGAGTAATGTGACTTACCTAGGGTCACACAGTTAGTAAGTTTCAGATTTGAACTCAGGAATATAACTCTTCCTGACTCCAGACCCAGCACTCTATCCACTGTACCACCTAGCTGCCTTGAGTCACACTATCAAACTACTAAAAACCAAGTACTCCTACTCACTATGTGGGTGGTACAGTGGATATAGTTTAGGACCTGGAGTCAGGAAGACCTGAGTTCAAATTCTGCCATGGACACTCCTTATTTATGGGACCCTGGGCAAGTCACTTAACTTCTCTGTGCCTCAGATTTCCCATTTGTAAGTTAGGGGAAATAATGGTACCTTCCTTACACAGCTGTTATGAGATTCAAATGAGTTAACATATTTAAAGTATTTTGTAAAACTTAAAGTGATATTTGAATATAATCTTTTTATTAGTGTTTCTATAAATTGTTATCACAATAATCTTAATCATTTTCTTTACCGATGAAATGAATAAATAATACTGGAGACTCTCAAGATCAATCAAAAACATTTATTAATCCTCTACTATGTACAAAGTACTGCAATAATGATGATTTTTTATTAATAACAGCTAACATATGTAGCACTTAGTATGTGTCAGGCACTGTGATAAATACTTTACAATTGTTACCTCATTTGATCCTCAAGACAACTCTGTGAGGTAGGTACTATTATTATCCCCATCTTACAAATGAGAAAACTGAGGCAAACAGAGGTTATGTAACTTGCCCAGGTTGACACAACTAGGATGCATCTGGAGCCAGATTTGAACTCACATCTTCCTGACTCCAGACCTGGCACTCTATCCACTGTACCACCTAGCTATCCTGTAGCTGCACCATAATAGGAGAGATATATAGTTTGGTGGAGCCATTGCTTAGGGAGTATATAGTTCAATATAGGCCAGTAACATGTGTAGCTACAGTTCACAATATTATGTAATAAGTGTCTTACAGAGTTATAAATCAAAGCATTACATGAGCTTTCAAGAAAACCAATTTTGGAAACTAATTCTCACCAATTGGGGAAGTCAGAGAAAGCTTTCTAGAGGATATAGTGTTTGATTTAAGCTTTAAAGTGTTGGTCTAACAAAGATCAAGTGAGCTTTCTGGTACAGAGAATAACCTGAGTCAATGCAGTAGGGCACAGTGTATATACAGGGGGCAGAGAACTGTCCAACTTAGTTGTGGCTTAAAGTTCAAGGAAGGAACTGATAAGAAACAAGGCTGGAAAGTCAAGTTGTCATCAGGTTGTAGAGGTCATTAAATGCCAGACAAAGGGGTGTAAACTTTGCTCAAGCAAGAGAAGTTACTGAAAATTCTTTAGCAAAAGAATGCCACAACCAAGATCTGTGTGTTAAGAAAAAGTAATCTGGCTGTATTATGAAGCATGGATTAGAACAAGCAGACAGTGGAAGTGAAGAGACCTATAGGGATACTGTTGCTCACAATCCAAAAGAGTAATAATGAAGACCTGAATGAAGGTGGTCATAGAGGTGGTCAAGGAAGTAAAGAGGAAGTGACAAATGTGAGAGATGCTGCTGTCATGGAAAGACCACTGACTCTGGAATCAGAACAACTAGGTTCAATTTTTTTCTAGGACTATCTTTGTGACCTTGGCAAGTCATTTCACTTACTTTTGCCTGTTTTTCTCCTCTGTTTAAAAACAAATTGGAGAAAGTGGGACTAGGTAGACTCCGAGGTCTCTTCTAGTACTAGATCTATAATCCTGTGATGCTATGGATAACTGAATTTTAGAGATAAATTAACATGGTGAGGCAAAGAAATCCAAAAGGTTATGAAGACTGAAGTCTGGGTGAGTGGTAGTACTCCAGACAGAAACAGTGCCTTCAGAAAAGGAAGGAGGGTTAAAGGTAAAAATAATTAGCTTAGTTTTGGACATTCTCTATTTGTAGTGCTACAAGGGTATGTAGATAGAGATATCCTGTAGAACAGTTGGAAATGTAGATCTGGAGATCAAAAGAGAAGCTAGGACTAAAAATATAGATTTAGGAGTCATCTACATAGAGATGGTAGTTGAAATCAACAGAGAGAATTGTACTTGAAGGGAAAATGAGAAAGATGAAGGGGAAAAAGGAGAGGACACATACTAATAGGTTGCAAAAGATGAGGAGCTCTTTTCTGTGTCTCTGAAGATGAAAAGTGAACATTCTGTACAGGGGTTAGGCAACAGTATTAAAAGCAGTAGGGATGTGAACCAAGTGTTATACTGCTTTCTCCACTTCATGCCTTTGTTGATAAAATGATGAAAGATAATACTTAAGATTAAACTATATGGCATATGATTCATGGTACCACAACCAGGTTCCTCCTTACATATCCAGTCTTATCTCATAGCCAAACTAGGTTAGATGCCAACTCCAAAATATTCTACATTTTCCCATCTGCATTTCTCAATTCATCCCAGTTTCCTTCCTTCCTTTCTTCTTTCCTTCCTTCCTTCCTTCCCACTTACCCTTTTTAAAGTCCTGACAGTCCTTCAGGACCAGGTCAAATCTCACTGCTTTCTTGATTTTACTTCTCTTCTTCTTCCCAGTCAGAATTGTTTTTCTTATTCCAAATCTTGCATTTCACTCTATATTTAATTTTGCTCTTGACACATTATATGTCAATACATATGACAATATGTTCATTCATACAATATATGCATATTTACTTACATCTATCTACATTATATATTTCCCCATGTCCCAGTGGGCTCCATGAAGACAGAGTCTCTGTATCTCAGGAAAGTCTCCTTTCTTTCTGTCCCCACTTGCACACAACCAGGCACATAGTAAGTTTATAATAAGTTCTTGTTTGATTGACTAATTGATTGTGTCTTGTCAAGCTCTCCACAATATTGAAACATGGTAGGTATTTAATAAATAGTACATTAGTGAATAAATGTTAAATACATCTTACTTCCATTTCTCTATTACTGTGAAAATAAGAAAGTATTCTTATGAAGCACAAATGTCTATCAAATAAAAGGCACTAATTCTAAATCAGTATTAATATGTTTTAATTATTAAATTTTTACCTCCATACATTATACAAGCCTATAGGAGGCTATTAATGAATGAATCTTCCCTAATACATGGTCCCCCAAAACAGGCAAAACATACTGTCAACATTTGATACTTATATACAACATAATAAATGATGAACATATACATAGAATATTTAAAGAGAAGGTTTTGCCTTCAAGATTTTATTACATTCTGAGAAAAGATTATTTGTTCTCCTATTACAATTTGTTATAGGGTTTACTAAGGATCCTTTGTTCTCACAAAATTTTACTGCAAGCTAGCAGAAGGGGGAAAAGAGATTACTGACTAGAGTAAGTCTTGGTTTTCACCTCTTAAAAGAAGAACATTGAAAGAAATATATAGGTCTGGCCACAATAGAGACACTACACTCTCCTTCAGTGGCCTCTTAGAAGATATAGTGCAGACAGGAGAGAAGTCAGCATTGTGGCTGATTCTTCTGAAAGACAATTTCATACCTTGAGGACAGGAACCAGTGATAATGTTCATGTTAGAGTGTGCTAGCCCAGGTTTTATGATTTCTGGAATAACTCAAACCCACAGAAGGAGACCATTATGTGCCTTCAAGTTTAAAACTGGATTGATTCAAAACAATTACTTTAGTAGTAGCTAGGTAGGAAAATGGATAGAGAGTTGGACTTGGAGTCCACAGAACTGAGTTCAAATCCTGCCTAAGTTATTAACTGTGTGATCCCAAGCAAGTCACTTAACTGCTGTCAGACTCAGTTGCCTCATTTGTAAAATGAGGCTAACAATAACACCTACCTTACCAGGTAGTTGTGAGGATCAAATGAGGTAACCTGTCAAACACTTTGCAAACTTTGAAGTACTGTATAAATGTTTGCTATTGTTATTTGGGGAAGGAAATTGTTTAGAAAGTAACATGTACATTGGCGTGGAATGAAATGGTTTTCCCATCCCTGGATTTATTATGCTACAGCATTTGGAAAGAAGCTCTTTGAATTTAACAGAGGTCAGTCAGCCCTCTCTAGAGCAAAAACTGAGGCTTCTGAAGGCATACCCTTTTTTCACCCACTCATTATTAGCAGCAGCTGTTTGGCTTGCTGCTGACCTTGGCCCTACTGATCCAATCAGATTGCATTCATTAAGGTAAGTGATTCAAGATTTAATTTCCTGTAGTAACAGCCCAAGTATAGAAAGGAATGGAAAGAATTACCTGTAAGAATGAACTGTCCTATTGTCATTGCCCACGCAGAAGCAAGTAGTGTGGTTTGGCCCTGCTTTTTCTTTCTTTCTCTTTTTTAAAGGATAATATCTTAGAAAAGAGAAAGTAACAAGCAATTTCACTAGCCTTCACTTCCTAGAAAAGTGTGGTTGATCTGCCACAGTAAATCTCCATTTCTAATTTAATAGTTTAAGCTGTTAGCTTACTCTTTGCTCCCACCTAGTGGCTTCTAGATAGTATATCATTCTAAGGAAAATGAGCTGTTTGCTGGAAATGGTCAAGGCTCTGGTGTTGTTAGACTAGGTTGTTTGTGGAATAGGAGAAGGAAGAAGGGTCTTCATTTTGCTTGACAGACTAGATGTGTGAAACCCACTTAATTTTCCATAAATTTAAAGGACATTAAAATAATAGGGTGAGGTGCTTAAGATTTTTTGTTTGTCTGTTTTCAAATCTCCAAGACTTTATGCCAGAACATTTCTATGAGAAGTGGCATTATCTGCTAGCAATGGCAAGGAAAAGTTAAGATACACATTGAAGATTTGTATAGGAGTCAGGCTTCTAATTTGCATATCAAACATTATATATTGTGCATAACTGATTAAAGAAAATAGAGAGACAGTCTGAACCCGTGATCGCATTGGTATAGAGAACTCACAAATGACAGAATTCCCAATGCCAGTGCAGGTTGGCACCTTATCTGGGCTTGGTAAATTGCCTTGAGCACTAAAACGTTAAATGACTGGCCCAAGGTCGCCCAGTCATTATGTGTCAGAGGTGAGGCAAATCCAGTCCTGGTTTTGAGACCAGCTCTCTGTTTACTATTCCATGCTGCCTAGAGAGACAGTAGATTAATTTTCATTTCAATCAATAACATAGGGCCAGAAGTGACCGAGAGGATGCAGTTACAAGGAGGAACTGACTAGAAGAGGAAATGAAAGGGGATATTAACAAATGGCATCCTGACTCTGTAGCAGTAAACATTATACCACCTTACATTTGTAAAATGTTTTATTTCCTTTCTCAGTTACATCAAAGATCCCTGTCACCACCAGCTCATACCTCCAAAGAGATAAATAGGATGGACATTATTATTCCTAGGTTATAAAGGAGTAAACTGAGGTACGAGGAAATTGCCTAAGTTCACACAGGGAATTGGTGGCAGGACTAGAATCCAAAATGAAGAGTGCTGAATTTGGAGTGTGAGGTCCTGTGTTTGAATGGGAACAATACCACTGTGTGTTCTTAGGCAAGTCTCTTGACTTAAGCCTCAGTTTCCTCATCCATAAAAATAAGGGTATTGAACCAAATGACCTCAAAGTTTCCTTCTAGCTCTAAATCTAGCCTCCATGTTTCTTTTCTACTATTATACCATGTTGTTCTGAATATAATATCCCTGAAAAAAAAATTGATGTAGGATATATGTAAATACATACCACTTTATGCATGTGAAAGCCCAAGGATCATTTACTTTCCAACTTTCTTTCATTACTATGGCCTTTTCAATTCCCCTATATTAAATTGAAATGTTTTAAATTTTACCAGTAATATTGATGATATACCCATCATTTCTGAGGAAGAAACCACTTAAATCTAGGAGTCTTTTAGGTCATAGTTCTGTACATAGAGTGCTGGCCTTGAAGCCAGAAAAATTTGGATTCCAGTCCCAGTTCAGACACTTAGCTAGTTATGTGACATTGACAAATCTTTTCTCAAACTCAGTTTCCTTATCTATAAAATGGGGACATTAACATCTATAGTAATTATATCAAAGGGTTATTGTGATGATAAAAGAAGATCATAGAATTATAAATTTAGAATTTGAAAGGACCCTAGGGGTTCCATCTCCACATAATCCAAAGGAGGAATCTGAGAAATAGACACATTTATTGACTTGTTTAAGTTCACATGGTTAGTAATTGGCAAAGCTGGAATTTATACCCAGTCCTCTGATTCCAAACCCAGAACTCTTGCTACTGCCTCATGTACCTAACCAAAGTGTTCCGCAAACTTTAAAGGACTATAAAAGTGTCAGTAGCCACAATGATGATGGTGGTGGTAGTAGTTATTGTCAATTACATAAGAATGTTCCAAAATTCTGCCAGAGAATCTACAAATAATGTACTGTTTGGTATATATACGTATATATCCAGAATATATTATGCATATAATATGATGTTCTAAAATAACATACGATATGGGGCAGCTAGGCTAGCGTGCTGGCCCTGGAGTCAGGAATATTCATCTTCTTGAGTTCAACTCCGGCTCAGACACTTGCTAGTTATATGACTACGGAAAAGTCACTTAATCCTGTTTGCCTCAGTTTCCTCATCTGTACATTGAGCTGGAAAAGGAAATGGCAACAACTCTGGTATCTGTGCCAAAAAAAAAAAAACCCAAATGAGGTCACAAAGCGTTGGACACAACTAAAAACAACTGAACAACAACGATATGGCATAATATAATATACATTTTCTCCCTTGTATGTTATATATCATGTGATATATAATGTAACCACATATATATATATATATATATATATATACAGATCTGTGATTTTGTTGATATAGGCAACTGTCAGAGAGAAAATGCCCTCTCAATGTAGATCTATATCTGATCTTTAATTTACAGTTTTAGAAAGTTATCCCAGGGCACAGAATGCTTAATTGACTTGCCACAGGGTATACAGTCATTACATATGAATGACTTAGTGATTAAGTGAAATTAACAAATAGTCCAAAAACTGATGTTGTGGTTACCCAGCATGCATCCATACTCCCTACTGTCATGCCATCAAAAAGTGACAATGTATATTTGGGTATATAATGAAATCTTTGCAGATAAGTCATTTTCTTTAATGATCACATAAATGAGGGCATAACTTCAATCATAAATATTTATTGTAAATTAATGCTAGTTAATTATTTAATTGTCCTCTTACTACTGGTACATGTGACCCTTTTATAAATATCAGACATTATCATTAGTGCTTTTTATCCAAATGTACAAAGATGATGACTGTTTAAATTGTAGCTGGAGAGCAGTTTGACTATTTCAAGTCCTAGCTAATTTTGTTAAGCTTATTTTAAATGCAACAGTTTTAATTTGCCCAAAATGTCATTAAAACAGCCAGTAGAAAATATAATTCTCAAAATTATTTTTAATAATAGTAGGGAAAGTGCACTAATACACTATTGTAGGAACTATGAATTAATCCAACCATTCTGGAAATTAATTAGTGATTACTCAAGTAAAATTACATCACTATTTAAACACTCTAACCTAAAAATACCACTACTGAATATATAACCCCAAGGAGGTCAGTTACAACAAGGAAGGGCACATAACCACACTCTGAAGTAGGAAAAAAATGAGCACAATTAAGTAATGGTTGAGCCAATTATGGTAAATGTATGTAATGGAATATGACAGTAAAGTATGGGAGAAAGATCATTGGCTCAGGAATCAAAAGAACCTGGTTGTTTTTTAGGTTAGCTATTTGTGGGACCTAAATCACTTGGCCACACTGAGCATTAGTTGCCATGTCTTTCACATGAACGATGACTTCTGCTGTCTCTTCTATCTCTAGTTTTATAATTCTATGACCGCTATTCTATATGAAGCAATACAAAATGAAGAATGTGGAACTGGGAGAAAAATATACTCATTAACTATAAAAATGCAAATCATAAAAACCCTCCTAAGTTGTTAAACTATGGTGAATTTTAATGAACAATTTTGATTCTGGAGAACTGAAGAAGAAACCTAAGTGACTCCCTTCAGTAGAGATGTGGGGATTGTAGATATGAAATGACAAGCAAAGTTGCTGTGTTGGTGGGTTTTGTTTAAATTTAAACTTATTGTTACAAGGGAGAGTTCAACATTAGAGGTCAGGCTAAATGGAAAAGTATATAAAAAGGCAGTGCTGGCACTGTTTTTAAAATGCATACACACGTTAGAGAAGCAATGTGATGGAACTGAGTCTTGCTGCTGTCACTATTGTGAACCTTTGAAAATCATTGCCTGTAATTTTTCTGGTAGACTTAGTACTTCATTGCAATACAAGGACTTAAAAAATTTACAGTGGACTCGAGGCAAAACGCCTTCCACATCCAGAGAAAGAACTAGGGAATCTGATTGCAGAATGAAGCAGACCATTTGCTTTTGTATTATGTTTTGTTGTGTTTTGTTTTATGGTTGCTCCCATTCATTTTAATTTTTCTATGCAACATGATGAAGGTGAAAATGTATTTAATAGGAATGTATGTGTAGAACCTATATAAGATTGTACACCATCTCGGGGAAGGAGTCAGGAGGGAGGGGGGAAGGAAGAAGAGGGAGAGGAAAAAGTCTAAAATATGTGGCAGTGATTGTAGAACACTGAAAACAAATAAAATAATTTAATAAAAAAAGAAAAAGAAAAGAAAAAATTAAAAAAATTGAAAAAGAAGGGAAAAAAGAAAGGAAGAAAACAAAAAGAAAATCATTGCCTCTTAAGATCACTGTTTCTTCATCAATAGAATACATCTTAAACTAGATCATATTTCAAGGTGATTCTAACTAGCCAAAGCAACAGACAGTTATTAACTGCTTACTGTGAATCAAGCGCTGGAAATTATAAACCCAAGGTTAAACAATAAATACAAACACAGAATGGCAGTCTCTGTCCTCAAGGACTTTTCATTTTAATCAGGAAAAAACACATAAGAGGAAACTGAAAGACAAGGTAAGGGAAAATAGAAGGTATAGTGGCATGATGGACAAGTCCAGAAAAGTACAGTGTGGTAGGAAATGAAAAGGTGGCTATCCTGGGTACCCTCTTTAATTGAAGGTTCTGGGAGAAGCTCTCTTCCCTCCAATTAGAGGGAGCTAGAGAGTCGCTCCATTAGACAGATAGATACTGACTAGAAGAAAATAGAAAAGGATGCTGACAAGGTGTGAATTTCAGGGCTGAAGTGATCTTCTAGGATAAAGGTATTCCTGGAGCATGATGAAGTTCAGAAGGTAGCCTGATGAGAAATAAAGAGCTCTAAGATTACATAATCCTTTCTTAAAACTATGTATTTTTAAGTTAGACTGCTGCCAAAATGCCTCTGTTTCAGTATGGCCCACATACTAATGGCATTGTAACTCGTTATACTCATGTATAATATCTTCATTGAGGGAGAAGAGTTTGGTATAGAGAAAGGTAAGGAGAAGAGAACAGTGTGTACAGATCATCACTTAGAGTCAAATACAGAATACCATGAACACTGAGCCATATCCATCTCTAAGATATAGACATCAAACTCCTTGGCCAAGCTATTTCCCTGCAGTGTGAGGATAGAGCTGAGCTTTAGCTGAGATGATTCTGAAGGAAGAAATAAGCAAAGGAAAGAGAAACGAGGAAGGTAGAGCAGCCTCAGGTAAATTTCTGCCTTGAATGTACTCCCCAAACTCTTGAATTCCTGGTCTCTGTACCTCCTTAGGAGTCCCCTCCATGCCTTTCCTATGGAATTACCTTCTGTTTATGTTGAATAAACCTTGCATACATGTATACGCGCACACACACTTTATTTGCATGTTGTCTCCATTAGAATGTGAGCTCTATGAATGCAAGTATCTATGTTTTGGCTTTTGTTTGTATCACCAGTGCTTAGCACAATGCCTGACAAAGGTAAACAATTAATGAAGGCTTATTGACTAATTTAGTTAAATGTGGCTGTCTTTTTTTTTAATGTTTGCTCTGACTTTATGACACAAATGAGCCTGGGTTTTTAGCTTGGGTCTACTTCTTCTAAAATTGCTTATAATTTATTTAGAAGAAGGACAGATGTTGAACTGATTGTTGCTAAGGGGAATAACACTAAGGAAATAAGCAGAGATGCTTTAGTAAAGAGGACACCACTTTGAAAAGTTAAATGTCCCAATAAAGTCTCATCCATCACTAAGCATCTTGGATTCCAGGCTACATCATTCCTTTATGCACCATAGAATGGAATAATATTTCAATAAGCCGATTAGGCATCTGGGTGAAAGATATAATCTCCCACTGCACTAAATAGAACCAGATTACAAAACAGAGCAGGACAACAAACAAAAACCTATAGTACTATAACACAGACCCTAAATACTATGGTGGTAATCTTGGTTTAATTGTTGCAACAGCCTTTTATCATAATGGCTGCAGCGTTTATAGACAGTTACCACAATCATGAGCATTACAAATTACTATAAGGTATTGAGGAAAGCTGTGCTGCTTCTGCTGGAGAATGAAAGTATCTGTTAGGGAAAAGGGGAAAAGCAGTTAGTGAACTGCCAAGGATGATCATTCCTGCCTCAGGTAATGGTGTCTTCAGAGTCTTTGTTGGCAAAAATGAGAAAGGCGGGAAAGCAGGGTTCCTGAGGTCCACTCTTATGTGAGAGGTATATGCATAAGTTAGATGTGTAAGAGTCAGGAATTTCCTGTAGTACCCAAAGTAAAACACCATGTGTACTTGGTAGAGGATTCTTTGTGGCCAACAATGGGAAACAAGAGCTAGAGAATCTATTTCCCCTTGTTTCCCACTGGTTAGGCTCATTAAAGTAAATAGGAACGGGGCATGCACACCAATGGGAGAATAGATCCCTGGGGCTCTATCTATCCTAAAAATTGGACTAGCTATAAAAGAAGCATAACTCAACCCTTTGTGTAATCAACTCTATTGATTTTAACTTCATTACTTCTTTCATGTCTCTTTTAATTTCAATTCCTGCTGTTTGACATTTGGTTCAAGTGAGCATTTTAAGAATGTTTTGCTTAGGCATGTGCCCAGGTTTAACCATAGGATATTTGTGTACCTAAATATAACTTTTAAATATAAACAGTAAAAGAAAGAAGTAGAACTATCCAAGTGAAAATGCCGGAGGTACAGCGTGTCTTCATTCCACTGGTGTCTTTCTTTTGCTCTGACAGAGAAAAACTACAAGGCAACATAAGAATTCCTTCTGTAGTGCATTACTCTACCCAGAAGGACCATTTAGAGTTGCCTCTCTTCATCTAATTATCAAGGATTTAATTACAGCAAAATCTGCTTTGTATGACTTTATCAACTGGAAACTTCTATCAAACAGCACTTTCATGCTTTGCCAGTACAAACTTTGATGTTCAAAATGAAGACCCTAAGGCACTGAAAGATTTCAAAATACCTTTTTTGTCATCCAAGAAAGATTCAATTATTTCCAGGTCTTTTGAGAAATACATGTTTTGAAAATTAGTAATCCATCTATTTAAATTATCCCTCTGTTAACCAGAAAATTCAGTTAACCAGACTATCCCATTCTTTAGCTCTGCTGGCTAATGTGATGAGGCAAATAAAACAAATGAGGATTTCCTGTGAAAACTAAACATTTTTTTTCAGTATTACTAGCTTTAGAGACAGAAGATTGGGTTCAAATTCTAGTTCTGGCACTTAGCACCCATATGGAGTATCTTCAAAAAGATTTAGTGCAGTTTAAGTAACTTATTACCATGAACAGGAAAATTTTGCCACGACATGCTAGTATATTGGATTCAAGTAAGGGAGAGCTTGTACAAAGTCACCAGCCTCACTTTCTCCTCCAGAGCCATCTGAGTCCAGTGGCAAGATGGATGCAGTGGGAGGCCTTGGCCTTTTTAAGCTAAGGTATTTAAGGTTGCAGTTTGACTAAGGCAATGTCCATTCAGCTATTAAGGCTAGGTTAGAAATGAGGCAAAGAATGGTCTCTTAACCTAGTCAAAAAAAATGTCAATCTAGGAGGGGAAGACGCTTAGGGTTTCTGGCCAAAACAGAAACAATTGCTGTTTACATTCACTTTGAGCCAATGAGAGCCCAAACAATACCAAGTAGGTTTTGGTCTGGGAGATATTGTCAGCCAGTCATTGACAGCCAAAGTGACTTGAGTTTCAGGATGTTCCTTAAGAGAAAAAAAAGTTTCAGAGATCAAAACTTACATTGCTTTGAGCACAGCACTGGCAAGTAAGAGTATGATACCCTATGCAGACAGAGAAAAGAAGAGAAAAAAGAAAAGTATAATTTTGACCAAGTCATTTAACCCCCCTAGTCCTCAGTTTCTTCTTCTGTAAAATGAAAGACTTGGACTACATGACTTCTCAGTTCATTTTGACTCTCAGGCTATAATCCTGTGATCTACTCCATAGTTCTGGCATGAAAGGGGAAAGGGGACATAAGTGAGAGAGAGAAGACCTCACCATCACGTATCTTAGCAGCTTTCCTCTATACTGCTCTCATTATAGCTACAGGGATTAAACGAAGGAAAGGAAAAATTTCCCCCGCTACTCTTATACATTTTTGCCCCATAGACACAAAAGTTTAGGAGGGGACTCAATTAGCCAAGCAACTTGCTTCTATAATGAAGAGAGTACATGATGCCCACCATGGGTACCTGACTTGCATACACACACACACACACACCTGTCTCAATTGCCATAGTCACAAAAGGCCTGTGATGTAATCACAAGATGTTAATAAGATAGCAAATATACCTCTAGTCCTGGAGATGAAAACAACAGCAATAGACTATTGCCTAAATAAATTAGCCACACACACTAAAGCTTAAAATAAAGATGCCAAACCTTACAACTTGTGAAGAGATTTCTCTCACCTCCATTCCCCATCAACCATGTCACTTGGAATCAGAGCTGCCTAGCCAGCAGAAAGAGACACTGAATCAGCAGGGAGCAAAGACACACATGAAAGACATGAATACAAAGTCTGTCAGCTAAGGAAGAAAGCCACTTCAAGAATTGACTCCTAGCAGAAGGGAAGAATGACAACTGTTAGTGCAGTAGACAGAGTGTCAGACCTGGAGTCAAGAAGACTCATTTTCCTGAGTTCAAATATGTTCTCAGACACTTCCTAACTGTGTGACCCTGGTCAAGTCGCTTAACCCTGTTTGCCTCAGTTTCCTCATCTGTACAATGAGCTCGAGAAAGAAATGGCAAACCACTCCAGTATCTTTGCCAAGAAAACCCAAAATAGGGTCACAAAGTCCCGGACACAACTGAACAACAACTATGTTTACTGGCTGGATGTTAATGAAAAGACTTATACCACCCGAGATTATGAGCTATAGCGTTAGGACTGAAGAGCCACAGGTTTATTCCTATAACCTGAGAAAGCAGCCACTCTCTGGGGAACCAACCAGCAAAGGGAAGTGCAAGTTGGGAGAGCATATTAGAGGGATTGCTCATCTATTTGCTTTTTTTTTTTTTTCTCTGCATCATGTTAGCCTAATTCAGCTCTGGAGCTAAAACACCGCAGGGTATCTCCAGTTATCCCTGCGGGTAGGACAAACTTCTTAAAATAGAATAATTCTAATTTAATTAAATGGAAAGAGACAGTCAGAACCAGAGAGAGATCTGTTACACAAAGCTTTTAAGAGGAGAGCAGGTGATACATCACAAAGTCAGGTAAGGAAGGAATAGTTAGTTTTCACGGTTCTGTAAGTATGTTTCGCATGTATTTATGTATGTGTTTTCTCTCCACTAGAATGTAAAGTCTTTGTAGACAGTGATTGTTTTCACGTTTTCTTGATATGCCCAACACTTAGTTTACTGCTTACATTGTTATTATCTGTCCTTCATTCTGAAAGAGGACCATGACATCAGGGAGGTGATGCCATGACATGGGAATGAATTGGATTTAAGTGAGGGAGAACTGTGCAAAGTCACTAGCCTCACTTTCTCCTCTGGTGCCATCTGGGTCCAGTGGCAAGATATCAATGTACTTATATACATTAACCATGAAATACATTCTTGTTGCTTGCTAACTTGATTCCAGAAAGATATTTTCACTACTTAAAATTAACATTGTAACAGAGGCTAAAGAAAGACATGAGTATAGAAATGAATGGGAAAAAACAAGAAAAAAAATGAATGAAACCTCAAGCCAAGTCTCACACCAGCAGGAAACCCATCTACATGCAGAATGAGTCTGTGCTTGGCAGTTAGCCTATGCTAGGCTGCTTATTAGTTTGTGTTTACTCAATTTCCTATTTTTAAAGTAATTTTTAATGAGCATAAAGGCAGATGTTTATCCCAAGGAATAAGTTATAGCCGCCTTTAAAGCAGCAGCCGCTTCTACCTCGAGGACATTTGTAACAGGGAATATATTATTCCTGACACTTAAGAGACTAGACAGTAGGAAGTCTACTTCAGATTTTTATCAACTTCCCCTGCTAATGGAGCTGATAAAGCTGATTTGTAGAGAAAGTGACTGGAATTGAAAAGTGTATAGATGTTTCTACATTCCTTGTGCTCTTATCAATAGCTCCAAGTAATTTCGGCATTATTTTATTTTATTGGACAATACTGTAATCTTTGGATACACAAGTCCAATCCAAATGCATCTGTATTCCTCCCTTACCTTCAGAGGCATCCTCCTGAAAGATAAGAAGCAACTTACCTGCCCAGGATAGAACTCTGGATGTGATGCGGCTTTGATTATTTTTTTCCATCTCACTAATCAATGCTAAATAATTAACAACTACTTTGTAGAGCAATTATATTATAGCTTTAAGGTTGTGAATCAGAACACAGTAGGAACCATTAAAAGAAAATGCTAGGCAGCTTCTAAGGGATAAAAATATTACAGTTATGGCCCTTTATTTCACTTCTTGTTCAGTCTTTTGCAGTTTTGCCCAACTCTTCGCGACCCCATTTGGGGTTTTCTTGGCAAAGATACTGGAGTAGTTTGCCATTTCTTTCTCTAGCTCATTGTAAAGATGAGGAACCTGAGGCAAACAGGGTTAAGTGATTTGCCCAGGATCACACAGGTAGCAAGTGTCTGAAGCCAGATTGGAACTCAGGAAGATGAGTTTTCCTGACTTCAGGCCCTACACTCTATCCACTGCACCACCTAGCTGCCCTTTTTTCTCTTAGACTAGCTGATTTAGTCAACTGGCTAGCTCCTCATCATGTGTAGCTAGAAGAAACATTTACAAAACCTTGTGACACAGTGGAAAGAGCACTGAACTTGGGCATCGTAAGAAATGGGTTTAAGGCCCCACTCTGTGTGATTTTGACAAGCCACTCAACCTCTCTGGGGCTCAGTTTTCTAATCTGTGAAATTCCTCTATCTGAGGAATAATATCTCCTCTATTTCCCAGACTTGTTGGGAAGATAAAAATGATATCTGTTAAAAGTACTTTTTGGAGCCAGCTTTACAAAAAACTTCTCAAAAGAGCTAAATGTTAAAATTGCAATGAAAACATTTACACCTCAGAAGTAGGCAAATGCTACAAATTAAGAATTGATTTATTATTTTATTGATTAGCTAGACTTAAGAAAGGAATGGAAGGCACCATTAATAATGTAGTTTAAACCTAAATGTGGGTCAACCTATACCTTCCCCCAAGCTAGCTGTTAAACATTTACCAGAATGCTGCTCTTTATAAGTTCCTTTGGAAACATGATTTGTTTATCACTAAGAGATCATTCTCCAGATACTGGTCTTAGTAAATTGGAAAGGAAAAGTAGGACAAAAGGACGAATTTCCCCTTGGGCAGAAAGATCTGTTTATTCTTATTATGTGAAGTTAATATCAGTAGTCTTATTATAAATTGTTTCCTACTGATTAAGGACTACTTTCCCTGTTTGAATTCAAAAGAACTAGATGTGGAGTCAGAAATCCCTGGTATAAGTCAAACCCCTGACATTGATTAGTTCTGGAACCTGTGGCCAATTTTTTTTAACCTCTCCACCTCAGTTTCCTCATTTTTAAAATGAGTAAAATAATAGTATTTTCCTCCCAAGGTAGTTGTGAGAACCAATTGAGAAAATAAATGTAAAGTTCTTTGAAACCCATAATATACTATATTAATGCAAAATATGATGTGAAAATAGTATCATTTGGATACTATGGATTTGCTGGGCCAGTCTTATTGGCTTCATAGCTCTGTGAGCTATGGACATTACCTCAAATTACCAGCCAATTCAGCAAAATGCAGCAACTGTGTATACCTCTGACCTAGGCAGTAATACTAGAGATGCAGTTAAGAACTGTTGGATGAAACTGGTATGAATACAGAGTTATGATCAAGATGTTGTTTGGATTAAATGTCCGTCCACAGAAAGACAGACAAGGAATACCTTTCCTATCTGACAGAGGTCTAGAAGGAAATAACCAGAGTTATTTTGAGTTTAATTAAAAAGAACAGAAGAGAAAAGACAGCCGCTTAAGGTTCTGACAGGTATTTTCAATAAAGAATCTAAGGTTGACTTGGGGAGCTGGGGATTCTTGATGCAGAAAAAAAGGCGTGAGAAGAACAAAAAATCCTGAGACTATAGATGAGTAACTAAAAACTTTGGAAAGTCTTTAGGTCCTGTACATGTAAAGTATTGGTAAAAATCAAACTCAAGGGGAATGATGAAAATGACTAACGAAAGCAGGTATAAGTATATGTCTCACGTACTTGCCAAAGGGAGTTTGATTGGCCTTGTTATGCATTAGGACTGAATTTTCTGCAGATCTGTGGGCATCCTAAATGATTAAGTATGTCCTTAGGTCTGGTTCATCACTGAAAGAACAAACAAATCTACCCACATCTCTGCTAAAGTTTCTAGCTTTGGCCAAAGCTCAGTTCAAACACCACCTCTTACATGAATCCTCTCCTGAAACCTCCTCAAAATTACCTTTTACTTATATTATATACATGTATACTTGTCTGCATGTATGTTTGGGATGGTGGGCCAGTGATTTCACTGATTTAGGGGAGGAAACTCCCTCTATTAATACAGTCCAGTGTCTTCTCTGGAACTTACAGTCTGAGATGCTTAGAACACTGTGATGTTAGGTGGTTTGCCCAGGGTCACATAACTATGTGTCAGATGCAGGATTATTTGCAAAGTCATGTCTCTTTCTACTACACCACACTCTGGATTTCTGTGGATGTACATGCATGTGTCTGCCACACCTGAGAGTTAACCTTGGATTCGTGACCTCAGAGTCAAGAAAGCTTGAGTTTCAGTCCTAGCTTTGATTCATACTGATTGTATGACCCTGCATCAATCACTTCATGTATCAGAGGGTCCAAACAACTCTCTAAGGTATAAAGTAGGAGCTAATCTCCGTTTACAAGGAGAATTCTCTCATTGGGAGTTCCAAGTAACAATGGAATCACAGTTCTAAGTGACACAAAACAAAGCAGATTTATTTATACATATAAGTACATATTGGTTTTTTTGATAGAATTTAAGCCCCTTTGAAAGCAGCAATTAATTAATTTTTATCTTTGCAATCTCAAAGCCTAATGCAGTGCCTAGAATGCAGTAGATATTTAATAAATGCTTGCTGATGAACTCGTTGGTTGACCTCTGCTAGCCAAGACAGCATATTTAATAAGTCCAATGTATATCAACATTTCTAAAACAAAATGAGCTGAAAAGATCCCCCCAGAACCAATTCTTGGCATTTCAAGACATTCAATAAATTCTTGAGGCTCAGATCTAGAAGGTTAAACAGGCCATTATTTGTATCTCAAGACCAAAAGGTTTACATTAAAGGACTTCGGTTTGAATAAACATGAAGATTATTCCAACCCCTCACTGAGAGAAGGCCTAGTTGTGGTCAGAGATGAGAAGCAGAGTGTGAATAAAATCACACTGAGTGCTAATAGGCTGTCCTGTTATAAATGCAACCGGTGTCTTTTTCCAGCTCTATTAGCATAATGGGAATAGTAATTTGTGTACAGTCTCAGATAAAACATGAAAGGCTTTTCAGTTTTCGGTATACTCTAATAGAGTCCCCGATATACTAAATAACTTTCAGAAAACTACATGACATTTTTATTTCTCTGTGAAGTGATTATGTTGTGTAATGCTAAAATCTATACATACTCAACAAAAAGATGGGGAGTAGGGACCCTGGGGAAGGGCTATGAGGGGAGTAGGGGGAAGAGTGTAATTTTTTCTGAGGCTTGTGTAGTCCAGTATAGTCAATAGCTTGTAGTCTAGAAAATAGCCCGGGAAGGTTGTAATTGAGGTCAAACAAAGCATTACATCTCCAGTTCTTTCCACCTAGGTCGGTGGTGTGATCAGTGACTTTGTCTTACATAGTTGTTTGGGCCAAATGAGCCAAATGAGGTAGGCAGTTGGCCTCATAATTTGTTGAGAGTAGATACAATATGAAATGAGGTAAGAAAAAAACTGAGGGTAGAAAAAGATAAAATAATAAATGCAGTTCAAGTTTGTTGTAATGGACAGATTTAGAGCTGAAAAACACTTTAGAAGATACCTAGTCCAGCCCCCTCATTTTATAGATGAGAAAATAGAGACCCAAAAAGTTCAAATGACTTGCCCAAGGTCACTTAAGTCATAGTAGAGCTAAAATTCAAACTCACATCCTTTGATTCCAAATCTCTTGCCCTTTCTACAATACCACAGTTCTTCTCATGTTCCTTCTCCTCTCCCAGAATGTACCCATGAATGGCAGATTATGTTGCACTGAGCCCCTTTTGGCAGTCCCCTATTATAACTGAAAGGAACAAGTAAAATTTTATAGAGTCTAGATCAGGAGTGGGAAACCTATGGCCTCAAGGCCACATATGGCCCTCTCGATCCTCAAGTGCTGCCCTTTGACTGAAGCCAAACTTCACAGAACAAATCTACATTGTATGGCAGTTGTGAAGAACGAACAGGATAATATGTGTAGACATACACACACACACACACATATAATATTTATATATGTAGGAGAGAACAGTCTGCCTCAGAACTTATCCAAGAAAATTTTCATCTAGAAGCATTACAAAGGTATCATTATAAGACATTTTCACAAGATGACATGCTCCCAGCCCACTTAAAGGACAAGTTTATAGTGAGACTCAATGAACTGGACATTTAAATCTTTGGATGACACTGAAATTTTATTTTTAGGGATACAAAGAAGAACAAAAATCAGAAAGTAAAAACGGCAAGCCTTGCAACTTTTCATGTGCCATTGAAAATGTTGTTAGGTGCCTAGTTGAAGTGTTTATTTCATAGCCAGGCAGACAATGAAGAAGATAGAGCCCAAAAAGCATAAGACAGATTCCCTATAATAGAAATTTGCAAGGAAACTTGCCACTAGGAAAAGAAATGAACTTCTTAAATGAAATTTTAGTATTTTTTTAAATCTTGCCCTAGAAAAATAAGGTAACCTCACCATGCTATAGTATACATCAGAACACATCCTGAGGCAAGGGACTTTTGTTCTAATTCCTTCCCATCAGTATCATCGCTCACTAACTGTGGATGCTCTAAATTTATGGGACTAATGCCGAGGAACCCAAAATATTTGTCCGCTAGTGCTGTCTCAAAAACATTGCACCTGTACTCTTCCCCCTCACCCAGGCAAACTACTAAAAGGTCAAAGCAAAGTTTCACGCACAATTCATGTATATGGCAGTGGGGTTTTTTGAAGGATATTAAAAGAGAATGACAATAATAAGAGGTAACACATGCCAGTATTGTACTAAACACTTCATAATTATTACCGCATTTGAGCCTTGAAACAGTCCTGGGAGGGGAGTACTATTATTATCATCCCCATTTTACATATGAGGAAACTAAGGCAAATAGGGATCAAGTGAACTTGCCTAGGGTCACCCATGTAGGAAATATCTGAATCTGGATTTGAACTCGGGATTTCCTGACATCAGGCTCTAACCCTAGCTACCAACTATGATGAATTATAACTGGCCAGATCTTACATAGATAAAGAATGGAAAAGTACAAAAGTGGCCAAAAACCTCACTGGATACTTCCATATGAAGGGCAAACTCCTCTAGTGCTGTAGTGCCTTTTTTCCTCCTCTGATTTTTCTTCATGTTCATATAAGTATTAGTATCTATGCAAGGGTCTCAAGATAACTTTTTAGTGCTAATGTGATTTAAGGATAGATTTCATATCTGAGTGAATCTTTATTAATGACATCCCCACTCTGGGTATTCTAGAAAATTTAAGACCAATAGCTATCCAAGTGTCTGAGTTCATGAACTGCCTTTTCTGGCTGCTAATTGGTCAGGGTACGTGAACTTTTATTACACTCATGATTTGTCAGTAAGGTATTTTGACCTTGGTATGTGTTACACTGCACTGAGCACTCTACCTGTATCATCTCATCTGATGCTCACAAGGTAATGTTTGTCCTAAAAGAAGAAAAGGATTCTATTAGGTAGAGGTGAGGAAGGAATATATTCTAATGAAAAGGTAAGTGTTATTATGACCCCATTTTATAGTTGAGGAAACCAAGGAAGGCAGAGGATAAGTGACTTGCCCATGGTCTGAGTCTGGATTTGAACTCAGGTCTTCTTGACTCCAGGACCGACCAGCACTTTATCCATTGCAGTGGCCACCTGCCTCACTGTACTGCCTTGCTGCCTCTTAACATACAAATAAAATGGATTATAATAAATCATACTTAATACAAATACTTCTGCTTGTGAAAGTATGCCCAAATGGAAGTTACAGTTTCATTATATTAAAAATAATAGTAACACATAACAGCAACATAATAGCACTTCATTCATCCCTCAGCCTCACTTCTGCAGACAGTAATTCATGCATCATTAGTGTCTTGAAGTATAAAGTGGGTCATAGCCATCAAATTAAGTATAAATGATGAAAAAAGGACCCTGAGGGCAGTCATGTAAAAAAAAATACTTAAACTCTGCCTCAGTTGCCACATATACTGATAATTTCTTTATTACCTCCCTGAACGTGAGAATGAAGCAAAGGATTTCTTCCAACCTTGACATCTATGAGACTGAATTAAAAAGTAATTTAAAAGTAGCATGACCTACCCAGATGTTTTCTCGTATGTAATGAAATGGAATAGGCATTCATTTGTATATCCACCCCCAAACAAACCCTTCTTTACCAGCTCATTATTTCTAAAACACCAACAAAGGATCTGCTGTGTGAATGTGTATGTCTCTTTGTGTGAGTGTGTGTGTGTGTATGCTGTCAAGACAATTCAGCACTCTAGGGACTTAACATCAAAATAAGTCTGAAACAAGTTTATATATAATAAATATGCTTTGCAAACTTTAAAATGCTATGTAAACATTAGCTGTCATTCAATCAATCAAAACAGTTGTATTATATTAAGTAATATTAAAAGTACTGCATTAACTAAATCAATGGAATAATTCATAATCACAAAAAGTTTATATATTAACAGCAGTGGCCATGAATATGTATGAATAAGTATAGAATAAATATAAAGAAAAAAGATAAATAAAATAAAAATAAATTAAAAAAACAAAGAAATAAAAAGAAATAAAACATATAAATAATAAAGAAATAAAAAAGATATCTTTTGATAGGGAGTTCTCAACAAGTGATTAAGGGGATCCCAGGAAAGTTTTATGTGTGAAGTTAGTGCTAAAACTGTGTCCTAAAGAAAAAAAACAATTCTATTAGGCAGAGGTGAGGAGGAAACATATTCTAGGCAAGGAAGACAAATAGTGCAAGGCATGCAGATCAGAGATAGAATATTGTACATGAAGAACAGAGAGGTCAATTTTTTAATTGTTTAATTTTTCAAGTAACAAATTTTGGTTTTTTTGTCGTTAATCTATCGCTCCTATTAATCTACCTTCCCCGTAAATCACATTTTTAAGATATCTTAATACATATCTATATAGTCTGGAAAAATAAAGTCACATGGCACTATGTCCAAAAATGTATGCCTCTTCCTGCTTTTTAGTGCATCACCTTTCTATCAAGAAGTGGGTAGTGTGATTCATCTTCACTCTTTTGGACTCAGAAGATGTAGAAAAGGTGGTTTATCATCACATTGATCAGAGTTTTAAAGTGATACCACCTGTTCTGATGGCAATGTATTGAAGAAGGAAAGATATGCAGTGAGGCCAGAAAGATTAGTTGAGGGAAAATTATAAAGGACTATATAAGGTAAACTGGGTAATTTATTAGGGAGGAAAAGAAGTGAAGTCAGAGCAAGGCTAATGACAGGACAAAGTACCAAGGAGTGGAGATATTGCAAGTCTCAATGAGGGAAGAGAATGAGTTTGAGAGGGGTGATACATAAAGAGGGAAGGAATAAGAAGAGATTGTATAAAATCAGTTTTTTATTTAGGGAAGTGGAATGCTTTTGGGTAATCTTGAGATCCAGCATGTCACCATCCTCATGTGTAGCTGGGATGGAACAAAGGTGAGTATAAGATTTCAGATGACTAAAGAGATGAAAGATTGGGAAACCTGAGGGATCATCAGCATGGCTACTGAGATCCCATAAAAGAAGAAAAGAACTCAAGTAGGAGAGAATTCCATATATATTTTTTTTTCCTTGCAAAAGAAACTAGTTACTGAGGAACAAATCTGTAACAGCCAACATAATCTGGATTGGGTAGAAGTTCTGATATTATGTACTGACCTCAAAGGAGAAGTAGGTGCTGAATGATAGTGGTAAAGGAGAGAGTCTGGAAGTGGCAGTGGGGAATAAGCAGTATTCTGATTCTCCCTCCAAGACCAATGTGCAGGGGGTTTGTGGACATAGTTGAGTGGAAGGTAAGGAATAAAATGCTTTCAGAGGATAAGTCTCAAATGATGGCTAGTGGATGAAAATAGTATGAAAGTGAATGAATGAATAAAGCATTTCTTAAGCTTGTACTGTAAAAAAAAAAAAAAAAGTACCGAGGTACAGGCTGGCAGCAAAATCAATAATCCCTGCTTTCAAAGAGCTTACTTTGTGAGAGAAAGAGGTCCAGGATTAAGGGAAGTTTGTTATAAGGGAAGATGTAAGATTGTACTAGTGCATGGGTGAGGCCAGTTTGAAGAGATTGAGAGTGAAAGAACAAGAGGGAAGAATTGGGAGTAGTTTCCTATTTGACCCAACATTGACAAATATATGAAAAAGGAGAGAAACAGTGGTTTTCAAATGGTTACAAGAGAAATTGTGGTTCTAAAACATATGGGAACAACGTAATCACTAACTTTCTTGGCTCTTACAAAACCAAAGGGGGAAAAAACATGATTAACATCTAGTGCATATTTTACAGGTACTTTATCTGAATATAGAAATTAAATAAGTTTGTTTAAAATGTATTTGTTTTATAAAGATCACTTAAAGAAAGATCTATTCCACCAAAAGCAAATCAGTCAATAAACACTAAAAACTTTTGCTTTGGAAGAATTGAGAAACTCTAAATTTAACCTTTGGACAAAGCATAGCTACTTTGAAATAACATTTATTTAACTTTTATAAAAGTCATTATTGCATCAATATAGAGTGGATCTGTTCAGACTGTCTTTAGTCACTTCTAACAAGAATTATACTTACTCTTGAGAATGGAACATTAAAAACTCATCACTTTGTAATCAGATGGGTCTATCAGAGTAATTGCATGACATGTTCTGTCAATACATGGTTAAACTGTTATTTATTTCATCTTATGGGTTTCTATAAGATAAAACACTTGAAAAGTTAGCATTTTCCTCCCTGAGAGCAGTTTGTTTTCCTTAATACTAGCATTTGAGACCATTCTCAGATGTAATTACTTTATAAGTATTCTTCCCTTAGTGGAATAGACAGTCCAACAAACTTAGATACAAAAACCAGAGCAGGGTTATGGATGGGAGGTAACATGTAATAGACCACCTCCTCAGCCTGCCATTTGAGTCATTCCCATATTTAATCTCATCATCCTGAGTTCCCTTATAATTTAGAAATAATTTGAATATTTCCTCACTAATCAAAAAAAAAATCACAATATGTATCAATCAACTAATCCCAAAGCCCCCACCCCAGTTCATCAAATATGATTTATTTCACAAACTAGAGAAACTGCCTTTCCTACAAGTCATTATTTATGTCCCTGAATATAGTGAATTAAATAAATAATTAAATCCAATCGAATAGTTAATTAAAAATTAATTAAACCCTGACCTCCTAGGATTGTATGTTAAAGTTACCAGATATGCAATTTATTATCAGTTAAGTCAGTAATAGCAAAAATAATAAATAATAAATAAATAATAAAATAATAAGTAACAAAATAAAATAACAAAAATAATAAATACTTCTTTGTAACATTTTAGCTGTGAAAAAGAATAGACTGAGGTCATCAGTGTAACTGCAGATGACTTCACTTCTGAAAGGACTAGTCCCACACCCCATTCAATTCATGGAATAATAAAATCCCTTCCCCAGAATCTTCTTCACACTCTTCACAAATACACTGTGGAATCATAGTTCCCTAAAGGAAAAAAATCCCTAGATCTTTTCTTCCTCTCTATCTTCTTCAACTTTTCTCCAGCCATGACAAGAAAACAATCTCTTCAGCTTCTTCCAAGCCATTACTCCTAATAGTTTCTCTCAAGACGCATTCCTCATGATATCTTTATCATTCTTCTTTATAAAATAGGTTAGTGCCATCTTCACAAAAAGAAGTTTTTCCCTTCTTTCTATGTGCTACACAAACTCTTCATAGATCTCAGGCAAAGTCACACTCTCCTTGACTAATCGGGGGTGGGGGAGAGAAACATCTCATATCATGACAGCTACAACTGGTCACTCTTTGGACCGCTCTCTTATTAAGGAGACTGACAGCTTCTATAGCCTCTGTAAGAGATGCTTTTAAAACAGATGTCACAAGGTTATTTCACAAAGTCAAAGAATCTTCAAATTGAGATCTCAGAACTGAAACATCTAAATTGTCCATAATGACACCAAATACAAAAATTGAAATGTTTCCTTCCTATTCAGTAAGTATTTTTAATTACTTATTATGTATCAGGGAGTGTACTATTTCTGGATACAAAAAAAAGGAGAAAAAAAGGAAGGAAGAAAAGAAAGGAAGGAAAGAAGAAAGAGAGAGAGAGGAAGGAAGGAAGGAAGGAAGGAAGGAAGGAAGGAAGGAAGGAAGGAAGGAAGGAAGGAAGGAAGGAAGGAAGGAAGGAAAGGAATGAAGGAAGGGAAGGAGGGAGGGAAGGAAGGAAGGAAGGAGGGAGGGAAGGAAGGAAGGAAGGAAGGAAGGAAGGAAGGAAGGAAGGAAGGAAGGAAGGAAGGAAGGAAGGAAGGAAGGAAGGAAGGAAGGAGGCAAGGAGGAAAAAAAAAGACTTTCATGCCCAAAAGTAGTTTATACTCTACTGAGAGAAAATGGCATATAATATAGATAAGTAAATACAAAATACACAAATTGAATAAAATGTCTTTTTAAGAAATAGAAGATTAAAAACATACTCTTTTAATACTCAGCATTCTTGGTTCTTAAAAATCTATATTTGATATAAATTATTAGCCAAGGAACTTTTTGAAAAATCTCTGAAACCTATACCTCACAAGGCCTCAGAGATGAAATTCTCTTTGAATAATCAAGACATCAGGGATCTATTCCTAGTCCCTCTGCTAACTTATTTAGTAAGTTTGGACAAGTTGTTTAATATCTCTCTTTCCCTAGTTATTTTTTTTTTGTCCTTTTAGCAGAGCAATAAAGTATAGTGAGTAGAAGGAGTATTTGGCTCAAATTCAGACAGCTTGAGTTGATGCCCTGTGTGATCTTGGCCAGACAAATCACATTTTGCCTGAGACTCTGTTTCTTCATCTATGAGACAGGGGTAATAAACACACCTCACATCACCTGCCTCAAAAGGTTGTTGTGAATTTTTTATATTTGCATAGGCTTTGTAAACCAGAAGTCTGTGTATTATTGTAAGCTATTTATTATTTCTGTCATCCCCTAAATAAAAATTCCTTTGTCACCTAGACAATCTTCCCCCTTAAATCTTAAAGTAAGATTTTCTCTTACTTTGTCTTCTCGCAGACATTGACAAATAAACAGAGGAATTCACTTTCCTGGAGAGCTTTACAGTTAGCAAAGCACTTTTCTCACAATTACCTTGTGAAATTGAAAGTATAAGTAGTTCTAACCCCAGTTTACAAATTGGGGCTCAGAGAAGTAATTTCTCCAAAGTTACATAAATCAAAGTTACTTAAACCCAAGATAGACAGCATGGAGTTGGCATCAGAAGAACTGAGCTTTGAATTCCATTGTTGCTGAGTAACCTTAATCATTTAAATTCTCTAGGTCTCAGTTTCCTCATTTACAGAATACAAGGTTTAAGTAAAATGACCTCTAAGTTTCATTTTATCTCAGCATCCTATGCCTATTACTTCAAGGCTACTGCTCCTCCATTCATGCTGGATTTGTAAAAAGAGGACCTTTTTCTGCTTTAAGGAATTGCAATTTTTATATCCACATAGGGTGGTTAATTCAGTTTCTTGGCGTTTTTGTTATTTTCCTCTGGTGCTACTGAGTTGACTAAGGCTGACAGTTTGTCCAATGATCTCCGGCTGATACAGAAACTGGAGAACTCTTTCCCACTGCCCCAAATGACTTTTAATCAGCACCTTTACAAAGAAATATGCCATTGGTCACAAGGGGCATGAGGAAGAGAGAGCAAACATCTTGAAAGGTACATATTTTGCTGCATAACCCAGTGGATTATGCTGGCAAACAGACAGGCTCTGAGGTGCCAATCAATCACCTCAGCTTGAGTTGATGAAGAATTTGTTCCCTCCTCCCTTCCCTCAGGTATAACTTTATTTCCTAGTAAGCCACACCCTCATCCATCCATGGTAGAGGCTTAGAAGCTTTATTATTTATCCTCTGCCTTTCAAACTCATCAAGCCAAAGCAACTGCCTCTCCTACATTTGCTTAACCAGCTATGGGTTCTTTTTTCCCCCTGTGATTTATACCTCAAGGTAATCAGGGGCCAAGGATCCTTTTTTCTCCCAAATAACAGTAAACTCTCATCTCATTTGAATATGTGGCTTTGAAAGTCCTAGAAAGAAAATTTTATGTAGAAGCGCCAGCTTGAATTTATAAATCCTCTTTAATTTAATCCTCTACTCTGGGCTTTTTCTCTTCCTTCCCAGTCTCCCACAAGTTCTCACGTAGGCTAAATTGGCAAAGATTCTAATGGCTTTCTATTTTTATAGTGTCATACACTTAGCAGGAGAATTCTTTTTTTCAATCTGTGAAAAATGATGGATTCTAAATTCAGCCACATAGGTTTGAGCCACAAGGTGGGGAAGGGGAAGAAAAAAAATGTTGGCTTTTCTTTTATCCCAGTGTCCTTTGGGAAAGGAGCAAGAGCTAAACAGTAGATGGACCAGATGAAGATGGAGTGGATTTCCACTTTCCTCAAAGACCACAGACTGTCCTCACTGGAAGAAATGCATATCTTCATGTCCAACAGGGCACTAGCAGACTCTGAGGTTCTTTCTTGCTAGACCATGGGGAGGACAGCCTCTCACCCCACCCCACAACAAATTCACCATGCAAACCACAACTAAAGTATTGCCTTGGCTGCCACATCCACTCCCATTTTTTGCTGTCCTCAAGGTCAAAGCTGTGATCCTCTCTTGTCCCTCTGCCAGACAAGAATTTGTTACTCTTCCAAGACTCTTGAAACTCCTTGTTTTTTTGTTTTCATATCCCTTAAACAGTGCTTGTTGAATGTTTGATTTCCCTCACTACAGCATATTTCCCAAAAGTAATGCCTTCAGTGTGCCTTCCCATCTTACTCTTGGTTATATGTTACTTTGAGTTTGTTCTCCATTTGTTCAGTATATGTATATATGGTTTGCCTTCCTAGTTAGAAAATAAACTACTCAAGAGGCAAGGGGATTCTCAGTTTCCCTCATAATATGCATTAACAGCTACTAAAGTATAGCCCATGTCATAGGTTCTTAAATTCTGTAGTGAAGTATAACTTCTACGGTGATTTGGCACTTCCAGCATTTGAGTCCTTGTACTATCTTTGCCCATGCTCACCTGTGTGAGTTCAAGTAAGTTACCTAACAGTTTAAGGCCTCAGTTTTTTCCCAACTTTAAAATGTAAGAATTGGATCAGGATTATCGATATAGAGATGGAATGGATTTCAAAGGCCACCTAGTGTAATCATCTCCTTCAGTAGCTAAGGAAACTGAGATCCAGTGAGATAAAATAATACACCCAGGGTTATACAGATGATAAAATCCTCTGACTCCAAACTCACTATTCTCTCTAATGATAGATCTCTAAGTAGAAGGTGTCTTCTAGCTCTGACTCCCATGATGCTATGTATGAATTGTCTAAATAAGGGTTTGAAATACCCTAAATAAGAAATACAGTAATACAAGCTGTCTAGAATCCAGGAAAAGAGATACAGCTTCACTCTGAATAAAATGACATTTAAATATAATTATGTGTATATGTACATGTGCATGTGTACATCTATGTACATATATGTATGTAGACATATACATTTGTATGTAAGTATAGATGAAGTAGCTAGATGGCATGGTAGATGGAGCACCAGACCTGGAGTCAGGAAGATCATCTGCCTGAGTTCAAACATGACCTCAGACACTTACTAGCTGTGTGACCCTGGGCAAGTCACTTAACCATGTCTCAGTTTCCTCAACTATAAAATAAGCTGGAGAAGGAAATGCCAAACCACTCCATTATCTTTGCTAAGAAAACCCCAAATGGGGTCACAGAGTCAGACATGACTGAACAATATGTATATAAGCACACACACACAGCCCATACATGTATGTATGTGTGTCGTATAATACTAATTATTGTTTTTTTTCATTAGTGAGTAAAGAGAGCCTTCAGTTTCTCTCTTTTCCCTTTCATCTAAAAGAAATACTCTAAGCTTTGAGCCAGCTTAATGTTGGGGAAGAATTATCCTTATATTCTGTGTTGAATTAAAGAAGTGAAATCATATTAATATCTAACTGGAACAAGGTGACTTATTTACATATCTGAAGTTCTAAATAAAATGTGACCAATTCTTCATACTGCAATTAGGCTTCTCTCTTTTCCTCCCCAAAGAGAGAGATCAATGTTCAGTTGATTTGCTTTTCTAGGTCAACCATTTGCATTTTAGAGGGAATAAATGAGCCAGCCTGTTTTACCTGACCTAGCTGACCTCCACCATGTCTGATGTAAAGGAGAGAAATCCCATCAGATATGTTAATAGTATTCTAATAGGGTTAGAGAGGACAGAGAGGTAAAGCACCATTTTGTGGTAATTATGAAGGTCAGGTAATCAGACAATCCCTAGATTCTAGTTCTACCCAGACGGGTGCAGCTTCCCACTAGGTTAATTTTCAACGGCTCCGCAGCTCACTGTGACACTTTTTGTACTTTTGAAAAATGTCAACACTCAATTTTATAGCTTTTGATTTCACACTTTTTAGGGCACTTTCAACTTTCATAATTTATAGCCATCTTCCAGGAATGTGTGAAATGCAGAGCTAAGGTAGCAATCAGAATAAAAGGTCAATATACAGAACGAACCTATCAATAAAGATTATGAGCTTAAAAAATTCAAAGCAGAGACTAGCTTCCTTGGCTCCTCATAACCTTGTTATCACCTTTTTTTAAATCCTCCAGAGATTTTACCATTTTGAAGGAGTCAGATCCTGCTGTTTGCATAGCAGGTCTCAAGAGATTCAAAAGATGAATATATAGAATGATGTTGACTCCCCCCACCCCAGAGTATAGCTCTATGTGGTTTGTGCTCTTTTCGTAATTCAGCATGTTATTACATTATTAATTGCAACTTGATTACATTATCTTCCATATGCGACTAAGAATATGGATCAAAAACAGCTAATATGTATGAAAGCACCTTCATCTACTTCACCTCTCTCATGTTACAGATAAAGAACCAAGGCACAAAGAACTTACGCAATTTGTCCAAGATCATACAGGTATAAAGACAGAAAGCCTGGATGTGAACCCAATCCTCTAACTCCAAAACCATCACTCCTTCCAATGGACTACATTGCCTCCAATTAAATATGTTATCATTTATTTATGTCGTGAAGCAATAGAATTCCTTTTTAAAGAAGCATTTGAAATTACTCAAGTCATAATCTTTTCAGTTGTACTCAGAAGAAAATCCACCTACTTGGACCCCAAAAGTGTAATATGCGTTTTGTTGTCAGCATCAAAAAATAAAGGGACTATAGTGAATTGATCTTTGGAAACAGAGTCAGAAGACCTAGACAGCAGTCCCAGACTACTGCCATATAACCTCAACAAAATTCCTTTATTACTCTGTACCTTAGCTTCTTTATCTACAAAATGTATATAATAATAATCACACTACCTATTTCACAGGGTTGTTGTAAGCTGCTTTATAAATTATACAGGTATTGTTATATAAATATGAACTGTTATAACTATGATGATTATTATACTGTCAAAGTCCTCCTTATTCTTTATGTGCTTTCTTGGGGCCCATTAGTCCCAGAAAAATGATTAGAAACTCAAATCATAGATTTCTAGGAGGGGAGGTTAACACAGCTGTCTCATGCCCTAAATGTAACCCCTATCAAATGAGGAATCAGGAACCTAGGATGCCAATTTCCCATTTCAGTCATTGGTAAGGAACCCTAAATTCTAGTGATAACCATGACCACTTAGAAGATTCTTGGTCGGTATGAACAGAAGAGCTTCCCCACTATGAAGAGCTTTGAATTCCTCATAGATGCCTCCCTATAGTGGTAGTCTGATATAAACATTGTAGAACAAGTATAGCTGTAGTAGGCTAGAGTGAGAATAGCAGTTTGGGAGTCAAAGGACTTTGGGTCAAGTGCTGGCTCTCCCATTCTCTGTGTTATTTTGAGTCACTTAACCTTTCTGAGACTCAGTTTCATCAACTATTTAAAATGAGGAAGTTGGACAAGATGTTCTTTAAGATCTTATCCAGCTAACAATCTACCATCTCTTAAAAATTACAAGTCTATGGAAGCTGATCTCTGTAGCCCTCCCACCACCTTCACTCAGTCTCATCTAAAGAAGTGGCTCTTCTCCTTCTTCCTTGTCAAGGCAAAAACCTCCACAGACACAAGTGATCTAACTTCATCCCATTTTCTCTAGTAGTTTGCCTTCTATCATCTCTGCTGTCTCACTAATCTTCCATCTCTCCCTGTCTAGTGGCTACCATTCTGCTGCCTATAAAGATGTTCATGTCTCCCCGTCTGCAAAAATAAAACAAAACTCCTCCCTTGATCTATTCATTTCTCCTGTTATACTACATATATAGTATAGAATAGCATAATAATATTATATATTAGTATATAATAATATTACATATAGTATAATATATAGTATAATAGCTATATCTACATATATACACATATATGTTATACTATACTCTATATAGTATATATGTATATACTATCTATATTATACTATATAAAACCATATATATGTAGTATACTATACATACACTACTATATATATGTATGTGTGTGTATATATATATATACATATATATATATATGTATAGCTTCTCTTTTGTGGTTAAACTCCTTCCAAATACCATCTATCATATGTACCTCCTCTTCTTTTTCTCTCATTCTCTTCTTAACTATCTGCAGTGTGGTTTCTGATTTCATCATTCAACTGAAACTGATCTTTCCAAAGTTAGTAGTGATCTCTTCATGGAGAAATCAAAAGGCCTTTTCTCAATCTTCATCTTTCATGATATCTTTGCAGTCTCTTTGACACCTCTGATTACCTTTTTCTTCTTGATACTATTTTCTCTCTAGATTTTTCTGACATTACTCTTTCCTCCTGCCTATCTGACCACTCCTTCTCAATCTCCTTTGCTAGATCTTCATCTAGATAATGCCAAAGGCATGTGTGTCCCACAGGGCTCCCAAATGGGCCCTCTTTTTTATTTCACTCATACTATATCACTTGTTGATTTCATGAGATCCCATGGATTTAATTCACCTCTCTTTGAAGATATCTATCTTGGTTCCATCCCTAACCTCTCTCCTACCTTTCAGTCTTATATCTCAAACTGCCCATTGGATATCTCAAATTGGATGACCTGTAGAGACTTTAAATTCAATACGTCTAAAACTGAATTCATTCTCCTTCTCCCAAAACTGTATCCTTTAATTTCCCTGTTATTGTTTGAAACCTTAAAGCATTTTATAAATGGTAGCTAGCCAATTAATCCTGTATTTGTTTTGTTTGTACATAATTGCTTGTGTATAGTCTTTCTCCATTACATTGTGAAGTCCTTGAAGGCAGAGAGAGTGTCTGCCTTTCTTTAAATGCTTAACATTTAGAATAGTTCCTGGAACACAACATGTACATAATAAATGCTTATTGATTTGACTTGACCAGATCACCCTTGGTTTTCTCCCTTTTTACCTCTCATTTCCACCTATCTCATTTTAAATTATGTCATAGCTATTGACATGTCCAGTTACTCCTAGTTGATTGTAAGTATTTTGCATATTAGGTTCATATCCTATTCATCTCCATATCCCCATCAACTTGCACTTATTAAATGATTGTTGAAATGGAATCAAATTGTACTGACTTTGGGAATTACTGCATCTTAAGGTATCAATCTTTAATGTTCTGGTAGGCATAAAATGACTCATTGGAGATCCACAGTTTAGAAAGTATTAAGTTGCCAATTTTAAAGTCTGCTCAAACACACCTTAAAAATGCTAATGAAGTCATACAAATTAACAAATTAGCAAATTAGCATTGGCCCTAGAAGAAATAATAATTTTTTAACAAAAATTGACTACATACTTCACAAAGCTAGAACTATGCTTCTAGTATTCAAAATCAAGTCCCATCATTTATTTCCATGACAACTAGCAAGGTTTTTTTTAATTGATCTGCAACCTATTCTACTAATGAAGGCTCTGTTTTCAGGCAAAAGATATTCTCAAAGGAAGCATTTTTTTCTGTCATAAGGAAATTATTCTTGGATTTTTATCTCTAGCACTTGGTACAGGGCCTGACATATAATAGGCACTTCATCAATGCTTATTGATTGATTGATAATAGATTAACCCTTTACTAATATCATTAAGGTAGGATCCATTACTTAAAAGTTAATATATCCTGTGTTATGCTTTAATCACCCATCTGATGCTAAGGAAGCTATGACCTTGGTGATCTCCCAGCAAAGTAAGTACAACAGGATGAAGGAGGGAAGGAAGCGAGCATTTATGTGATACCTACTGTATGCTAGGAGTTTGTGAGATAGTTGCTATGATTATCCCCACTTTACAGTTGAGGAAATTGAGGCAGTAGAGGTTAAGTGACTTTCCCGGTATTATACAGCTTGTTAAATAAGTTTCTGAGACCAAATCTGAACACAGGTTTTCCTGACTCCAAGCCCAGCACTGTATCCAGTGCACTACCTCACTGCCTTAGAATTCTACATTTGCCCACTGGTTGCCAATACCAACTCAAGACCAGCGTTAAGCTCGTGGGGAAGCATACTATAGTGGAAAGACCCTTGGACTGAGGACACCTGGATTTAGATGACCTTTAAGTTCCCTTACAATTCTGAAATCCAATGATCTGGACAAAGAATCAAACAGATCAAAATTTTAAAAATCAAAAGAGAGAGGAAGGCTAAATAGGGAATATCTATCTTTTTAAAAAATCCAGACACAATTTTTTTCTTTTTATGCACAAGGAAGTTTCCACATATTATCTTACTTCCTTGCAGATTCTTTAAAGACTATGTGCCTGAAAGTTTAGTGGTACATTACTTGTAAGACATCACCAAGAAAAGAGAGAGAAAAGATTGATACAAAGAAATTCTTTGAGAATATATTGAGCCCAACTTTTTCAAACAGTTGGTAAGCAAAGAGAAAAGTTCTTCCAGTGAATTGATTTGGGTCTTGAAGGCCAAATAAGATGTACATAAGCAGAAAACAAAAAGGTGAGATGGCCTTGTAGGAAGAAATGAGATAGCAAAAACTTGGAGGTAGGAAAGAAAGAAGCATGTGCAGACGACAATGAGTAGACCACTTGGACTAGAATGTAGTTTTCAGAGGAGATCTATATGTAATGAAATCTAGAAAGATGGTTTGGAATTTTAAAAAGCATTTCAGATAATGGGCTACTGGACAATATACTTTTGATTTCTATCATAGACTTATATTTCTTAAAGTGCTCTAAATAAAAATTCCTACAGAGCAACACCATTCAATATCTAGCAAAGATGGTAGATTTCAATAATATGGTCAGTTGACTAAGTTTTAAAGGTAACTGTGTCACAATCTGCAACTTTCTTAGACTATATGCTTCTTTTTGCCCTGTTTTAAGATTCAAGTCTAGGATATTGTTGACATTTAAGAACCAGGAAAAGATAATTATGGCATTGTGTGGCCAGAAACTGGCAGATTTGGGCAGAACTGTGCTTGGAAACATCACATAAAGTATTTTGATTCTCTAGAGAATGTCATGGACCAGATGAGTCAGAGTGAAGTCAATGACTTATCCTTCCTGCACTTAATGTTTGTGAACATATTTGCCTTTGAAAGCCATATAACAGAGAGACAAAGAGAGACACAGAGAGAGACAGAGACATAGCACCAGTCACAACAAGACAAAGGCGTACAGAGACAGGAAAACAAAGACATGGAGAGAGGCAGAGAAACAGCAGACAGGAAGACAGAAAAAGAGAGAAACAGAGATGATAGATATAAATAGAGATGGAAAGACTGATACAGAGACAATAGAGATAAAAACAGAGAGATATAGATACATACATATAGCACATACTTTTGAATTTGCAAGATTTATTAAACTGTTTAGCTGAAGTTTCTGCATTTTACAACTACACATTTTTTAAGTATGTTTATGTTTTCACATTTTAATGAAGAATTCAATAACCTAGAATGAACTGCCAAACAAGGAGGCATAAGTCAACAAAATAAAGAGATGAAGATAACAAGAGAGTGACCTTCTATTCCCCACTCTTAGCTTGGGCACCATGCCATGGTCCCCAAGGCAAGATCAAAGAGCCAGAAGTTTCTAGTATAACTAAACCCAAAGGAATCCAACACCACCACTGTCTGGTTTCTATTAAGTACTATAAACTTACGATCTAACGCATGTGAACCATTTTGGAAACCTTAAAGCACTATATAATGAATGCTATCTATTTTTTATCATCATCCTGGCTGTTTTTATTTTAGACTTCTAATAATTATGTTTGCACCTTATAAAGTGTACAGACACCTATTGTACAGAAAGCATTTACCTTTTGTTTTCAATTTGGGGGTACAAAGGAATTCCTCCATGAACTTGGTAGAATGATAGAGCAGTTAGTCACTGCTAGCTGAAGGATCGGCTACGCGTGCCCCGATGCCATTTAAAAATCCAAATTAGCATGGCCTTCAGACATTGCACAGGGAATCACCTCTAGCTATTAAGAAAAGAGACAGTTGTGGAAGGAGAACCCAAGTCTTGAAAGGGAATTGCTTTTTGCCTTATCTCTTCTGCCTTTTTCAGACCACAGAAGGGAAAGAGATGTCTCTTCCTCCCCTTTACCTCCATCGGTAATAGTCTTACAGTAGAAAAAGAGGGAGATACCACACCTAGCAGAGAGGAGAACCAAAGAGTCCATTTGAACTGGTGAGGACAGCAACCTCAGGGAGCCCAATGGAGAGACCTGTCTGGCACTGATGCTGAGTCCAGGAAGCATTGTGTAGCATGAGGATAAGAAAGAAAGCTAATATCTGGGGCCCAGCAATGGGTGTCCATTACCTCAGTCACATGTATTCCCTACCTGTGTACTTTTCTGCTTATAAATTCTGTTTGTACCCACTCTTTCCACTGACTCTGCACTTATTTGTAGGAGAGTATACCTCAAGTTTGTGGGGGGAAAATAATTTCTAGCTACTGTTCACCCTTGGTAAACACTTTGCTATGAGCTAATGAAACTCTATCCCCTCCCCCCAAAAAATATTGACCCAAACTTTAAATATGAGGTAGAGGAGGATGAAGAATTCCAGAGTGAATTCTCCATATAGATAGGGAGTATCCTTCTTGATCTTTGGCTTAGCATCAGTTAGGAATAAACCAGCCCAGGAACCATTTGGAAAAGATGATGTGGGAAATAGAATAGCACTTGGCCACGAAGAACTAAAATACACTAATAATGATCATGATCATATTATGCCAGTTATATAGTGCTTGGGATTGTAAAGTGCTATGAATTTGTTATTTCATCTGATCTTCACAATAACCCCATGAGGTAATTGCTATTATTGTCCTTATTTTACAGATGAGTTAAATGAGGCTGAGAGAAATTAGGTGACTTGTCCAGGGTCAGAGCAGGCACTGTAGAAGTTGACATTTTAGCTGGGATTTGGAGGAAGTCAAAAAAAGGAAGAGGCAAAGATGAGGAAAGAGAGCATTCCTGTCATGGGAAACAGCCAATGAGTGAAAATGTCCAAAGAAGAAGGATGGAGTGTCTTGTTCAAGGAATGGTAAGCAGTTCAGTGTCACTGGACTTTTGGGGGTTGGGATGTGAAAGGTGTAAGATAGGAAGGGGGAGGTATGTCATGAAGGGCTTTGAATGCCAAGTGGAGGGTTTTATATTTGATCCTATAGGAGTCAATGGATTTTATTAAGAAGGGATAGAGGTGATATCACACCTGAGCTTAGGAAGATGACTTTGATGACTGAGTGGAGGATAGCCTGGAGCAGGAAAAAACGTCTGGCAACCAGACCAACCAACACACTACTATAATAGTCTAGGCATGAGGACATAAGGGCCTGTACCAGGGTGGTGGCAATGTTAGAGGAGAGAAGAAAAAGAGGTGTATTTGAGAGAAACTGTGATGGTGAAATTGACAGGCTTTGGCAACTGATCAGAGATTGGAGGTGAGAGGGAGTAGTTGAGGGTGACACCTAGGTTTTCAGCTTGGGTGACTGGGAGAATGGTGCTCTTCTCAATTTGTAATAAAGAAACATAATGAGTTTAGTTTGGGACATGTTGAATTTAAGATGTCTATAGGTCATCCATTTTGAGATTTCTGATAGAAAATTGGAGAGGTAAGACTGAAGGTCAGCAGAGATTTTAGGGCTGGATAAGTAGAGTTGAGAATAAACCGAGATGATAATTGATAATTGAATCCATGGGACCTTGTGAGATCACCAAGTCAAACAGGGAGAAGAGGGTCCAGGACAGAGCTCTGTTGAGATACTCACAGTGAGTGTTTGGGACCTTCATGAACACCCAGCAGAGGGGACTTAGAAAGAGTGCTCAGATAAGTATGACAAAACCCAGGAGAGAATAGTGTCCCAAAAACCTAGAGAGAGTAATATCAAGGCAAAGAGGATGATCAACTGTGTCAAAGCTTGCAGAGGGGCCAAGAATGATAAGGACTGAGAAAAGATCATTGGATTTTTCAGTTAAGGGAGCATTGGTAATATTGGAGGTAGTAGTTGATGGAATGATGAGATCAAAGGCTGGATTATAGAGAGTTAAGGAAAAGGAGGAAATGGAAGCAGCTATCTATCATAGACAGCCTTGTCAAGGAATTGAGCTGCAAAAGACAGAAAAGATGTGGGACAATATCAGAAGTGAAAGATCAAGTGAGGATTATCTGAGGATGGGGGAGACATGGGTATGCTTGTAGGCAGCAGGGAAGAAATCTCAAGATAGGTTTTTAGGATAAGGTAACATCCTAAATGACTAGTAACAATATTTAATGGTTAAACATGAAAAGATTACCATAAGAATTAAGAGCGTGATATAGGAAACAACTGTAATTGGAATTTAGAGGAGAAAAGATCATGATAGGCTGAAGTGTTGGGAAAGAAAAGAACTTAAATCATCATGAGAGTGCCTTACTACAAGGTGACCTCAGCATTTCAAGAAATAAAACATGATATGGGAACTAAAACAGATTTGATCTATACAGAATTTCATTCTGTAGAAAAGAGTGTTAGAAATTTCCAGTGTTATTGCTTTTTTGTCAACCTTAAGAAAATTTATTTTTTTAAAACTTTTTCTAAAAATATTTTTATTTTGACTGTTTTTCAGCCACCAAATGCTAATGTTCATACCAGTACACAATCGATGGGCTGGCAAACACACATCTGCCAATGTATTATGTAATAATATTTGCTGCTAGCATTTATATAGCACTTTAAGGTTTGCAAAGAGCTTTACAAATATTTTATCCTCCAACAGCCCTGTGAGGTAGCTATTATTATTACCCCCATTTTACAAATGAAGAAATTGAGGCTAACAAAAATAAAAGAACTTATCTAGGGTAGTAAGCATCTGAGTTCTTCCTAATTCCAGGTCCACTCTTTCACCTACCTGCTGTTCTTGAGGCTAAACTAAGCATGAAGGAGGGAAGATCATTTCTTAGCAAGGGCAAATGTGTATTTGCTTTCCTTTGACGGTGTTGTAACTCCAGCTTACCCCAGCATGCTGCAATGGAAAAAATGGTGGATTTGGAGTAAGAAGTTCTGATTTTAAAGACTCCCTCTGCCATTTACAACACTGGGAAAGTTATTAGCTTTCTACTGCCTCAATTTCCTCAGCTATAAGTCAGGGATCAGACTAGATGACCTCTAAGGTCCTTCCATCTCTGAATCTATGGTATAAACTGTGACCCTATCACCAGTCTCAGTGATGGAAAGACAAGTTAGTGATCAATTCCAGTTCAGCAATGTTAAGTCATTAATCAATTCCAGCTCAGTATATCTTTTGTTCCTTCATTTATTCAATGCATATTAAGCACCAGTTGAGGGCAGGACAACCAGTCAACAAGTATTTATTAAGGTTGTGCTGTCAGTCACTGTACTAATTTCTAGGAATACAAGAGAAGGCACTTTGTCTCTGCCTACAAACAGCTCACATTCTAATGAGAGAGACAAATAAGTACGTACATAAAGTTTAAGTAGAAGATAATTTGAATCGTGAAGGTACTAACAGTGGGGGAAAGGGAGAATAAGGAAAGGTCTTCTTCATAAGGTGGCATCTGAACTAAGTCTTGAAGGAAGTCAAGACAGGGGAGTAAAATGAGAGAGCATTCAAGGTTTTGGGGACAGCCAATGAAAAGGCAATGAGTTGAGAAATGGAGAAAAACAGTGAAACCGCAAGAAGACCCATGTTGTAGTATATATAGAAGGAAGTAAGGTATAATCTAGGTAGCTGAGTGGATAAAGTGTCAGACCTGGAGTCAGGAAGACACATCTTACTGAGTCTAGCCTCAGATGCTTACTAGCGGTGTAACACTGGGCAAGTCATCTAACCCCATTTGTCTCAGTTTCATCATCTGTAAAAGTGAGCTGGAGAAGCAAAGGGCAAACCACTCCAGTATCTTTGCCAAGAGAACCCCAAATGCAATCATGAAGAGTCAGACTGAAAACAATGACTGAAAACAACTGAACAACAAAGTGTAATGAGACTAGAGAAGTAGGAATCAGGTCATGAAGAACTTTAAAAGATAAACAAAGAGCTTTATATTTGATCCTGGGTGTAAGAAGGAAACACCAGAATTAAATCTGTAAGGGGGGATGGCCATGGTTAGACCTGAAAATCATTGTCGTTTGTCCTTCATTCTCCAAGAGGACCATGACATCAGATAATGCCATCTCTTGCAAGTGAATTGGTTTTAATTAAGGAAGGGCTATGCAGTCACCAACCTCATTTTCTCCTTTGGAGCTACCTGGGTCCGGTGGCCAGACAAAGCTCAGGACAACTGGAGATGGTCCAGCACCCAAAGATCATTTTACAAATGACTAAAGGGATGATAGACTGGAATAGGGAAAGACTTGAGGCAGACAACCAACCAGAAGGCTATTGCAATAGTCCAGGAGAGAAGTGATGAGGACCTACAACAGATGGCAGCTTGTGTGAATGGACACTTGTATGTTAAGGATGTTGTAAAGGTAGAAATGAAGACTTGGCAACAGATTGGATATGTGGGGTGAGTAGCACTGAATAGTAAAGGATCACAACTAGGTTGGTGACTGGGAAAGATAGTTGTGCCTTCCAAAATAGGAAAGTTCAGACCAAGGAAGGGTTTGAGGGGAAAATTAATGAGCTCTGCTTTAGACTTGTTGAGTTTGAAATGTCTATGGGTCATCCAATTCATGATGTAAAAAGACGCTCTATAAGGTGAGACTGGAGCACAGGATGGAGGTTTGAGCTTGAATATATCAATCTGGCAATTATCTGCATGAAGATGATAAATCGTTGGGAGCAGCACAGTGTAATGAATAAAGCACTTGTTTTAGAATCAGGAAGACCTAGTTCAAATCTTGCATTAAGACATGTACTAGTTTTATGATTTTTGGCAATTCATTCACCCTCTCTGTGACTTAGTTACTTCATTTTTAAAATAAAGATAATAATAGCACCCATCTCCAGGATTATTTGTGAGGATTATATGGCAGTTAGGTGGCACAATGAACTGGTAGAGCTGAAGTCAGGAAAACCTGAGTTCAAATTTGGATTCAAATACTTTCCAGTTGTATGACCCTGAGCAAGTCACTTAAACCCTGTCTGCCTTAGTTTCCTCAATTGTGAAATGAAAAATAATAACATCTACCTTCAAAGGTTTGTTGAGAGAATCAAATGACATAGTATTTGTAAAGTACTTTGCAAAACTTAAAGCACCATATAATTGATAGTTGCAATTATCATTACTACTATTATTAGCAAATCAGATGCTTTGCAAACTTAAAGTGCTATAAAAGCACGAACTATTGTTACATACGAACAAAAAGGCAGAGCATGTCTAATTATCCCCTTCTGTTCTTTTATACCCCATTCTACAATGCTCTATCTGTTCCTTGCTGCTCAGTCTTTACTTTGGATTTTCTGGAGTTGTAATTTGTAGGAAGGGATGTCATTTATCCTATTTCTGGCTCTTCCCTTTGGGATTCTTCAGCTTTTTCATTGGTTATAGCCTTGTTTATGGAATAATCCATTGCTGTATAGTCTAAGCCTGTATAACCTTCACAAAATTTCTTATTTTATATGTGATGGGGCATCTTCAGGAATCTATGAGAAATGTTGCCAAGCAAGCTATAACTTGAAGATTTATTTCACCTTTAAGGTGTAGGAATACACAGATCTTAGATTCCAGAAACTGAAGTTTTGCTTTTATAGTTGCATGTGACTAAATAAACATCTCTTAAATTTCAGAGCAAAATGGTACGTTTGTGAAAATTCTATAGGGAGATCTTTAAATGGGGATGCTCACCTTTTTAAGATGAGATACTGAAACCTTCTGTAAGCTGGGATTGATCTTACTCTGGGGTCTTCATTAGCTATTCAAGTACACCCAGGAACAATTTAAATTACCCCCAAGTTGAAAAATATCCTAGTTAACTCAGGAAAGTGGGTTGGAGAGGAAGAGAGGAGGTTATATTTGAAGCAGACATAATACCTTTCATTGCAGTAATAGAGAAGCAATAGCATTGGGGATAAAGTTGGGAAGGAAGAAAAATAGGAAGAGGAGGAGGGAGTGGCAGGGACTAGGGAGATAAAACAAGAATTGCTCAGCATATTGTGAGCTCTTAAATGAGTCTTCCTCCTTTGGGTTAAAAGCCTTCTAATAATTTGTGATCTAATTGCAAAGCAACTACTAGTCAAGATTATCAATAGGGACAAGTTGTTTTTCATTTCTTGTGTTGTATCTGACTCTTCATGACACTATTTGGGGTTTTCTTGGGAGTGGTTTGCTATTCCTTCTCATTTTACAGATGAGGAAACTAAGGCAAACAGGGTTAAGTGACTTGCCCAGGATCACATAGTAAGTATCTGAGGTCAGATTTGAACTCAAGAAGATGAATCTTCCTGACTTCAAGCCCAGCACTCTATATTCTACCAGCACTTTTTAAACAGAAATGCTGAAGGACTTGGGTGGAAACAGTTTAAGAAGCTCTGCACTATACCACCTAGTTGCCCCAGGTGCAAGTGAGTAACTATTTAATTTAAGAGGGAGAGGAGAGGAAAGGAGGGGAGCTGCAACAGACCTGTGATTTATTGGATGTTGGGAACTCCCTCTACCAACACAGATTATCCCCCCTTCTTATAATATTAGGAAGTTGCATAGGGCTCTGAGATATTATCTGACCTTCCTATGGTCATCATTCTCTTGTGAGAGGCAGAAATTGAACCCAAATCTTTCTGACTTCAAAACCAGCTCCCAGTTCACTATGCCACAGTGAGTTAAAATCTGACTAGTCAGTCAGCAGACATTTATTAAGTACATGTTATGTGCCAGTCATTGTGTTAAGCCCTAGGAACACAAAGAAGGGTAAAAGATCATTCCAGCTCTCAAATTATTTACAGTCTAATAGGGGAGACAACATGCCAACAACTATATACAAACAAGCTATATTCAGGATAAATTATAAATAATCAACAGACAAGGCACTAGAATTTAGAGGAATTTTGAAAAGCTTTTTGTAGTAGGAGATGTTTTAGCTAGGACTTGAAGGAAGCTGGGGAATCCAGGAGGCAGAGCATTCTAGGGATGGGAGACAGCCAGTGAAACACACACTCCAGAGATCTGGAGTCAGGAGATGTGTTATTCAAGGAACAGCAAGGAGGCTGGCATTTGGGGATCACAGACTTGGAGGTGGGGGGGAATGTTGTATAAGAAATAAGAAGGCTGGAAGTGGGGAATAAGTTAGGAAGGGCTTTGAATACCAAATAGGGGATTGTATATTTGATTTTGGAGGTGATAGGGAGCCACTGAAGGTTAAGGAGAAATGAAGTGATTTCCTGTAAATAACTATACATCTTTTATGACTTTTTTTACATGAGAGCAAGGACTAAAGAAATATATTGAAATAAATTATCAGTTTTCCTTCCTTTGGGGAGCGGATATGTTCCTGATTCATGTGTATGAAAATACTAATTTAATGATATTTTACATGACAAGGGAAGCTGTTAATTTCAAAGAATCCAATGGTAAACTTGATTTTTTAAGTGAAAAACATTTTTGTAATAAAAATAGTCAATATAAAATCTATCTATATGTAAATGACTCCCAGCTTTTCCATAGATTCAGCCCCAGTCATTCTTCTAAACTCCAGTCCTTCATCAACTGCCCATTAAATATCTCCAATTATATGCCCTGTAGGCATTTCAAAATCAACATATCCAGAAGATGACTCATTATCTTTCCTCATTGGGAAGCATCCTCAATTCTTCTTTCTCCCTCTCTTTATATCTACAATATAGTCTATTCTGATGCTTTCTCTCCACTCAAGTAACCAACACCCTAGTTCAAGCCCTCACCTTTGACCTGGACTATTGCAATTACCTCCCAACTGGTCTCCCTGCTTCAGGTCTCTTTCCTTTTAAATCCATCTTCTACCTGGTTGTCATATTTATGTAATTGAACCATGGATCTGACTTGCTCAAAAAGTTGTAGGGACTTCCACTTGTCTCTAGGATTAAATGGAATTCTTCCATTTGGCTTTTAAATCCTTTTTCAATCTGTCTCCTGCCAACCTTTTCAGCTTTGTTGCATAATTCTCTCCTTTGAATCCACTGTATTTCAACAAATATTACATTGTCAACCACTTCTTTGCACGGTACATGCTCCCTGTTTGAAATTATCCTAACCTCGATGTCATTAACTGCCTTCAAAGGTCACTTTAAGTGTCACTTTCTCTGGGAAGCCCATCCTCATTTCTCCAGTTGCTAGAATTCTTCACTCCCCCACCCCTTAGAAATTTCTTGGGATATGTTTTCTGCTTAGTCTTCTATATACATGTTAGCTCCTCAAGGGTACAGACTGTTTTAATGTTATCTGTATTCCCAGCACTTAGCACAGTGCTAGGTACATTGCTTGATAAATGTTTGCTAAATGTTGGATAAAATGATTTCCACACACAAAGCATTCTTAAGGCATTCCCAAATTTGATAATATGACTTCTTATAGATATTTGCTCACTGCACAAGTTCAAGATGAGATGGTCCTCTCCTTTGGTCTTTTTTAAATGAGGTAACTTGATTTTTAAATATCAGAAGTCGAACATAGCTTCAGGCTTTTCAATTAAAAGTTTTAGTTTGTCACTTCTTTCAGTGGAAAAGGCTAAATCTCTTTCTGGAAAGGGCTGACACAATATTAAGAGAAATGGTACTCTTTCTTTGAAAAATCTTATAGAATAGTCAACCTTTTCTCCATTCCCAAGGGTAACAATACCCCAGCTCAATAAATGTGATTAAACAAGGCTATAACTCGTTTTTCATTTCCCTTGTAACACTTCATTTTCCCTCCTTCATTTTCTATTAACCAGGTTGGAAACTACAGAGCTAGACCAAGGTTTTCAAGACCTACTTTTATCTTTAATATAGTTAAGATTTATAGTCAACCCTTAAGTAAGATTTGGAAATAATTTAAAAGATTGCCTCTCTAATTGCACATCATAATCATCATGGAACTGGAAAAGGCTTTGGATTTAAAGTCAAAGTATCTAGGTTCAACTCCCAACTCTGATCATTACTAACTGTATTATGGTAAACAAGTCACCTCACTGCCCTGAGCCTCAGCTTCTCATCTGTGAAATAAAAGGGTTGGACTAGATGCCCTCTGATGTCTCTTTGAACTCTAATCTATGATCCTATATCAATAATGCTGAATAAACGTTGGTCATTTGGAATGGGGTCCAGGAAGTGAGGAAAAAATACCCAAACTATGTAATTCCATTGAATTCAATTTAATAAACATTTGAATTTTCTATGTGCCATGCACTATATTAAGGGATAAGAACACAAAAGCAAAAGCATATAGATCCCTCCCTTCAAGAAATTTTTGTTTTACTGGGAGAGGGGGGAGGGGAGTGAAAGAATAAAATATACACAGATAAATAATAAAAATACATAAAATAAATGTAAAATATTTGGGTGAGGGGACATGACCACCTTTTCAAAGGCATACAAACAAAATAGAGTAGCATATGCAGGAAAGAACCTGCAAGCCAATTGCCTGGAACATAGTATAGATGCTCAATAAGCCTGAAGTGGTAGGATGGAGACATATTGTGAAGGCTTTTATATACCAGACTTGGGAATTTTTATTTGATGATAGAGAGATAATTGGGAGTCATGAAAGCTTTTTGAGCAGAAGGGTAATATAGGCTAACTTATAGATTATAGAAAGGAGTTACTGTACCCAGGGAGACCAATTAGGCAAGTATTACAATACTCCACTTGAGAGATAATAAGGATCTGAACTAGGATGATGGCAGTAAGAGTAGAAAGATAGGAAATCAGACTAGTAAGCCTTAGAAATCCAAGGTATGTTGAAAACTTTCTCTTATTTTGATATAAATGTCTTTAAGAAGGAAGGAAATGCATTTAACTTTAGAATCGTTCCTTTGCTATTTATAACATCCCAAGGATTTGTTCATATGAGATTTAAGCTTTCTTAGAGAACTTGTAAAATAGCTGAAATTTGAGTAATTGGCTGTTTCACAAATAACACATAGGAGGCACTAGAGATTTTGATTCCAACCTCTAATAGGTTCACTCGTGATCTGGTCAGACAAGGAGCACAAGGAGAAAACTTTGGGAGAACTAATAATCTCATTTTATTCTAGTCTAATCTTCTCAAAGGGAATTGCTGATAATGGGAGCATTCCCTAATCACTCTTCTCACAGGGGCCGGTGAAAAGGGGAATGGGGGGCAACTACCCTTACATCTCAGTGGGGTCAGTTGAGACAGGCACAGCTTCTGCACTCCCCTAAGTTCCCTCAAGCATCAATGGCGGCTGATCAAGGCACACACAATATTACACTGTCATATTTCCTTATGGGTTGCCCATTCACTGACCAATGCCCACTTGCTTTATAGGACAACAGATAAAGAAGGCATACTGCCAGTAATAACCTCACAGATTAATTTTAGCAATATCATCATTTGGTACAAGCATAGTAAAAAAAATCACTTAACTCATCCCATACTTCACTACGCAGCCTCAGTAGGACTGTCTATCACTATGATTCTAGGAATTATTGTCTAGGATCCTTGGGGCTATTCTAGGAATTATTATCTAACACTTGGAAACTAGAGGTTGCCATGGCCATGCATCCTGGGAAACTAAACTTTAAGAAGGATAACAAAATCCTCCTTACTTACAGTGATATACCATTACCTCATACAATGTCTTCCTATACTTGCAATGAAATTAACAGAACTTCCATTGAACCCTAATTGAACGGTAATCTGCCCTTGCCATTCAGTGATCCTCTGCATAGAGGGAACCATTTCAGGCAAGAGTTTTATGAGTCCCATTTGGTAATCCCTTTCCCAAACTCATTCAACTCCTTTTCAATGGGGCTCTTGTCAGTTGTGGATTTGTTGAGCAAAGCAATTTAAGAATTGCTTCCTGCAGATGGAAATGCATTTTATAGTAAGCCATTGGAGCTTTCAAAATAATAAACTGTTAGCAGAGAGGCTTAAAATGAGCCCCCCAAATTGTGGAATCTCATCTCACCCATCTGATGGGGTAATTGAGAAAAATCTAATTGAAACAGCAGGGAAGGTTGACTGTTAGTTTTTTTGGATCCATTTAATTTTGGATTGTCACACACATAATAGAGTGTCAAAAAAAAATGTTACTAACCTAGGTACTAATGTCTTTTTTAAACTGTCCTTTGCCATGAGTGGCGTCATTGATCTGAGAAATTCCCCTCCAGCAGGAACATTTTTTTGATGAGGGTTGTTCATTATGGGAGGTTTTCCAAGAAATAAGGGTCGTGCATTATAACATCATGGCATCCCTTTAAAGGAAAAGGGTTAGCCCTTTACAGAGCAAAGAAGCTGAAAACTAAAACTTTTAATTGAAAAAGCCTGAAGCTACTTTCAACCTCTTGTATTTAAAACTCAAATTATCCCTTTCAGGAAACAAAACAAAACAGGAGGCACTTTCATTTAAAAGCCAGCATAGCTGTGATTTATTATCAATAGTCCTTTTTACAGGAAAGTAGGTTTTCAATTTAACCATTCTTTGTATCCAATTTTTATAATTTTTAGAAAATACTACTTTGAGTCAGCACCTTAAGTGTATGAAAAATTGCTGCTAGACAGAACTGAAATTTCCCATTGAAAGGGAAACCCTAAATCAAACCTTTCTTTCTCCTTAAAGATGCAACAATACTAATGACAATAATAACCAATGTTAGTGTGGCACTCTGAGGTTTGCAAAGTGCTTTACATGTATTACCTCATTTGATTCCCTCAATGACCCTGCAAGGGAGACACTATTATTATTCCCATTTTAGAAATGAGGAAATCAGGGAAGAGCCAAGATGGCAGAGTAGAAAGATACACATACGCTAGCTCTGAACCCACAGCCCATAAATTACCTGTTAAGAAGAACTCCCAACAAATTCTGGAGCAGCAGAAGCCACAGAACAACGGAGCGGACAAGATTTCTGTTCCAGAGAGACCTGAAAAACTGATGCAAAAGGTCCGTTGTGCACCAGACCTGGAGCAGAGCCCAGCCCTGCCTTGGCCACGAGGCACCGAAAGGAGCAGATCCAAGCAGGCATCAGAGACAGGATCTCTAGCGGCCATGCAGGTCCCTCCACCCACAGGCCCCAAAGGTCAGTGAGAGAGTTGTTTTGGCTCTCCGAGAGGGGAGCAGGGTGTCTCCATAACTCAGGACCCCTCAGACAGGGGCTCCCAAAGCAGGCAGGAGCTCTGATCCATTGTTGAAGGTCTCTGCATAAACCCCCTGAGGGAACTGAGTCCCCTGTGGAGGCCCTGCCCCCACCCAAGCACCTGAACTTAATCTCACACTGAATAGCAGCCCTGCCCCCACTCAAAGCCCTGAGGCTGGGAAGCAGCATTTGAATCTCAACCCCTAAAGGCTAGCTGGGTAGATCTGGAGGCTAAGTGGGTGTGGAAAGGAAACTCAGAAGTCAAGTCACTGGCTGGGAAAATGCCTAGAAAAGGGAAAAAAATAAGACCACAGAAGGTTACTTTCTTGGTGAACAGATATCTCCTCCCTTCCTTTCAGAGGAGGAAGAACAAGGCTTACCATCAGGGAAAGACATAGAAATCAAGGCCTCTGTATCCCAGCCCATCCAATGGGCTCAGGCCACGGAAGGGTTCAAAAAGGATTTTGAAAATCAAGTGAGAGAGGTGGAGGAAAAATTGGGAAGAGAAATGAGAGAGATGCAAGAAAAGCATGAAAAGCAGATCAACACCTTGCTAAAGGAGACCCAAAAAAATGCTGAAGAAAATAACACCTTGAAAAATAGGCTAACTCAATTGGCAAAAGAGGTCCAAAAAGCCAATGAGGAGAAGAATGCTTTTAAAAGCAGAATTAGCCAAATGGAAAAGGAGGTTCAAAAGCTCACTGAAGAAAATGGTTCTTTAAAAATTAGAATGGAACAGATGGAAGCTAATGACTTTATGAGAAACCAAGAAATCACAAAACAAAACCAAAACAATGAAGAAATGGAAGATGATGTGAAATATCTCATTGGAAAAACAACTGACCAGGAAAATAGATCCAGGAGAGATAATTTAAAAATTATGGGGCTACCTCAAAGGCATGATCAAAAAAAGAGCCTAGACATCATCTTTCATGAAATTATCAAGGAAAACTAACCTGATATTCTAGAACCAGGGGGCAAAATAAGTATTGAAAGAATTCACCAATCACCTCCTGAAAGAGATCCAAAAAGAGAAACTCCTAGGAACATTGTGGCCAAATTCCAGAGTTCCCAGGTCAAGGAGAAAATATTGCAAGCAGCTAGAAAGAAACAATTCAAGTATTGTGGAAATACAATCAGGATAACACAAGATCTAGCAGCTTCTACATTAAGGAATCGAAGGGTGTCGAATATGATATTCCAGAAGTCAAAGGAACTAGGACTAAAACCAAGAATCACCTACCCAGCAAAACTGAGTATAATACTTCAGGTGAAAAAATGGTCTTTCAATGAAATCAAGGACTTTCAAGCATTCTTGATGAAAAGACCAGAGCTGAAAAAAAAAATTTGACTTTCAAACACAAGAATGAAGAGAAGCATGAAAAGATAAATAGCAAAGAGAAGTCATAAGGGACTTACTAAAGTTGAACTGTTTACGTTCCTACATGGAAAGAAAATATTTGTAACTCTTGAAACTTTTCAGTATCTGGGTAGTGGGTGGGATTACACACACACACAAATACACACACACACATATGCACACACACACAGAGACAGAGAGCACAGAGTGAATTGAATAGGATGGGATCATATCTTAAAATGAAATTAAGCAGTGAGAGAGAAATATATTGGTAGGAGAAAGGGAGAAATGGAATGGGGCAAATTATCTCTCATAAAAGAGGCAAGCAAAAGACTTTTTAGTGGAGGGAAAAAGAGGGGAGGTGAGAGAAAAACATGAAATTTATTCTCATCACATTCCACTAAAAGAAGGAATAAAATGCACACTCATTTTGGTATGAAAACCTATCTTACAATACAGTAAAGTGGGGGATAAGCGGATAAGCAGGGTGGGGGGGGGAAGATGGAAGGGAGGGCAGTGGGAGGAGGGAGCAATTTGAAGTCAACACTCTTGGGGAGGGACAGGATCCAAAGAGAGAACAGAAGCAATGGGGGGCAGGATAGGATGGAGGGAAATATAGTTAGTCTTACACAACACAACTATTATGGAAGTCATTTGCAAAACTACACAGATATGGCCTATTTTGAATTGCTTGCCTTCCCAAAGGGAATGGGTGGGGAGGGAGGGATGAAGAGAAGTTGGAAGTCAAAGTTTTAGGAACAACTGTCGAGTACTGTTCTTGCTACTAGGAAATAAGAAATACAGGTAAAGGGGTATAGAAAGTTATCTGGACTACAGGACAAAAGAGAAGATGGGGACAAAGGAAGGGAGGGATGATGGAAGAGAGGGCAGATTGGTGATAGGGGCAATTAGAATGCTCGATGTTTTGGGGTGGGGGGAGGGGACAAATGGGGAGAAAATTTGGAACCCAAAATTTTGTGAAAATGAATGTTAAAAGTTAAATAAATAAGTTAAAAAAAAAAAAGAAATGAGGAAATGAGGCAAAAACATTTGTGATTTACCCTGAGTCACATGTTAGTCTGAGGTAGGATTCAAACATAAGATTTCCTGACTCCACGTGCCTCACTCTACCTGCTAATCCCCCTAGATGTCATAAGACAAAAGAGATCACTTGAACACTTTTCCTAGTCTTTACATAGTTGTTTATTGATACCTTCAGTGGTGCGTTGTAGCAGCTGGGTGTCCCACTGGACAACCAGTCTGAGGCACCATGTCATTAGGGAGCACTCATGGAATTATATCTGCCCCCTACCCATCAGAAGACTATTGCAAGAACCCAGATGTATGATTATGAATGCCTGTTCTAAGGTAATTCCAATGTTGGAATTTGCAAAATTTGGTAATTGCCTAGTTGTGAGAAGTGACGGAAAGGAAAAGATCAAAGACAATCCCAAATAATCATACCGGGAATGCAAACTGAATGCTAGCAATCACAGACGGGATGAAACCAGAAGGGAAAAGAGATTTAGGGAAGATATTAGAAGTCCATTTGGGGACATATTGAATTTAAGGTGCTTGTGGGATATCCAGATGTCTTATAATGCAGTTGTGAATTTAACCCTTTCCATTTTGGAAGTAATTTCTCCCTCCTTTAAACTCTTATAGCAGTTTATTTCAACTCACCTTGACATATAGTATTATTCATAATTTGTATTATGCATTATTTACTTGCACACGTATCTTAGTTCCCTGATTAGATTCTATGAACTGTAAGCACAAGGAATATTTCATTTCATCTTTGTATCCCTCATGCCTGGTACTGTGCTCTGCACATAGCAGATATTTAAGAAAAATTTATTGAATTTGAATCCACACATAATAGGCACCAAAAATTCATTTTGAATTTGAATTTAAGTGTCTATGACTCTCTCCTGTAAAGACAATCATAATAGCAGTTGTGGGGAGTATGACAATATAAAGGGGATTGGGGTTGATCTAAGACAATGTGATTCATTGACTCATAAGACCAAAGTGGAGTTAGCCAAAAAGTTTAAAGACAAAACTCACCCATTTCAAAAGTCACAAAATCTCAAAGCTAGAAGGATCCTCAGAGGCTTACCAGTCTAACCAGTACCCAACAAAATTAAAAAATTTTCCCTCCAGCCTCCCACATAAATGACTAGCAGTCAACCAGCTTTGATTTAAAAAACTCAAGATAAGAAGCCCATTATCTTCTAAGCAATCTAATTCTAGTTTTGCACACCTCTAATTATTATATTAAATCTTTCTTTCTTTATATTTCTTTATATTAAATCTAAATCTAACTCTTTGCATCTGTTCTTAAGTATTATCACCTATGAACAAGTAGAATATTTTTATCATTCTTCCAAATGATAGACCTTTACATATTTGAAGACTATTATTGTGTTCCCCATAAGTCAATCTTATCTTCTTCTGGTTAAACATCTCCATTTTCTTCAGTCAATCTTATTCAGCATGATTTCTAGTCTTGTCACTATCATCATCCTCTTTTGGATAGATGCTAGTGTGTCTATATTTTTCTTAAAGTATATTGCCCAAAATTGAAAATAGGACTTTAAATGTGGTATGACAAAGTCAAAGTACAGTGGAACTGTCACCTCCCTTGTTCTATACACTATGCTATTCTTAATGCTACCTTCAATCACATCCATATTGGGCTTACAACCAAGTAAAATCCCTATTTTCTCTCAACACGAACTACTGTCTAGCCATACCTCTCATACCCTATACTTAAGAAATTTATTTTTTAGGTCAAATATAAAACATGTCCCTATTAAATTTCATTTTGTTTCAATTAGTCCGTTGTCCTAGCCTATCAAAAAATGTTTTGGATCTTGATTCTATTTTAGCTATTCCTTGCAGTTTTGTTTCATGTGTAAATTTTTCATCTTGCTATCTGTGGTTGCATCCAAGACATTGATAAAAATGTTGAACAGCATACATACAGACGTAAATCTAAGTTGTCTTTCCAAGTTAACTTGATTACTTTCTAAATATTCCGAACTGTAAATCATCTAGCCCACACTCCAATTTGTCCACAGAGATGGCATGATAGACTTGTTGAATACTTTTCTGAAATCTAAGAATAATGTTTATGGGATAGATTTTGACACATTAATTCTCATTCTTGATGAAGCCGCTGGTTTTTTATAATTGCTGTTTCCCTTTCTAAATACTTATCAGCTGTTATTTTAATAATATATTCTATAAGTTCTCCAGGTTTAGAAATCAGAGTCACTATAGGTTCTACATATTCCATTTTTAAAAACCAGGACATTTCTCCCTTTCCAGTTCCGAAGGACCTGCCACATTCTTCAAGATCCTTAATAAATCATTGGCAATCTCAGAAATTTCTGAAAGTTCTTTCAATACTCTAGGATGCAGTCCTTCTATTCTTGGGTGATGACGGATACCTTGAATACCTTGAGGGAAGATATATACTTTCTTTCCAAGTCCATATTCCCTGTTAATGATTTTCATTCTATCTTCTTAGTAAAAAAAAAAAAAAAAATCCCAATCCCAATACCTTTATCCTTAGAAGAAGAACAGAAGCAAAATAATAGTCAAATATGTCATCCTTATCTTCCTTTCTATTACGATTATATCCGTCTTAAGCTGACTTTCTATCTCTTATGAAATCTTCCTTTTGCCTCAACCACAGCTAAATTATAATCCTTTTAGCAATTCCAGTCTAGGAATTCATGATATAACATCTGGAACTTGGGTTCTAGTTGAAGACTTCCAGGATTATATGTAATTTACTACCTCCAAAGGCAGCCCATTCCACTTTTAGAGAATGCTAATCAAAGACAAGTATTGCTTTACATTGATCTGAAATCAATCTCTGTAACTTCTACACTGTGTACCAATTTGTATACTTTGGGGGGGGGTGGTATATAGGTGTTCAAGGAAGTCTAGCACCTCTGGTGTGAGGGCTTGTTGAGCCTTCTTTAGAGCTGCCTTTGGTGTCTAGCTGGCACTCAGCTTTCACTTGTGTCTCTAAGAAGCTGTAGTATGCACAGTGACCACACCCCAGTAAATCGTCTCAACAGGCTAAACCAGGTTGAGGGCAGCCAACAAGCCTCAGACATTTTGATAAGTTAGGAAAGTATCTACCCCAAGCATGTGCAGACTCCTCCCAGAGGAATGGGCAGATGAGAACAATTGATTCAAACAGCCATGAAAGTGGCTGAAGTAGGCACTATGTAGGGCTTAAATCTTGATCAGAAATCAAAGATGGCCAAGGTCATCCACAACATCCCAGGTCATCACCAATCATCCTGACTTTTGTCTTGCCACTGTACTTCAATGACTGTAGAAGAGAGAGTGAGGCTGATATCTGCGCAACTTCGTCTCACTTAAATTCAGCTTACCGGTGAGCCAAGGCATCACCCATGATATCATTGATCCTGTTTGAAAACAAAGGACAAGCAAAAACATATCTCTAAAGGGTCAGAAATAATAAGTATTACCATACCTTGCCACATTTAGAATGTAGCAGCACCTATGTGATCATCCTAAAATCTGTTGCTGATTTTCATGGCTTTATGATGTTCTGACACATTCAAGCGTTGCTGTGTACAGTAGATTGGCAAAGACTGGATTTAGTGAGTAATCCAACTCAAACTTTACCAGGATAATAAAGCAACGACATTCTCACTGCGACATTAAAAAGATGTATTCCTGTAGGACATGATAAGCCTAAACAATAATTGTTCCATTATCTAATCAATGTGAGTACTCCCTCTATTGGTATAGATTGTAACTCATTCCTGATATCTCGTCATCTGCAATTCTTATCCATATTCTTCTGCAGGGGTTCGCGCAATTTCCTAAGGGCCTTCATTTATGTCTTTTTAAAACTAGTTTCATTGGAGGACTCTGGATGTTGAAATTCTCTCCTTTGTTTTCTCCACATGACAAGCCCTGCTTCTTTTCCAATCATACATTTTCTCAAGAATATGTTTTAGAGAACTTGAAATATTATTTGATCAAACCCATTATGTACTAGCCTTTGGGTTACTCAAAATTTTGGGTTACGCAAAAATCTCCAGAGATTATAATCCAAGATGTATGTGTGTATATACACATACATGTATATGTGTGTATGTGTGTTTGCATGATTTTACATATGTGGTTATATATACATACATATATGTATATATATATTATAAGATTGGCAAGCATAAAACATTCCTGGGAAAATATTTATGATGAAAAAAGGGGTCTTTTATTAAGGAGCAGTTTGAGTTTATCAAAAATCACTGAGGAATTTCCTAAATGTCATACATATATACATGTGTATATGTATGTATACATACATACACTTGCATTTATACACATGTGTATAAATATATATGACACAAATGTGGCAGAAATAGCTAATAGGTTTGATGACAGAAACAGGACCCCCAAAGACAATGACACGTTCAAATACCCCACTGGATCTAGTAAGATGAAATTCAACAGGGACAAATGCAAAGTATACTTAAATTCAAACAATAAATTGCACCACTTCCTTTTGGCTCTAGATCTATGATCCCAAGTATAACATGGGGGAAGATATGGATCTCAGATTGCTTATCTGAAAGCTATCTGGGGATTTTGGTGGACTTCAAGCTCAGAATGACTCAGCAGTATGAGATGGCAACTATAAAAGTTAATACAGTAGAACTCAATCAAGAGGATACCTTCCAGCAATAAGAAGATAAGAAGCTGTCTATATTCTACTCTAATTAGACCATGTTTAGAATATTATGTTCAGTTCTGGGCATCGTATTTTGGAAGAAACAGTAATTAGCTAACGAATGTGCAAAGGGGATTAATCATCCTAGTGAAAGACATTTAAACCAGGTCTTATGAGAACTAGTTGAAGGAATTAAGGATGCTTGTCTTGGGTAAATTGAGATTCCAATAGCAGGCATAAAATCTGTGATCTAGTGTATGCGAAAGGATAAGGTTTTTTTCAGTTTACTCCCAGTGGGCAGTACCAGAAGCAACAGGTAGAAATTTGAAAGAAGCAAACTTAGTATTGATGACCAAAAAAATCTAATAATTAAAACGGGGTAATTTGTAATAGGCTATCTCAGAAAGTAGTGAGTTCTGCAAGCAAAGACTGGATGGTCAATTGTTAAATGTGTTACAGTGGGAATTCCTCTGGGGTATGAGTTGAACTAGATAAACACTGAGAGTTCTTCCAATGATAAAGTTCTGTGATTCTATGATCCAATGTGTTTTCTTCTTCCTATTCAGTTTTGACTTCAGTTTTGTCCATATTAAGACAAACCTCAAAATGGCATGGCAAAAATACCATTCAAATGCACATACAAACCCAATTCTCAGCATATTGAATTAATTTATTTTAGTAAGCATTCATAAAGTCCCTAAGTTTCCAAGCATTGAGAATACAGAAATAAAAATAAAATACTGAGATACATAGATTTAGATCCGGGAGGAACCTGAGAGGTCACTTAGTTCAGCTCCCTTATTTTACAGATGAAGAAACAAGGTCAGAAAAGTTAAATGACAAATTAAAAGGTAGTATCTTAAATAGAATTCAAACCAGACAGATCTTTTGATTCCAAGTTCAGCGTTCTATCCATTATACCGTGCTGATTTGGTGGACTTAGTTGCAATTGGGGAAGACAACAACATGGAAGTAAAAATAAATACAAAATATGTTGAAATAATTTCTCGGTAGAGGGCACTAGCAACTGGGAGTTGAGAATAGAAATAAGGTTAGACTTCTTTTAGGAGGTGCTATCTGAACTGAGCTTTGAAGGAAGGTTTTTATGTGAAGCTCTGCAGGTTTGAACTCCACAAGATAAGTTGCCCCTCCCAGGATAAATTGATCTTTTATATTTTCCTCATGCTGCAGGTTTACTCAGCCTTGGATGCTCAACACTACCCAACCTTCCTCAACCCCCTCTCCCATTTAATTGAAGAGATGTAGTGTGGAGCACTAAGCACTAAGCTTTCCTTCATAGAGGGCAGGATCTGGGCTTTCCAACTCCTTCCAACTTTCTATCTGCAGCTCTATTTCAGTTTAACTCCATGGAACAAGATGCCACTGCACCAGGTACCCCCTGATATTTCCACCCCACTTCTCTTTTTCCAGTTTTCTGTTGTGAGTTGTCTTCCCCCATTAGTTTGTAAGCTTTTTGAGGGCAAGAACTATCTTTTTTCCATTTTATATCCTCCACACTTAGCACAGTGCCTAATATATAACAGGTGCTTAATAAAATGCTTATTTTATTGAATTAAATTTAATTCCATGAAGGAGAGATTAAAAAATGAAGTAAATCCCAAGCATAAGAGAGGGACAGCCTGTACAAAGGTAAAGAGATTATTAAAATGGAATGTCTTGCTCAGAGAAGGGTCAAGAAGCCAGTGTAACTGAATGGAAGAAAATTCATGGAAGTAATGTGAAATGATCCTTGAAAGATAAAGTAGAGAAAGGGAAAGAAAAAGAAACGAGAAAAGGAAAAAAGGAGCCTTTTTCTAGGGTATCACTTACTATGCACCTAGGCAGCTAGGTGATATAGTAGACACAGTGCTGAACCCAGAGTCAAGAAGACTCATTGTCCTGAGTTCAAATTTGACCTTAGACACTTATTAACTGTGTGAACCTGAGCAAGTCACTTAACCTTGTTTACCTTAGTTTGTTTTCTATAAAGTGAGTTAGAGAAAGAAATAGCAAACCATTCCAGTATCTCTGCCAAGAAAACCCCAAATGAGATCACAGAGAGTTAGACACAACTGAAAAACAACTTAACAACATGATGTGCCAGACACTATGCTAAATGTTTTGAGATCCAGATTGTCATGGGTTTTGAAGGATAAAACACAGGAAGCTGCATTTTATTCTGGATGCAGGAGTCACTATAACATGATTTCTTAACCTGGGGTCCATCAGGGATCTATGAATTGATTTCAAGATGCCCATACATTCCAATGGGTAAAAAATACATCTTTATTTTCACTCAACTCTAACCAAAATTTAGCATTTCCTTATATTATTTAAAATAAATTATTCTGAGAAGGAATCCATAGACTTTACCAGACTGTATAAGGGGGTCCATGAAACCAAAAAAGGTTAAGGACCTCTGTATTAGAGCTTTTCCCAGTTTGTCTAGGGATTAAGGGATATATGTAGATCTTTCCAGATATTTAGTTTTTCTTGGGTAGTAAATCCTGGATTTAGTAGTTTGGAATATGACTCCTTTGACCTTATTCATTATTCCTTCTTTTTCGCTTTAAATGGAGCTTTTGCAACCCCATTATTGGGAGCATGGTTTAAATTGTATTCTCTAGTGCCTTAGGCTCAGTACCTGGTCAGGGTGGGTGTTGCACCAAAGGTCAAATGGCATGTGTCTTTAGTTGATGCAGTAGGGAAAAGATGCAATATCTTTTTATTTTCTAATAAATCTCTATTTGTCAGTGAATTATATTGCTTCTAGTTTCAACAGCTAGTAAAAGTTCGTAAGACAAAATTCACCTGCCCTTTACCAAGCTCATATAAATGGAAAGAGACAGATCCTAGGAAAAGAAGCAGCAAGCTGAGAGGTCTTTTTATGTAATATCTATGAATTGCTGGTGTTTTGTGAATATCCTTTTCTACACTATGACTTTCTTCTGTTACTGTGATCATTTTTAAAAATCAGTCTTCTTTCCTTGCACTTAAAAGGCGCTCCTTTATCTAAGAAAAAGGGTTGCCTTTGCAAACTGATATTTTCCATGAGATCACTATTTATGCGCACATTATGCACATATTATGTATCTCTAAAATTGTTTTCAGGAGAACCTCAGGGTGAAATAGTCTTCATATTTTTTCAGTTATTCTTATGCATTTTAAAAGAAAAAAGCTAAAAATATAAAAATGCCAAGTGTCTTAGGGTGTGCAACTGCATAGAGTTGTATTCATTTTGGCGACTCCTTCTCAGACAGATAAAAACCCCAACTGTTCATGAGGCATGAGCACCACCAAGTTTCCATTTCTCCCATACACCCAACACACTTGACAACACATTGGAGCAATAGTTCAAACATTTTCAGGAAGCTCCTGAAGAAAGGTTATTGCTTTTTAATTAGCTGAGTTGTATTGCAGTGTTATTAGAATCATGAAAACAGAATCAAAGTACCTCAGGAACTACAGCAGTTCCACAGCTCATTTGCATTCCTTCCTAAGCCTCTGCAGTGACACTATAAATAGAACAGCCTATACATAGAAATTGCCTATTGCAGCCGACGGCAATTTTATTTCTTAAAGGTGTCTGGAGACATTATTCATAAGGATTCATTTCTGCATGCTCTCCAGCTGAGAATCTCCCTGTCCTGAAGCTGTGGGTGGCCAGCTTTGAAATGTGCTAATGATCTGTTAGCTGTAAAGACTGTCAGAAGAGTTATTTATTTTCTTCAGTTAATAAATGCAGGACTTTGAGCCCTAGCTGATTTCCTGGTATCTGACTGTGTTATGTAAATAGTGGATACCTTTTTTTGAAGTTGAAATTGTTGACTTTATATCAGCAATATATTTCCAGGCTTATTTTTTAGCATTAAGAAAAGCTAACGATGGTACTTTTGACACGTTGCCCCATTTTGTATATGTGATCAAATCGAAGCTGTGTCTGCCCAGAGCCAAATCATCCAGATGTTCAGAAATATCCAGATACTTGGTACCTCAAAGATAAAGCATTGGGGTAACTTGAGTGAATTTTTCAGTACGAATCTCAATTCTTAGTGCAATGTAAAGTGTATATGAAAGCAAATTTGTCTTTAAAAGGCTAGCAATCATAATGATCTCAAAATATGTTCTCCTTACTCTCACCTTTCCAGTGCAAATTAGAAGAGGGGAGGAGAGAAACAGATATAATGGAATCAGTTAGACTGGTGATTAAGGAATGGTAACAATCATTCCTTAGATTTCTATGATATTTTACCATTTACAAAATGCTCTGTCACATGCTTCTTCAGCTTTGTAAGACATTAAGGGCATTATTGTACCAACTGAGAATCTCAGTTTCCACATCTATAAAATTGGTACAATAATGCCCTTAATGTCGCATCACATCATGGAGCCAGACTTTAACATAGAACAAATTCAGAGTTTTTGTTACTTCATTGCAAATGTTGTGTTTCAAAGAATTGCTTGCGCTAAATGAACTTAGAGAATTAGGAGCCTTAGTATTTTTATTTGTATCAACTGTGCTCAGTTTATTATGTACTACCTTGTATTATAGTTATAATACGTGTGTGTATAATGTGTGTTGTGTGTATGTCATCAGTTACATTGTAAAATCCTTTGTCATGTGTGTATATAATGTCACCGGTTACATTGTATGTATATGTCATGTGTGTATATGTCATGTGATAATGTCATGGGTGTATATAATGTTACTAGTTACATTGTAAGCTCCTTAAGGACAAGAACTATTTTATATGCTCCTTTCTATTTCCTATGCATTTAGCAAATATTTTGTATACAACAAGCGCTCAATAAATATTTATTGATTACAGTAGGATGATAAAAATGGAGCTCTGCCACATAGGTAGTGGCTCTCTGCTAGTATTTGAATTCTAGTTCCAGAACTACTGGTAACTTGGAAAGATGTTCTGGCATCTCTTTCCCTCAATTTCCTAATCTATAGGGAGAACTGAAATACCAGTTCCACATAATTCATTTTGTTGTTATTCATTGTTTTTCAGTCATGTCAGACTCCTTGTGACCCTACTTGAGGTTTTCCTGGCAGAGGAAATTTGCCATTTTCTTCTCCAGCTCATTTTATAGATGAGGAAACTGAGGCAAATGGGGTTAAGTGATTTGTCCAGGATCACACAACTAGTAAGTGTTTGAGGCTAGATTTGAACTCAGGTCCTTTTGACTCAAAGGCTAGCACTTTATCCACTCTACCACCTAGCTGTGCTACATAATTCATAAGACTTAAAATAATAATAGGTTTTATGGGCTGTTTAAGGAGGACTAGCACCTTTGGTGTGTGGGTTTACTGAGCCCTCTTCAGGACTGCTTATCCACCTTTGGTGTCTACCTGGTACTCAACTCTCACCAGCGGCTCCAAGAAATTATGGTACACACAGTGGTCGCTCCTCAATAAACCATATTGAAGGTAACTGATGGGTCTCAAACCTATTGATGAGTTAGGGGATATCTCTCCCAAGCATGTGAAGACTTCCCCTGGCAGAATGGACAGAAAAGAATGATTTTTCAAGCAGCCATGAAGTTGACTGAAGCAGGTGCTGTGATTAGACATCAAAGATGCCAAGGTCATCCACTGCATCCCAGGCCATCGTCAGTCATCCTGACTTTTGTCCTGCCACTAGACTTCAGTAACTCTGAAAATGATAGTGAGGCTAACAGCTTTGTATAACTCTGCCTCACTTAAATCCAGACATCACCCCATAGTACCATTGGTCCTTCAAAGAGGAAGAACAGACTACAACAACAATAATAGCTAACATTTCTACAGCATTTATTACGTGCCAGGCACTATGCTAAGTGCTTTACAATTATTATCTTCTTTGATCCTCACAGCAACCCCAAGAGGTAGATGCTATTATTATCCCCATTTCACAGATGAAGTCAAGATTAAGTAAAACTGATATTCTATCCACTGCACCAATATGATATAATAGAAATTACATCAGAGTCCAAAGACGTAGATTAAAATCCTGGTTTTGTGATTTGCTAACTCTTTGGTCTTGGCAAATAACTAGATATGTGACAGCCTCAGTTTATTTACATGTAGAATTGGAAAAATTATTTTTCACTCTCACAATATGACTAGCTCAAAAGAGATGACTCACTACTCAGGAATACTGTGGATAGTATTTCTCTACAGTTATGAGTTGTACTACATGACCACTCTAACTCTGAGATTCTATGTCAATGTCTATTTTGTAACTATAAAGCATTGTATATATGTAATGTGTTGTATGCTAATTTACCTCAATTCAGTAATTGTTTGTTAGGGTTTCAAAAGAAATAGTAATAAACTATCCCTTTCCTCACAGTAATTGAGACAGAATGTGAAAAGTATAAAAGAAAGGGTCAGATAAAGTACTTTGGAACATTTGAAAAAAAAGCTTTAACTTGGAAGTTCAAAGGAGGTTTCACCCAAGTTTGATTTTTTAAGAAAAGCATGGATTTTGAAATGTAAAGGTAGAGGACTAGTCTATTCCAGTCATTGAGGCCAGCATGAATATGGAGAGAGAGAGGAGAAAATAGTTTACAAAAGGGAGATGGGAAAGGATCCTAAAAGAAAGAGAAGCAAATCATAATAAAAATGTTCTTAAAGATAATGTAAATATATTCATCCTATTCATTTTGCCTAGCAAAATAAAGTAAGTAAGCTGTATTAAGGTAATGTTGGCTATAGACTCTCTGGTTCAACTCTGTCTTAACCACTATCTCCAAAATTATAATCACTTCCCTCATATAAGGTCTCATTCTTATGACAAGATATGTGCCTCCAGTACCTCTGGCTCCAATGAAATTTAATACAAAAAGAAGAGAAAAGATTCATTGCCATAGTTACAATAGATGGCTTAGGATCAATGAAAGAGTTTGGGATCCCCACCTAAGTATCTTCATAAACACGTTAGGTCAACAGAAATCTTCAAGCAGCCTAATGTAATTAACATTAGCTGTAGTGTTTGAAAATTTTCTAGAATATTTTTATTCTGAACTGTTTTGAAATTTTGACTTTGAAGCAACCTTTAAATTTGAGGAGGAAGAAATTCACCATTTTATTGGCATAATATGTTATCTAGAACTGACTCATAATGAAGTTCATAAGTTTTCTACTTATAACAGAGTACAAAGGAAACATACCTTGTTTGGGCATGGAAAAGTCCCTCTCTTAATGTTTTTCAGGTACATGATTTTCTATAAAACCTCCATTCCTTTCTACTATGATTACCTCCTAGCTCTTAAAACTAGTGTAAAAAATGGTCAGCACCATGGTCAGCAGCTATTGGGTTGCAAGGTGTTGGAGTAAGACCTTACCAGGATATTTAAAAAGGAATAAGAACTGGCATATGTGAGTTAGTTAGGCTGACCACTCTTTGAGTCTTTAGGTAATTAGGGTCCATAAGGTAAGAGTAACACTCCAGGGTAGAGGAAGGACACTTCTGCATTGTCTGGATTTCAGAAAGAAAAATTTCTCTAGGATGGATATATCTCTATATACCTTCTGTAGACCACTAACTTCACAGAAGCAACTATGGGAAAGTATGTTTCTCTGTGATCTTTCCCTGGTGTCTCATTTCTTGATTAGTATCACTTAGTGCCATCACTGCAAAGAAGTAGTGTTTTTTTGGCGGAGGTTGTTTTGTTTTTGTATTTTGGAGTTAGGAATAAGTCTGTGATGAAAATGCTTTCCAGAGAAAACTTCAGTCTCATTGAACCCTGCAGAGGTTAAGTAATTTGCAGAAAGTAGGAAAAAAGAAAAAAGAACCTATATGTTCTAAAATGTTTATAGCAGCTCTCTGTGGTGACAAATAATGGGATACTGCAGGAATACCTATCAATTGTGGAACAGATGAACAAATCGTAGTATATGATTGTGATGGAATACTACTATTATAAAAAATGATGAACTTGGGGAAGCTAGGTGGTGCAGTGCATAGAGCACCAGCCCTGGAATCAGGAGGACCTGAGTTCAAATCTGGACTCTGACACTCAAAACTTACTAGCTGTGTGACCTTGGGCAAGTCACTTAACCCCAATTGCCTTGCCTTACCTCCTCCAAAACACAAAAGAAATGGTGAGATCAATGATTTTAAAATAACATTTGTAAAAATAATGAAGAGCAAAATGAGCAGAACCAAGAGAATGCTACATGCAGTAACAGCAGTGTTGCTTTAAGAATGACTTTGAGTTATTTTCACTATTATAAATTCCCAAATTAATTATAAAGGACATATGAAGAAAGACAATATCTGAATCCAGAGAAAGAACTGATAAATAGAAGTATGTATAGAATAATTGGGTAAACATACATATATAATAGAGTTTGAACAAAAAATAGAGGAAGAGCTACCATTCTCCCTTCCTGAGAAATTATTCACCCATCAGAGCAGAGAGTGCTTTTTGTCCTGTGCTATGCCTATATACAACAGCTACTGCAGAGGACATAAAGAGACATGCTTTCAGCTAGTGTACAATGAAGTCATTACAGCTCCCCACTGTGTTTTTCTCAAGCATTACTAGAAGTCTTACACTTAAAGCTTGGATTTCTCCCTTAATATAGGAGGCTTATCTTGAGTTTAAAATTTTCTGTTTTGAAACTTAGAATAAGAGCTTTTTTGGGGGGGGGGGGGTGGGCAGTGTTTATTTGAAGCATTCCACTAAGGCAACACCACACATATTTAATGAAAAAGTCTGGAAGAATGTGAAATGAAAGATAGGGTAAATTAAAAAGTAAAAATGAATAGCCTGTAAAATAAAGCCTTTAGTCTCTGATAATCTATAAAGTAACTAATCTGTTTCTAGCACAAAGGGCATAACTAAGAAGACATATATGTTAAAACAAACATTAAGAATAGGGTGGGGTATAATATTTTTTTAATCAGGATGCAAATAGGATGTTTCCTTAAAATAAAGATACTTATCCTAGGATCCATAAAGTTTTTTGGGTTGGGTTTGGTTTTGATTTTTCAGTATTTTGATAACTATATTTCAATATAGTTTTCTTTATAAAGCTATGTATTTGATTTTATTCATTTAAAAATATTATAGTGAGAAGGGGTCCATAGGATTAACCAGACTGCCAAAAGGTCCATGACATAAAACAAGTTTAAAAAGTGCTGCCTTAAAATAATAAGACAAAAGTGGAGAGAAGGTGTTAGGAAGGGGGGAGCAGGGAAGAAGGAAGTAAGGGAAAGGAGAAGCAAGAAGAAAGAAATGGAGATTTGACAGCCTCAGAGACAGGAAAATCTGAGTTCAAGTTTTATCTTTATCATTTACAGGATTTGACTCTGAGTAAGTAATTTAAGCTCTCAGAGGCCCAGACAATTCCCTAAAACTCTAAGTTGTGAGTATGAATTGGTAGAAGGAGTTTGCTCATTGAACATTCTTTATACTAATGAAATCACAGATCATATCAAAAAAACTAATTGTAAGACATTGCCTACTTTCTGTTAGATTTTTATTTCTTTCTCTCCTTCCAGTGACACTGAAAACTGGCTTTGTGAATGCCCGCAGCTCTACTCAGGGAAGCTGTGCCAATTTGCAACTTGTGAAAACAACCCATGTGGAAATGGTGCTACATGTTTTCCAAAATCCAACAGAGATGCTGTCTGCCTCTGTCCCTATGGACGCTCTGGAGTCCTCTGCACTGATGGTAAATACTAAAATCAGAAACTTTTTATGTGGGCAGTCAGCAGAGACTAAAAAATGAGAAGATGGTAGGCTAATAAAGAACATTAACTTCCTCTGATCAAAGATGACAAAGTCTCTGCTCCTTTCTCGCTCCTTTTTAAGTAAGACTAGTCATGATCCATTAGAGAGAGTTTTATATGAACAGGTGTTTCCTGTGAATATCAAGCAAGTAAGAAAGGAAACAAGCATTTTCCCTAAAGCAGGTCAGCATAAAGTCTCTGTGGATTTTTTTAAATCTCAAAGTTGATACCCATGATAGAAGAATCATAAGAAAAGACAAAAGTAGCACATAAAATTAATTGCATGATTCACATCTATTTAGCAATGTGAAACAGTTTAATGTGGGGAAAATTTTCTGTATTCTCATCTTTTCTATTCAAAAATGGTGCTTCTCTTAATGCTAACGCATGTTAATAATTTAAATCACAAAATTATTCTAGTGCCTCCCTGTAAGTAAGCCCGGTATAAGAAAACAAGACCTTAAAAAATAATTACTCATATAATTACTTTCAATAATAAATTCTCACATCCTGGTGGAGATGATGCATGATTCAACATATAAAGATATTATGGGCAATTTTCCAAGGACAAATCTCTTTGGTAAAACAAGAAAAGATGTCATAACAGAGAAAAATTAATCACCTCAATCTATAATAGGTCCCAATAACTTATGACTCAGGCATAGCTTTTTTATTGAAAAGTCCCACTTTCCAATGGCAGGCAGACGGATTTCTTCCAGTATGTCCTTCTCCTTGGCCTCTGCAAGGTGAGCCTTGCTGGTCCAGAGTCATGAATAGTATGTGCTTCCTTTCTCCCTTGGAAGAGATGTTTCCTGGCACAGTAAACACCTCCCCTATTTGCTATTCCCTATTTTGTCAGATTCCAGAAAGAAAAAGGGATTGAAAATTTAATGTGTCATGCCTGAATAGTTGCAAAACCCTTGTCTACAAGATAGAACAGTGATCAAGGTAGAATTAATGTATAATTGATGATGCTTCTAATTTTTTAAATGATATCCGTCTGTTTGTTTCTCCAGAATATTAAAAATATTAGTGCCTCTTCATAAAATTATTCTGGTTATATTTTGCATTTACTTATATGTATATACACACACACACATACACACATACACACACACACACACACACACACCCCTTGTTTTCCCAGACAGAACATTAGATCACTGGGGGCAGAAACTGTTTCATCTTTGTATTTATATCCCTGGTGTCTAGCACAGTGCCTGGCACTAAGCAGGCTCCTAATAAATGTTTGTTGACTGATCGGTTAGTTGATATGGCACTAAACATATGGAAAGGCTTTATGGTATTATGGAAGGTGTACTGACATTAAAATTAGAGCATGTGGTTTGGGAGCCTTGTAGCTTACTGGATATGTGTTGCTGAGCAAATGACTGCAACTCTTTAAATCTCAGTATCTCCACCTATAAAATGAGAATGATAAAACTTACATTATTGCCTCCAGGGTTGTTTTGAGAAAAGTTCTTTATAAACTCTAAAATGCCATATAAATCTGAGCTGCTGTTATTGTTGTTACTATTTTATATCCTGTACAAAATAAGATAAACAAATCATTTCTGCCTGTCAACAGCTCCTCATGTAAGTCAGCCAATGTTCATGTGATCAACATAAAGATCATGAAGCCAACTGAACCAATATTTTAAAAGGAGCATAAGTAGTTAAATAATTCCTGAACTATTCATGTTATAGACAAATAAAAGAATTTGATATTCCATGATTCTACATATTTGTAGGATTGGAGGTAAAAGAGAACAGCAAATGTAGAAGTAGCTAATATAACTTGCAAAGCCCGTGGCCTTTCATTTTCAGTTTAAAAGAAACTGGAATTTCTCATTTAGGTATAGTGGAATTATTGGAAATTAGTTGAGAGTCTTTCAATTAGTTATCACTCATAGTTCACAAGACACAAAGTCTGAAGATGCCTAAAGGTACTCAGAATCAAAAGAGGATAGATTCATAAAACATATATAGACTAACTATGATTGGTGTACCACACCTGTAATTCTGTTGCTGAGAAGGCTGAAGCTTGTGGATTTCTTGAGTTTGGAAGTTTTGAGGTGGAAATATATGAGACACAGAGAGTCACGTGGAAAAGATGCCAATTGAACTAGACTTAGAAGGATGAATAGTATTTCAACTCTTGAAGATATTGGGTATAAGATTTCTAAGCATGAGGAATAGTGTGAGTAAATGGCATATTCCAAGAATGTCAAGTTCATATGTTTAGCTAAAGCATTCTGAAAGGTCATAGGAGCATACATGTAGAGCTAGAAAAGACCACAGAAGGGATAGCTTCCATCCCTTCTTTGTTATAGAACAACTGGGGTCCATCAGGATTAAGAGACTTAACCGAAGTCACACTCATAGGAAGGAAACAAGCATCTATTAAGCACGTACTATGTAATAGGTACCGTGCTAAGCATGGTTTAAATATGTACTCGGTTGGTTCTCATAATAGCCCTACAGAGTATGTGATATTATTATCCCCATTTTGCAGTTGAGAAAATTGAGGAAGACAGAGGTTAAGTAACTTGTCCAGTTTCACAGTGAGTCTGTATTTAGACTCAGGTTTTCCTAATTCCAGATCCAATGTTCCATCCACCACTACACCACCCAGCAACCTTTGTAATCTTTATTACAAAGATAATAAACATCAAAGCCAAAATATAAACCCATGTCCTCTTGACTGTAGGCCACTAGGTGGCAAAGTGAATAGATCCTTGGGCTTAGAATCTGGAAGACACATATTCATGAGTTCAAATCTGGCCTCAGATACTAAGTAACCCCTAAGTATATGACTGAGCAAGTCATATAACCCTGTTTACCTCAGTTTCTCATCTGTAAAATGATCTGGAGAAGGAAAAGGCAAACCATTCCAGTATATTTTCCAAGGGAAGCTCCCCCCCAAAAAATTGGGTTCTGGGGAAGTCAGACACTATTGAAACTACTAGACAACAATGACAACAAAGCCTCTTCCCATTGTACCATGATACTTTTTGTTGTTAATCAGTGTGAGATAAGACTTATAGACTAGATTGGAATCAGATTGTGGAAGACCTTGAATAACAGATTAAGGGATTTAGAATTTATTTGATAGACAAGAGAGAGCCACTGAGGATTTTTGAGTGAATGTGTGACATGATCAGGTGTATACCTAAAGAAGAGGGATTTGGAAGAATAAAATGTATTGGAGTTGAGAGAGAAAGGGAGCAGGGAAAATGGTTAAGACTCAGGAGCAATGGTCTTTATTAAAATGAGTTCTAAACTAAAGGGATAATAGTGAAAAATAGGGTTTACCTATATGAGATGTTACCAAGAGAGAATGAACAGGACTTAATTAGTGATTAGAATGTTTAGATGCTGGAATGCTGGAGAATAAGAAAAGGAAAAATCCAAAAAGATTCCTAATTTATATTATATGTCATTCTGTGAATGTCTTCTAGCCAGTTGATCTTATGCTCATGGCTACTTTCACTGAATGGTCTTGCATGAGCATTAATGGTGGAATTTCCAATGCTTTCAAGAACTAGAATAAAGCATCTCTTGGTTTGCTGGACAGAGGAGGGAGGTATAAGGAGAGAAATTGGGAGAACCTTGCCATTATTCCTTCTAAAAGTGCTCCATGCCCTATAATTGCAAAATAATTTTTAATTTTTTTTTAATTTCATGACACTTCTCAGGATGATTAGAGACATTATAGAGGACTGCAGAACTAGGGTCATGAATTGATGTTCAAGGAAGATGGATAATCACCAGCATGTTTAAGGCAGCTTAATGTCATGCTGGCATTTTGTAATGGCAAACCTCAAGTAGATGGAATTTTCTGTCATATAAGCTCATAACTCTTTCGATATTATTCTGTCCTGTTATTATCCAGCTTTCTCTTCTTAATTCAACAGCTGTTACATCTACTGGCTTTTCTTTTATCCTCAGTGTCCCTGATCTCCTAAATCCTACATTTTCAAACCTCTGGTTACAAAGTATCAAAAGATTAGGGCCAAATCCAAGAGGGAGGGAAAGGATATAAGGGATACTGTGACAAGAAAAGAAATCTGGGATACTGGTCTCTCCTGTTTGGCAGCAGAAGAGAGACTTTGGACTTGCCTGCATTTTCTGTTCACTGAAGTGCAGAGTGAGTTACCTTTCCTTGTACCCGGTGGGGAAGCAGGCACCAACTGCCTGTCTCATCGTTTTTTTCAACATCCGCTACGATGCACAAGGGAAAATGTATGACTGACACATAGGAAAAAGCTACACTTGAAAAAAATACATTTAAGTGAATGTTGAAATGTTCTTCAAAACAGCCTTGAAGTCTCCTGTTTTCCTCAGTCACTGAAATATTTGAATTAATTTCCTTTATTCCTAATCTCCAGAAAGTGACAGTACCCAGAAAGCAAGGTCAAGATGATTTGTTCAGATAATAATTCACATCTATTTCTTTTGAGCATAGATGGAAAAATTTTTCTTCAAACTCTCTGTCTATTTAATAGGGGAAATCATGTTGGCAATATCTACTGATCAGTCATTAATTAGGCTTATGAATGCTTACACATTCATCGGTTAATGATGTAGCTTTTCTTTTTGGAAGACACTTTCTTTATTACCAGTGGGAGGGGATATCTTTGGTTATATAAATAGATAGATGGTAACTAGTTAGATACTTAAACATAAAAAATGAAGCCTTTTGTCTACATGAATTTTATCACGGATATAATTCCTTTAACCATACATACTGATTTCCATCCCTTTATGAGTTAACTTGTGTCCATCATCTGAGAGTCACATAATCTTGCCTCCAGACCCTGAAAACTTCCTATTTCAATAATAGAAAAAGTAATTTGCATGTTTATCTCATCACATTCTGGCTAATTTAATTATGTATGTTAGTTCCTTAAGGATAGGGACTATTTTCATTTTTGTCTTTGTATTCCTAGGACCTAGCTTAGTCAAAAACTAGAACTTAGTGGCCCTTAATAAATGGCTTTTGATGAATAGATGGATGGATAAAAGAATGGATGGATAGATGGAAGGGGCATTAAAGTACCTTAGGACTCTCAAATGAAAAGTGTCACGGTAGCATAAGGAACTATTTCAGTGTTTAAAAGTAAGGATAGCAGTATTCTGGTATAGACAAAGTACTGGGCTTGGAGTCAGGAAGACATGAGTTCAATTCCTGCCTCTGCCATTTAATAAGAGCATTTTAACCCTGAAAGTCTCTTAACCTAGATGCACCTCAATCAACTCCCTAAGACTAAATTGCGATCTGCATTGAAGGAGAGATTGTTCACAATGGAAATTCCATATGCTAAAAAAATAACCAATCAAATCATTTGAATATTAAAACAAGTCTTCCTGTTAGCAGCAAAAGACTAATTTTTTTTCTAAAATAGCAGTCATTAAAATAGAAAAGGACAACATATATATGTATACATATATATGTTTTTCCTTTTAGAATTTTGCTTTCCTTGCCCAAAGGAAGGATGAGAAGGAAGAAAGAAGCACCAGATCAAAAATAGACTGATAATATAGGTATGTTTACTCTGTATTCACATGTGAAGCATTGATTTGCCAAACTGTAAAAAGTTGTGACCACAATTTATTGTCTGTTGATCAGAGACAAGTTATATAGTCACTGCCATATTCTCACTAGCCAGGCAACTGTACTAATATGGTACACTAGCTTGATTTTTAATTCCTCTGCACCAGTTTCCTCAGGTATTATAAAAACCACCCTGTCAGTTTGACTTAGAGGGATATTAGTGGGATCATGTGAAAGCACTCTGAAAGCAATAAAATATTATATAAATGGAAAGTATTAATATTATTGTTAGGTGGCACAGTGTGTAGAACTCTGAACCTGGAGATAAGAGGACCTGAGTTCTGTAGGGGAATTCATCAACCCAAGGAATCCTAAAATCCTCCCAGAATGTAATTCTTTCTACATCTTGACTAGAGGTTGATAAATCAGGAAGCAAGTCCTGAAGACAAAAAGGTTTCCCAAGTGGATAGCAATGCTGAACAAACGGAGATGCATACAAGAGTTTTATGTAGCTTTACTTGGGGTAACATTGCCAGTGGCAAAAAGAAGTCTATCAAGCTGCTCTGTCATTTCCTTTATTTGGGAGGCTGAGTAATAGGAACAGGTTGTCAGGTGATTTTGGAGAGAATGTGTCAACCTTGGGGTTAGAACATATTAACGTTGGGGTCTCAGGAATTCCAAAGATCAGGTTTTTCCAGTGAGATAATGATTTTCTCTAAGGCTAGTCTTAAGATATCCTAATGGGGCAGGAAGTTTCTAAGGTAGTGGATATCTCTTTCAACAGAGAAATTGGTAAAGCTTATCCTGTCCTTACCAGTCTAAAGGTGTCTATATACAAAACTCCATAGCTGTTTCTTTGACCTCTGAAATTACTTTTCTGGGGAGATGTTTTCCCCACCATTTCTTTTGAAATTCAAATAGAGAGCTTCAGATACTTAATGGCTGTGTGACTCTAGGCAAGTCACCTAACTTTAATCTGCCTCAGTTTCCTCCATATGTAATATAGGTGTGATAATAGTACCTACCCCACCCCCAGGATTATTGGGAGAATAAAATGAGATAATATCCATTAAAAGCTTTGTAAACCTTAAAATGCCATGTAAATGAGAGCTACTATTACTTTTGTTACTAGCATCATTTGGGGGGGAAGCTAAGCAAAATGGTGGAAGGGATAGAGGGCATTGGGAAAGAGTACTAAGCTTGGAATCAAGAGAGACTTGAGTTCAAATTCCACTTCCACAGTTTACCAGCTGTGTGACCTCTATAGGTCACATAACCTCTCTGAAGCTCAGTCTCCTTATCTATAAAATGGGTATCATATCTTAATAGCTACCTTTCAGGACTGTTGTGAAGATCAAATGAGGCAATATTTTCAAAGTGCTTTGCAAATCTTAGAACATTAAATAAGAGCTAATTTGGCAATGGGAGCCAATCCTGGGTGTTCAGGTCCTAGGGATTTGGAGGGAGAGGGACAATATTCTCTGAGCTTAATAGAGCTCAGAAATGTCTTAAGACTGCATAATAATTTCAGGTCTGGCAAATAACTAGAAACTAAAGGAGTATCCATCAATTAGGAAATGGTGGAACAAATTTTGATATATTTACATAATGGAATATTATTGTTCTATAAGAAATTACAAAAGACAATTTCAAAGAAACCTTGTAAGGCATATAAAATGATACTGAGAAGAGTGAATGTAACCAGAAGTATAATTTATAATACAGTGAAAACATCTTAAGTGTGACTAATTTTGAAAGATTTAAGAACTCTGATCAATTACGAATATAGTAGCCCAGTGAGGAAGAATGTAACCCATCTACTGACAGAAGTGATAGAAAAGGTATGTAGAATGAGACACACATTTTTGGGCACAGTCAATGGAGGAATTTGTTTTGCTATCCATATTTGTTAAGAAAAAAGGTTGGGGAGGGAAGTTTACTTTAAGAAACAGATGGGTGGGAGAGAGAAAATAAAATAAATTTTCAATAATTGAAAAATAAACTAATTAAATTTTAAAATAACTTTAAGGCATTTCCTGAAATCCAGATTAACCTAGGATACTCTGATGACAAAAAAATAATCATTGACATTTCTATAACACTTTAGAGTTTAACAACCCTATGAAGTAGGTGCTACAAGTCTACCTATTTCTCTTTTACAAATGAGGAAGTTGAGGCACTGAGGTCAAAGATTTTAACCAAGAGCACATAACTATTGTCAGGGAAGGATTTGAACCCAGATCTTCCTGCCCCGCCAAGGCCATCATTCTACCCATGGTACCATGAAGCAAATTCCTGCAGATATTGGAAAAGAATTCACTAATACCAGAGCCCCTTCAAAGTCCTGCTATATTGTGCTCGAATTCCCCAGGCTCAGAGTTTCAAAGCATTCTTTTGCCTTCTTAGCATAGTCTACTCTGAGGGGACTATGCTATTTTCCAGCATTAAAGCTTTCTACTGATTAAGAGTTTCAAGCAAAGGGGATAGATTATGCCTGAATATGAGATTCTCTTTCCAGAAGATAACTGTGGCATATTGATTGTGCCATGCACTGAAGCCTGCCCTGCCACCGTATTTGCCCTGTGACTCACCAGAGAATTTCATTGTGTCAGCCTGTCAATCTGGCGCCTTTCACCAACAGTAAATGTACTGTTCTAGAAATGAATACTGTCGGGTCCTACCATACCCATCAGGTTATGCTTGGTCAATTTGAGAGCTACATTAATGTGATTGATTCCCAATTTTCCAAGCAATGTGAGCCACAAACAAACTTGCTATATATAAATAGCTCTCCACAGAATTAGAAAATTGATTAGTGCCTGGGTAAATATGTGTGACAGGCCAAATGTAAAGTTTGAGCATTTTATGGAATGTCTAGAGACTGCTTCGAACAGGCAATACAAGAATCCAGTTCAGACTCTAGGCATAATATAAAACACTGAGAATTCTTTAATGATACTAATAACAATAATAATAGCATTTATATTATGCTTTAAGATTGATAAAACACCAAACAAATATCCTTACAATGACCCTGGAAGGTCAATGTTCTTATTATTCTCATTTTACAGATTAGTAAACTAGGACAGATGAAAAGAGGCGAAGTGACTTACTCAGGGTCACACAGCTAGTAAACGTCTGAGGATTTAAACTCAGGTCTTCCTGACTCCAGGTCTAGTAGTCTACCCACTCTGCCCTTTAGCTGTCATCTTTTATGATAATGATACATATTCAGAAAAATGATATGGATAGTTAGTGTCGATAGGTATTAAAATGTTTTGTATCCTCTTTAACCATTCACCTACCTAAAATGTAAAACATAAATTTAGAAGACCTTAGAAGCCATCTAGTTCAACCTGTTCATTTTACAAATGAGAAGACTGAGACCCATAGAGCCTGTGGACTGAAAGTGAACCCCTTTGTTTTACAGGAAATGTGATTGAAGTCCACTGAGTTTAAGTAATTTGTCCAAGAACACATAGGTACTCAGCATCAGACCCATTACCATCATAATGATCTGAGTGGTTTTTAAGTGTGATATAAATAGCACTGGATCCTCTGATTACACATTAAGTGCTTTTATTTTAATCACGCTATTAAAAACCAGTACGCTTGGTCTCAAGTTATAATAATAATACTAACAATAACATTATTAACACTTCATATTGCACTCTGAAATTTACACCTCACTTCATATACATTATCTTATTTGATCCTCACAATAGCCCTGTGAAACTTAAATTAGCATCTCCATTTTGCAGATGAGGAAACTATAAATAGTTATAACATGTTAGTGACAAGTGTAATATTCTAACCCAGATCTCCATGATTCTAACTGACTCTAGACCCATATACCTTGTTTCAAATTTATCATACCATAGGATTATGAATTTAAAGCTAGATGGGGAACTTGAAGGCCATACAGCCCAATACTTTACTTTACAGATGGAGGAAACTGAGGCCCAGAGAGGCTAGATGACGTGTTTAAGGTCAAATACATAGTAACAGAGTAAACCTTTGAATCCAGGTAATCTGACTCCAAAACCAATATTCTTTCCCTTGCCAGTGGAGACTAGTTATGCTGTTTTCATTCTCTTTTTCATTGTCATCAAAGCAAAGTTGTTAAGGCCTAAATGTCTCAAAAATACCTGTCAAATGGGTTCATTATTTTAATTCTTCCCATTTTGTAGAAAGTTGGTCATTTTGACATTTCCATAATCAGTCCCCCTTTAAAGTATTTTAGTTGATTTCAAATTCATCTAAATTTTTCTCAATGCTTAGTCTGGGTACATTTTTATATTTAGTGGAAAAGCTTACCCATGTGGCCCTTAAGAGATCTGTGCATTTATATTTATGTAACTGCAAGATGATAGAAATATATATATTTCCTAGTCATAATTGATATGGTAGATGTCTATAATTTTAACTGGACAGGTATCGAAGAGACTTAGGTTTTAATCTAGCCTCTGACACCTGCTGGCTGTGTGAAGTTAGGCACATCAGAGATATCAGTGATCCAAGCAACTCCCTAGAACTGGAAGTTACAGAGGAGCTGCCAGGCTCCTTTGGTGGAAGGACTTTCCACATGGGAAGTTTTTTACCTTGATAAAATCCAAACTCCTTATGGCCCTTAAAATTGTAGCTGAAAATGCTGATAGATTTTTTTTTTAAAGTCTGTTTTTAATAGTAATAGTTACAAAATTTGATATGTAATAAAATGAGGTCCCCTATCACAGCACTTCCTCAAGCCACCAAGAACAATTGTCCAACTCAGTCATCTCAGCAAAATAACTATTCAATTAAATGTAAATTATTTAAGGAGATAATTCAACACCAATGAAATCGAAGAATCTCAGTCAGAAAGTAGCCCAGCTCTGTTTCAACCTGTGCCTGCAGTACATCCCCAGAGGGCTTTACTAGAGCCCTCCCTCCAAATTTAATTGACCTTTCAGGGACTGCTCTCTGAATCTGGTCATTTAAGGAATATTATCATATAGTCCAGTTCTCTCCATTTTGTCCACAAGAATTTGACTTTCTCAAATATTTTACTGAAATCTAGGTACACTGTGTCTACAGCATTTTCTCTGCTATACCAATCATTATAGCCTTGTCAAAAGGGGAAATGAGGTTAGCCTGGCATTGTTGATTCTTGATAAAACCATACTGGCACCTTCTAATCAGTTTCCCTTTTTAAATGTTTGTTCTGTATCATTACAATAAGAAAATGTTTGCCCTAAGTCACAGTTGAGTTCAGGGAAATTGTAGAGGTCCTTCCTCAACGTTAGAATCTTATCCATTCTTCAAAGTGTCTTAGAAATCACTGATAGTGGCTCAGCAATCATTACTACCTTTGCATTCAGTACTTAGGAACTAATTCATGAAGACCTTGAAACAAACCCATAACTAGCCATTTTACCACCTTAGGCAAACCGCACCAAACATGTCCTGAAATCAACCTTGGAGGAGTATTGGGGGGGTCCTGACACTAGTCTCCATGAGACATCTTGAGACGCCAATAATGGTGATTTCACTATTCAGGAAGGAGCAATGAAGGGTGAAGTTAGGGATGGTCTCACCTGGTATGAAGGAGTACACATGCCATCTCATAGCTTTCCAGTTTAAATTTTCCCCAAAATGAGTCTTGCTGACTAATTTTTATGTTGCTGAAAGAATTAAAATTCGATCAAAATGTAAATGAAATGAATTTTTAAATTGTACCATTTTTTTATTTTAAATTGTTATACTCTCTAATTTTCTCTCATTCTACGGACAAGTCCTGGTCACCTTGTCCTAGTTTTTGCTCTGAGGGAACGAGTTTTTACTAACTGAGGAAAGCTAGGTGTTCTTTTATGATCTCCTCCTTTGTCTTGGGTTTCAACCCTGAGAAAACCAATTTTGCTCTTTCCTTCCTGGTCCAAAGGTCATTCTTCTTGACAAAGGAAACAAGGCCAAAATAAGAGTTAAGTAGTTTCTCTTTGTCATATGTTATCATCCCATCTAGCTTGAGCACTAGCCCTTTTCTCTCTTTTATTTTCTTCATGCCTGTAGCATACTTTTAAAGCCCTTTTTTGTTTTCCTTCATGTTCCTTGTCAGCCATAGTTCATCGTGAGCTATAGTTCGGCTTCTGACACTATTCTAAGATTGTGGCTCTCTTTTGTATTAATCCTCAATTACCTGTCCTTATCTCTGTTTTCTATAAATTTCTTTTTAAATCTAAGCTGGTCATTGAGTCCCTTGTGCATCCATGTCAGACTCTTTAGACAGCTCTGGCTTTTCTCTATCAGAATCCTTTCTGTTTCCATCCTCGAAATTTCACTCATTCCAACTGTGGAATTTTAAGCCATGGTCTCCTGCTTATCTTTCCTTTGAACCTTTTGAAATATGTTCTCATAAAAACTAAGGCATATATCATGCTATACCCAACTGTCCCCTCTTCTATTATGAATCTGGACATGGAATGATCATCTTTCTCCAAGATTCCTATCATTTCTACTTCAGGAACCAGTTTATTTTTTCTTACTGGTCAGAAATCAGTCCCTAGAGAACAATTCCCTTTGTTGATTCCTCATCCTTTTAATGAGAGAATTTATAATTAAAGGAAGCCAGGAATTTATTTTTCTGCTTTACTTTTGGCAGAAAGAGCTCCAGCAGTTTTTCATATAATTGAAGTTCTCCATCACTTCTGTATCATTTCTTTATGTCAAGTTTATCATTAACTTCCTTAATTTTTCAGAGTTTATGAACTGACCCCACTCTCTGTAGAAAATTCATTTGCCAGAAGAATAGATCTGATTAAAACAAATTTCCAGGTGTCTATTTCATGTGCAAATTAAAAAGAAAAAGGACTCTTTAAGATCAATCAACTGAGGCACCTAGGTGGCACAGTGGATAGAGCACCTGCCCTGCCAATGGGAGGACCTGAGTTCAAATCCAGCCTCAGACATTTGACACTTACTAACTGTGTGACCCTGGGCAAGTCACCTGACATTTACTAGTTGTGTGACCTTGGGCAAGTCACTTGACCCCAATTGCCTTAAATAAAAAAAAGATTGGTCAACCAACCACAAGTTTAGTACCTGTCTACTTATGTGTTCATAACTATGCCGACTGAGCCCCCTAGTGCGTCTTGTCTCAAAAATAGATTATAAGTCAAAAGCAAATGACAGTCATAAATTTTTAGATTCTAATTTCCATCCAGGAATTTTGTTGGTACTGTAAATCATAAGCATAAAAATCTGACTGCAAAAGGAAGTCAAAAAAATAATACCCTGTTACAGAATTATAGGTTCATTGACTCAAAATGCCAAATGTGAGACTTAAACAAGAATGCCTAAGGTAATGGAATTGAGAGTCCTTGGGTTTATGAAACTAAGTACAGTGAACTGGAAGGATTACTAACTTCAATTTGGACTTTTCCAATAAATGTAGCTTTCCATTCATTCCTGAAATTAAGAGTTTAGAAAGTAAAGAATGTATTCATACATCTGAAAACAATTTGTAATTTGTTAATTTGTGATTGTTAATTTGTATAGGCATCTAAATATATCCACATAGTCCAACTTAAGTATCAATATCTGCTTTCTCTAGGCTATAAAAATTAGCAATTAGAAGTATATTTTAATACTTTAGAACTACCTATATGCCTATTGTACTTGAGCCTCTCATGAGTATGTTGGAAATTAGTTAACCCTTTCATTCTGCTATTGTGAGATGCAGTATAACAAAGTAAATAGAGAGTTATCTTTGAGTCTGAAAGGTCTGGATTCCAGTCATTTATTAGACACATAGTGGTTGCTATTACCCTGGGCAAGTCACCTAATCTCTGAGTGCCCTGGGATAACATCTATAACTACCCATTGTAGAATAGTATAATTGAAGGAAAAGAAAAAGAAAGAAGAACCACTCAAACAGTTGTGACTGGACAATTAATATTAAAGAATTCTAGATCCTCGCATCTACTCATCTACACATGCATTAGGGCATGAAGACCTCACAATCAAATGCAAAAAGGCAGAAATATTAAATGCATCTTTTTCAGATCATAATACAATAAAAATCACATTCAATAAAGGTCCATGGAAAGATAGATTAACAATAATTGGAAACTAAATAATCTAATCCTAAAGAATGAGTGGGTCAAACAACAAATGATAGAAACAGTACGTAATTTCATCAGAGGATATCCATAATGAGACAAGATACCAAAATTTATGGGATGCAGCCAAAGCAATGCTTAGAAGAAATTTTATGTCTCTAAATGCTTATATGAATAAAATAGAGAAAGAATGAATCATTTAATTGGGCATGCAACTGAAAAAGCTAGAAAAGGAACAAATTAAAAATTCTTAATTAAATACATAGAGATTCTGAAAATCAAAGGAAAGGTTAATAAAATTGAAAGTAAGAAAACTATTGAACTAATAAATAAAACTAAAAGTTGGCTTTATAAAAAAAATACAATGAAATAAACATTTGATTTAAAAAAGAAAAAAATAAAATTACCAGTATCAAAAATGAAAAGGGTATATTCACCACCAATAAAAAGGAAATTAAAGCAATAATTAAGAGCTATTTTGGCCAACTGTGTAGCAATAAATCTGTCAATCTAACTGAAATAAATAAATATTTACAAAAATATAAATTGCCCAGATTAACAGAAGAAGAAATAAAATACTTAACTCCATTTTAGAAAAAGAAATTAAACAAGTCATCAATGAATTCCCTAAGGCTTACAAGTAAATTCTACCAAACATTTAAAAAAACAATTCTAATACTATATAAATTATTTAGGAAAAAAGGTGAAGGAGTCCCACCAATTTTTTTTTTACGAGAGAAATATGGTGCTAATACCTAAACCAGAAAGAGCCAAAACAGAGAGAGAAAATTGTAGACCAATTCCCCTAAGGAATATTGATGCCAAAATGGAATAAAATATCAGCAAAGAGATTACAGCAATTTGTCACCAGTATAACACACTATGACCAGATGAGATTTATGCCAAGAATGCAGGGCTGGTTCATTATTAGGAAAATTATCAGCATAATTGACCATATCAATAACAAAATTAACAGAAATAACGTGATTATCTCAATAGATGCAGAAAAAGCTTTTGACAAAATACAGCATTCATTCCTATTAAAAACACTAGAAAGCATAGGAATAGAGGGAACATTCCTTAGAATGATAAGCATTTACTTAAAACCTTCAGCAGACATTATCTGTAATGGGGATGTTAGTAGCTTTCCCAGTAAGATCAGGGGTAAAGCAAGGATATCCATTATCACCACTATTCTTCAACATAATACTAAAAGTGTTAACTATGGTAATAAGAGAAGGAAAAATGAAAAAAATGAAGAAATTAGAATAGGCAATGAGGAAACAAAACTATTACTCTTTGTAGATGATATGATGGTATACTTACTGAATCCTAGAAAATCAACTAAAAAACTACTTGAAATAATTAACAACTTTATCAAAGTTGCAGGATAAATTCACATAAATCATCAGCATTTCTATTTATTACCAACAAAGCCCAGCAGCAAGAGATAGAAAGTGAAATTCCATTTAAAATAAACAATATAATCATATGTAAACAATATAAAATATGTGGGAATCTACCTGCCAAAACAAACCCAGGAACTATATGAACATAATTATAAGACACTTTTTATGCAAATCAAGCCAGATCTAAATACTTGGCAAAATATCAATTGCTCATGGGTAGTCTGAGCTAATATAATAAAAATGACAGTTCTACCTAAATTAATTTACTCATTCAGTGTCATACTAATCAAACTACCCAAAAAAGTATTTTATAGACCTAGAAAAAATAATAAAATTCACCTGGAAGAACAAAAGGTCAAGGTTATCAAGGGAATTAATTTTTGAAAATGCAAAGCCCAGCCATACCAAATCTAAAACCATATTATAAAGCAGCAAACATCAAAACTATTTGGTACTGGCTAAGAAATATAGTGGTGGATCAGTGGTTTAGGTTAGGCACACAAGATGCAGTCATCACTGACTATAGTAATCTTCGTTTGATAACTTAAAGACTCCAGCTTCTGAGTCTATTTGACAAAAACTGCTGGGAAAACTAGAAAATAGTACAGAAGAAACTAGATGGAGACCAACATCTCACATCATATACCAAGATAAGGTCAAAATAGTTACAAGATTTAGACATGGAGGGTGAAACTATAAGAAATTTAGAAAAGCAAGGAATAATTTACCTGTCAGATCTATAGAGAAGAGAAGAATCTATGACCAAACAAGACAGAGAACTCTACAAAATGCAAAATGGATCATTTTGACTCCTTTAAATTAAGAAGCTTTTGTACAAGCAAAGCCAATGAAACCAAGATTAGAAGGGAAATAGAAAGTTAGGAAACAATTTTTACAGCCAGTATTTCTGATAAAGGCCTCTTTTCTCAAATATATAGAGAACTGAGTCAAATTTATAAGACTACAAGCCATTCCCCAATTGACAAATGGTCAAAGGATATGAACAGGCAATCTTCAGATGAATAATCTAAAGCTATCTATAGCCATATTAAAAAAAAAAAGTTCTAAATCAATATTGATTAGAGAAATGCAAATTAAAACAACTCTGAGGTACCACATCATACCTATCAGATTGGTTAAGATAACAAAACAGGAAAATGATAAATGTTGGAGATGTGGGAAAATTAGAACACAATGCATTGGTGGTGTTGTAAACTGATCCAAACATTCTGGAGAATAATTTGAAACTGTGCTCAAAGGACTATAAAATTGCGCATACCCTTTAATCTAACAATAGCACTACTAGGTCTGTATCCCAAAGATCATGAAAAGGGGAAAGGACCCACATATACAAAAATATCTTTTTGTGGTTGCTGCTCCTGCTTGTACATTGTTCTCCGAAGAGGACCATAACATCAAGGAGATGATGCTATGACAAGCATGTGAATTGTATTTAAGTGAGTGGGGGCTGTGCAAAGTCACCAGCCACACTTTGTTCTCTGGAACCATCTGGGTCCAGTGGCCTGATATGGATCAGGACAACTGGAGGTAGCCCAGGATGCAATGGAGGTCCTTGGCCTTTTCAAGCTGAGGTCTTTAACAAGTCTCAGTTTGACTTCAGTGATTAAGGCTTTAAAAAATGAGGCAAAGAATGGCCTCTTTTCAAAAAAGAGAGAGAGATCTGGGAGGGGAAGATCCTCAGGCCAAAACAGAAACAATTGTTATTTGCATTCATTCTGAGCCAATCAGGGCCGAAGCAGTGACCAAGTAGGGCTTGGTCTGGGACCAGAGTGATTTGGGACTAAGGCTGGTCTTTAAGAGAAAAAAGGAAAAGAAAAGAAAAAAGTTCCAGAGATTAAAATTTACATTCCCTTTGGGCAGAGCACCATCAGGTAAGGATGTGATAGCCTATGTGGAGAGAAGAAAGAAAGAAAAGAAAAGAAAAGAAAAGAAAAGAAAAGAAAAGAAAAGAAAAGAAAAGAAAAGAAAAGAAAAGAAAAGAAAAGAAAGAAAGAAAGAAAGAAAGAAAGAAAGAAAGAAAGAAAGAAAGAAAGAAAGAAAGAAAGAAAGAAAGGGAAGGAAGGAAGGGAGAAAGGAAGGGAAGGAAGGAAGGAAGGAAGGGAGAAAGGAAGGAAGAGAGAGAGAAAGAAAGAGAGAGAAAGAGAGAGAGAAAGGAAAAAAGGGAGAGAAAGAAAGAAAAAGAAAGGGAAAAGGAAGGAAGTCAGCCAGTCAGAAAGGAGCCATTTTGCCCAACTGGAAGCTTAGTCCCAAGTGGTCAGCTGTTTCTCTATTCACAGAGGTTGCCCCGTTCTTCATTCTGAACAAGACCATGACATCAGGGACATGCAAGTTAATTGGATTTAAGTGAGGGAGGCTGTGCAAAGTCACCAGCCTCACTTTCTCCTCCACAGCCATCTAGGTCCAGTAGCCAGATATGGTTCAGGACCATTGGAGAAGGCTCAGGATGCAATGGGAGATCTTGGCCTTTGGAAATTGAGGGGATGCCTTTAATTGGAAAATAGTGGTATAAGTTGTGGTATATGAAGGCAATGGAATGCTATTGTGTTGTAAGAAATGATAAGCAGGCAGATTTCAGAAAATCCTGGAAAAACATACATGAATTGGTACTGGGTAAAGTGAGCAGAACCAGGAGAACATTATACACAGTATCAGCAACATTGTGCAATGATTAACTATGATAGACAGCTCTTCTCAGCAATTCAAAGATCCACAACAATTCCAAAAGACTGATCATGGAAAAATGCTATCCAGCTCCAGAGAAAGAACTATGGAGTGTGAAAACAGATCACAGCATACTATTTTCACTTTTTTGTTGTTTTTTCTTTCTCTTTTTCCCCTCTTATTCTGATTCTTCTTTCACAACATGACTAATGTGAAAATATGATTAATATAATTGTACATGTATAACCTATATTAGGTTGTTTACTGTCTTGGGGAGGAGGGAAGGATGGAAAAAATTGGAACCCAAATCTTATCAAAGTGAATGTTGAAAACTTAACGTGTAATTGAAAAAAGTAATATTAAGAGGAAGGAAATGGTATATAGGAAAAAATCAAACATGAAAACAATAAAGGAATTTGAAAGTGCCTATTACTTTTTTTTTTTTAAAGAATTATAGGTCCTCTAACTTTTTGGATATCACATGACATAAGGACCTGGAAATTATTCTACATCAGCTCTGCTATTTTGACCAGTCAATTCAATTTTTTATTTTTATCACGTGATTCCTACTCTGATGCCTCATTACAATTCTCAAAGGCTTTGTCAGTGTAGCATGAATTTTGGCAGCTTCTACCAGTCTGGGAAGGCTTCAGGTCAGAAGTCAGTAACAATAGGTGTCTACTATCCCAGCTAAGGATCATCAACAGAAGTTGACTAAAAAGTCATGAATGATATGAGCCAAAATGGCACACCAAATGGCCCAACAGCCTTGTGCAGCCAGCCTGATTCTGCAGTGACAATGACTAGAAAAGGCATTAGAAGGCAATTAAAGTCACATGGTTCCTAGAACCTTCTCAAGCATTAAATGACTTACCAGCACTCTTCATATGTAATCATTGGCTGGATTTGAGTCTGAATCCCAACTCTTTCAAATTACTGTGTTACCTCAGTTAGTCTACTTCACTTCTCTGAACCTCAGTTTCATCTGAAAAAATGAAAGAGATTGATTGAGAACTAAGTTCCCTTTCAACTCTAGAACTATGTCTATCCCACAGAATTGATTTATTGTGAGAGGAATTGAATGAAATCCTTACTGATATTCTCTCTAAAAATGAAACTACAAAACACGAAGTTACAGCTAACTACAATGTTGGACTGAAACTTCTCTCTTCAAAAAAGTGAGTAAATGTCATGTATTAGTTTCATCTTTAATCCAAAGACAAGAAAAATCATTCCATGGGATACTTAATTAGCTTGCTTTGCAATGCTCACTATGAATGTAAGGAAACCAGAAGCCCTAAAGATAAGTGTCGACATCCAGTAGAGAAATTCTATGAAGAATTTAATGAAATACTCCAAAAAAAAGACAACAAGGTACTTGGTCACTTCAATGTGAAAATGATTACAGGAGTGTAAGAAAAATATTATGTTAGAAAATGTAGTTCAGGATCAAGAAATAAAAAACCCAGAGAAGGTCAGTAATAAAAAGAAAGGCTCCATATGCAGTAAAAATATTTATAGCAGCACTTTTTGTGGTGGCAAAGAATTGGAGAAAAAAAAAAAGACCACATCTTTCTGGTCACGCTGTAGACTAAGAAGTATTGAAAATATAACATCCTGTTATAATGTTTATTGATTTTGTAAAAGCATCTGACTGAGTACAGCAATATGCACTCCTATAAGCCTACCTCAATGTATCTTACACACACACACACACACACACACACACACACACACACAACAAAAGGTTCTGACATATGATTATAGATCTAACTTTGTTCTACAATTTGCTGTGTTTTGATACCATACGGAGTGTAAAACAGAAAACCATGTGTTCACATAAAATGTTTTCCAATGTCATGGAAGGTGTTATTCATAGAATCCAAACCAAAACAAAAGGGATAAAAACCCTGAAGTTCTTCAATGCTCCCCAAATTGCCGCTGACATTTTACTAATTGTATTACACCAAGGTATACTACATAGCTTCTTCAATGAAACTGTCATTTAAAAAAAAAAAGTTGATCTATTTTCCACTTTGGAAAAATAAAATCACTGAAATCATATATTATTAGACTATGACATGCATCTTGATGGACCCCTCATTGTTATTTTATGGATATATGGATGGATAGATAGTTGGATGGATAGATGAGCAAACCAATAAGTATCTTGAGTAGGCACTGCAGCAGGCAATAGGCTGGACCCAGAGTTGAATAGAAGGAAATCTGTTTGAATTACATTTTGTAATATTCCCCATTCTTCTGTTGATCTCACTCTGAGTACAACCACAAAATTCCATGTCTTTAATACCAATATTTCCCTAGTAATTATATGTGAATATGAATAAGAAAAGTTAAAATTACCTGCTACCAAAACCCTGAAAAATGGGCTGTAGCATATTATCAAAGATGACTTGCATGTGAGAAGTGACATCAAAAATATTATCAAGGCCATCTATGACCAGAAAATTGGCTCATATAGTAAGAATGAATGCTGATATATATGGAAAATTGAGGTATAGTTCTCATATTTTTAAGGTTATTAGAGAAAGTGTTTCTATATGTTGGATGATTCTTCTATGCAAGATTTGTAGAATAGTAACTATATAGCATGAAAAGGAATTTTTATCAGCATGAATGGAAGTATTCCCACTGATGACTGTAGCAGTAAGCACCCCAGCATACACAGGAGGGCCTGCTGCACAAGTTCTTAGATCTGCTTTTCTAAGAGGAAAGCAACTTTTTAAGGGGTCAGCAATCACTTTAATCAAACACATATATCATTCACTTAGTTCAGGGGCAAAAATCAGCACCCTGAACTTCAAAGAAAATAAAACCAGAAATTACAAGGAGAAATTACACACAGAAAAATCAACAGACCAGGCTTTCAAGTGTCTGACCATAGGCAACATACACATCGTTATCAGAGAGAAGCGCCAACATCTGACTTCTTAATGGCTACCCAGAGTCTCATCTAGCACAAGAAACTTCTTCCAGAAACTAAGCCCCAAAGCAAAACCTCACCTCTGAGTATCTATGACCCAGTGCCTCATTAGAAATTAACAAAAGGTATATGAGGCCTATTAATGGGTGGGAAAGATCTTTAACTCTAATTAACATTACAATGATTATGTTCATGGCCCCTTCTAGCTATAAAGTATATGATCTTGTGAGATGGATAAACATGGCCAAACTCCATCGACTAAAGCTAACAGAAGGAATCTATGGAATTTAGGCCAGGATTCAATCAAGCTTAAAGTGAAACACTGCTGGTTCTAGCAAGTTAAGCTGAGTCAACAAGAAACCTAGTGCTTATTTTTAACTAGATATGCATGCCCACACCTCACACCTCCATGGGATTCTTGGATGCCAGCACAGCTACAGATCAGTGGATACCCAACGTCATAGGAAGAAAATTTATAATTTGGGAGAGTGTTTGTTGTTCCACTATGGTTCTGAGACTGTCACCTTCCCAGTTCAGCTTGAGTGCCTTGTTGACAACAAACTCCAAAGGGGCATTTTTTTAAGCAGCCAAATGCAAGCATTCAAAGATATTAAGTAGAAATGTAATCAGCAACAAGAGAACTTCTTAAACTGTGTTCAGACTCCCATTTTTTGACCCTTGGTGATTTTGGTTTCTTCCCAGTCATCTACATTAATATCAACTCAACATCTGCCCAACAGGATCTACTATATTTTTAATGTATTTAAGGTTCTTAAAAACACCCCTGTTTAATAATTTCATATTTTATAAATGTAAATTGATTTGTATATAATGTTATGCTTTGTACATAGTAAAAACTTACTTTATTCTTTAATTCATATTTTCTGTTTCTTCCATCAATTTTACATCTGATATGTTACATATCAGTTTAATATCAACAAAATCTTTTATTAAAGTTTTTAAAGGTAACACAACATGGTTGTGTTATTGGAATGGCTTGACATTTCCTTCTACAGCTCATTTTATAGATGACAAACTGAGGCAAACAGGGTTAAATGACTTGCCCAGGGACACACAATATGGTAGTATAAGTATTCCTTTCCACATTGTACAGATGTGGAAACTAAGGCTCAGAAAGCCTTGACCAAATTTTCAGTCGTGTAACAGTTTACTTGTAGGTTCATATTTCTAACTCCAAGACTAGTCCTCTTTTCACTGCAACATACTCCATCTTTGAATTATGAATGGGTCTTTGAATGTGGGACCTCTCAAGAGGAACGAGCATGGTTACTTTTTAAGTGAGCTTGAGTTTTAAGCTACTGAACTTATCAGAAATCAGTGAAGTTAAAGAGTGGAAAGTTTGGACAAACATATTCCCATTTCTGGGCAATAAAGTGATACAACTTTCTAGGCTGCAAACTGATGGCCTAAAGTGTTCCTTCTAGTGTTAAAACCCATTTTGGGTTACTTAGTGACTGCTCTGTTAAAATGGAAGAACACTTTAGGCACAAAAGCCTCTCAATTTATGGGTATATTAAATGAAGCCTAAATATAAACTGATAGAAGAAATCCCCTAGACTAAGCCTATTTCTAATAGAGCAGAAGTTCTAAGATCAAACTTAGAAACTATCCTATCCCCAAGATACACAACTTATTAAAAACTGTAATAAATGTTACACAAAGCATTCTTGAATATTGAAGGCAGAATAACAAATTGCCCTTTTTCTTTTCACCTCTCCATACTCCAGAGTGATGTGAAGATGATGCTACAGCTGAGTCAACTCTGTGTTCCCTTAACATCTGCATCCAGTGAATTAATGAATATCTTTTAAGCAAACTCAAACAATGGTTGGTTTACAATCCCACATTATCAGAGGAAAATGGGAATTAATATCCCCCATTTTATAGCTGATGAAATTGAAGTAGACAAAAATTAAGTAATTGAAATTGGACCACCAAGATTGGGTAGGTGAGAGCAGAGAATTAGTATGTTTCTTCTATGGACTCAATGCAAATGTGTTTTCCTCCCTCCCCTTACTATCTCTCATCTTTGTAATATGCACCGGCTGTTTCCCATACCTAGAATCCTTTCCCTTCTTACCTGCACTTCTTGGGATCTCTGATTTCCTTCGAAACTCAGTTTTCAGCCCCCTTCCCAACCTTTTTTTTATCCCCAGTACTTAGCACAGTACCTTGTACACAGGAGATGTTTTAAAAATGCTTATTGATTAATTGCTTTGACCTTTTTGATAACACTTTTGTTGATCTCATTCCCCAGCTGCTAATGCCCTCCCTTTCAAAATAATATTTCATTCATTTTGCATATAATCTCTATTTACTTATATATGTTTGTGTTGTCTCCTCTATTACAATGTAATAGGGCAGGGACTAATTCACCGTTGTCTTCATATCCCTAACAGTTGGCACAGTCCTTGATGCATAGTGGGATGCCTAATAAATGTTTGCTTGATTAATTTATTATATCTAATTATTCAGCAATTATGTGTTAAATATATGGCATTCCAAAGCAAAAACTAAACCTGACTACCAAATGAGGAAAATGAATTCTTAGAGTCATAGGTGAGGTGTTGTTCAATCATTTAAGTAATGTCTGATTCTCCATGACTCTGTTTTGGGTGGGTGTTTTTTGTTTTGTTTTGTTTTTGCCAAAAATATTGGAATGGCTTGACATTTCCCTCTACAGCTCATTTTATAGATGACAAACTGAGGCAAACAGGGTTAAATGACTTGCCCAGGGACACACAGCTAATAAGTGTCTGAACTTATAAAGATGTCTTCCTGATTCCAAGTTCAGTGTTGTATCCACTGTGCCATATAACTGTCAACAACTGAGATGAGATAACAGTATCAACTGAGAAACAGTGTGGTGGAGTGGATAGAAGGACTTAGAGTTAGGAAGTTCTCAATTCAAATCCTAGTTCTGACATTTACTGGTTGTACGACCATGGACAAGTTAATTATCATGATTCAGAAGAAGGGGAACTGACTCTAGAATCAAAGTAACTGTATTTGAATCCTATTTCTGATACCACCTATGTGAACCTGGACAAGTCATTTAACTTTCTGCGACCTCAGTTTTCTCATCTTTAAAATGAAAGGATTATACCATATGGCCTCTGAGATCCTTTAGAAATCTAGATCTATGGTTTTGTGGAGTCTTTATTGGCAATTCTGCAACGCTCAGTAATCAAAAGATCCATGCTTTTGTTGGTTTGGATATTTGCTTCCCCTTTATAGGATGCATCTCATCCTCAATTTAGCATAAGGGCTTCACAAGTTGTTCTTTTTTATATATAAATGTATTTATTTTTAGTTTTCAATATTCACTTCCATAAGTTTTAAATTTTCTCTGCCTCCCTCCCCTCCTCACTCCCCAAAATGCCATGCAATCCAACATAGGCTCAACATATACACTCTTATTAAACATATTTTCACATTAGTGATGTTGTTTAGAAGAATTAAAATGAATGGGAGAAACCATGAGAAAGAAAAAACAAAACAAAAAAAGAGAGGAAATAGAATGCCTCAATCAGCATTCAGACTCCATATTTCTTTCTCTGGACGCAGATGATATTTTTCATCACGAGTCTTTTGGAATTGTTTTAGGTCTTTGCATTGCTAAGAAGAGCTAAGTCTATCAGAGTCAATCATCACACAATGTGGCTGCTACTGTGTACAATGTTTTGTTCCTGCTGATTTCATTCAGCATCAATTCAACATCAGTTTTTCTGAAGTCCACCTGCTCATCATTTCTTACAACACAATAGTATTTTATTACATTCATATAGCAATTTGTTCAGCCATTCCCCAATTGATAGACATTCCCTCAATTTCCAGTTCTTAGCCATCACAAAAAGAGCTGCTATAAATATTTTTGTACATATGAGTTCTTTTTCCTGTTTTTATGATCTCTTTGGGATACAACCCTAGAAGTGGTATTACTGGATCAAATGTTATGCACAGCTTTATAACCCTTTGGGCACAGTTTCAAATTGCTCTCCAGAATAGTTGGATCAGCTCACAGCTCCATCAACAATTCGTTACTGTTCCAATTTCCCCACATCTTCTCCAACATTTATCATTTTCCTGTTTTGTCATGTTAGCCAATCTGACAGGTGTGATGTGGTATCTAAGAATTGTTTTGATTTGCATTTCTCTAATCAATAGTGATTTAGAGCATTTTTTCATATGATTCTAGATAACTTTAATTTCTTCATCTGAAAACTGCCTGTTCATATCCTTTGACCATTTATCATTTGGGAAATGACTTGTATTCTTATAAATTTGATTTTCATGAGTTGTTCTTAAGCACCTCTCCCTGCCAAAAAAAAAAATCACTCTCACCTCTGGTGCTGAGGCTCTGTACACTTAGATTCTTGAATAAAAAACCCTCTGGAACAAAATTCAAAGCCTTTTCTTCTTGATAGGGCCTGCCAGGATAAGGAAGGGTGACCTTTACACATCAGAGTAGTACTTGTAGTCATGGATCATAAAAGAACATAATAAAGTGTCCTAAAAATCCACTAAAATAAGTTTTGGTTAATTGCTCTTTTAAAAAAAAATTCTTCAATTCTGATGGACAAATAACAACTGCACAATATGACTCAATGGGATTAATTCTTTGCCAAGGGATTAAGTTTTTCCCTAATTATAAATGGGGAGCTTAGAGAAGTGTTTTAAGGGTAAGGAAAGTGACATAGCATTTGAATTAGTGGGAGAGTAATTTACCCTTTTTTTTACCTAGGGATCTAAATCATACTCTTTAAAGAGCCTTGCTTAATTGTACATAACACTCCATGTAATATGGCAGATTCTGATCTAATAAATGTACTTTATGTCAGCATTTTAATGGTGAGAAAATAAAATGTGATTCCCTTCCTAATTAAGTAGACTTTCCCTTGCAAATTCTACAAAGTTTGTAATATATTGAAATGAAATTGCCCAACTGCCAGAATGACAGGACAGCATTGAAGGCATAGCTAAAAATCTCCCTTTATATAGTGCTTTAAATTTTGCAAGGAACTTTTTATATACTGTCTAATTTGAAGCTCATAACAATCTCTTGAGGTAAGTGCTATCATTATTTCCGCTAAATGAGGCTGAGAAAGGGTAGGGACTAACTAGGTTATATAGGAACTAAGTCTATTGGGATTGAACCCATGTCTTCTCATACCAAGATTTCTCTCTACTATGCCACGCCATGTCACTTTGGGCAAGGATGATCTTCACTTCCATCTTGTCCTTTTGTTCTTTTCAGAAAAAATCACTCCCTTTCCAGTAGCCACTCCATTCTGTTTTGTTTCCCAACTACTTTTTGCTGTAGACACATGGATAGATAAAATTCTCTTACTCCCACTTTTATCTTACAAAGTGGTATTATAGGAAGCAATCAGTGGGCATATCACATTACCTTAACTGGATGGCTAATGTTTGGTGTATATGTTACTGAATTGATACTATCAGGAAAATTATCACTGGCAATACTTAGTTGATTAGTATCCCTTTCCATTTTCATTTGTTAAAGAAAGATATTAAGAGTATAAATCACTTGTCCAGTGTCATAAAAATAGTCGTGTGACAGGTTCATGTATTGGCAAATGCCTAGAGACAAGAGATCTGGATTCTAATCCTGATTTTTCCACTGCCTAGTTGTGTGATCTTAGGCAAATCCTCTAAAATCTCTAATCCTTAAATCCCCTATTTGTAAAATTAAGGGGAGGGGAGGTGATTAGAGCAAAATTGTTGTTGTCGTTATTTAGTCATGTCTGACTCTTTGTGACTCCATTTGGGGTTTTCTTGGCAAAGATACTGGAGTGATTTGCCATTTCCTTCTCTAGCTCATTTTTCAGATGAGGAAACTGAGGTAAACAGGATGAAGTGACTTGCCCAGGCTCACACAGCATAAATGTTTGAGGCCAGATATGAACTCAAGAAGATAAGTCTTCCTAACTCCAAGCCTAGCACTCTATACACTGCCCCACTTAACTGCCCAGAGCAGAATTACTTTATCTCTAAAATCCTGATTCTATTTTTTTTCTTTTGGAAGATTTATTTTTTTCTCATCCATATGGACACTACATCCACTGATGCAGATCAAAATACTTTTGTACCTTTTCATTCTATAAATGTCTGGTCCATTGATTCTCATTTGTCCTCCATAGAGGGTCCACTTAAAGCACTATAGACTTTTGTCTCAGAGTTTCATTTTGGTTTTTTTACATATTGGGATACCAGGCTAGCATTGTATCCATCTAATCTTGCTCCTTCCCACTGCATACCCATCCCACCTCCTTTTTTGATTCTACATATTCATTCATCCCACAAACATCTATTAAACATTTGCCAAGTATTTTCTTTCTAATTCCTAAAGATTCCTGGAGTTTACCATGTGGTCTACTACTATACCATTAGAATTATTGAGCCTTTCCATATACCTTGAAACAGAGCTGTAATTTTTGTATTGTGTTCTCCTAAAGAATATGAGCTCCTTCAGACTAGTACTGTCTTGTTCTTCTTGTATCCCCAGTGCTTAACACTGTGCTTAACACATAGTAAGTGCCTAATAAATGAGTTTTCATTCATTCATTCCTATGAAAAACATAATCAGAGAAAAGGGGAGGTGGGAGAAAGAGAGAGAGAGGAGATGGGCTAGTCATGATCTAAGAATAAGAGATAAAAAATTAATATCTATGCAATGTCAAGAGAAGATCTAGAGAAAGCCCCCCAACCTATTGAGTAGATACCCTGTAGCAGATTTATGAGAGAACATTGACAAGAGCTACATAGTATGGACAGACACGGATGAGTTGTAATATGTATCATTTGAAGTAGTACTCACATTGAAGAGATCATAGATACATGAAAATATCTTTTGTGCCACTTGAATGGAAACTATTGAAAGCATTTTGCAGCCTGTTTATATCCATCATGTGTCTTTCATTGCCCTTTAGATTAATCTTATTTTAATTCTTCTGAAATCAGCCTTCCAAGATTCACAGCCATTTGGTATCACTGGCAGATTATTGATGTTAAAGAGAAGGGCTCTTTGCAGTTATACTGTGGGATTTCTTGAAAGCGCTATGCCATTTCCCAAATACAATCAAGTCATATCCACTCTATCCTATTGCAGAATTTATTTATTTTATAATTGCCATACTTGTCCAAGATGCATATATTGATGGACTAACTTAAAAGACTGCACATCCTTATAGGGGTAATGTGTTTTATATCCCCTTTGCTTTTCTAGCATAAATGATTAGCATTTGAGTTCTACTGGCTCAGCTTTTCACATTATTATTGCCATACCTGGTCTCTGAGAATGTACCTTCAGTGGTAGGACAGCCAAAGTTGTCTCTGAAAGGTGTTCTTATTACAGTGTCAGTCTTTACTGAAACACTGACCCCTTCCTGTGAGGGGATAGCACCAAGCATAACCACAAGACACCAGATATCTTCAGGAGCATACATTCATGTATACTTCTCAAAACAAAATGCTCCTCCCTTGCCACCACTTTTAGCTACTTTTCTAATAATTCTCTTGTGGTTCAGTCATTGTTTAGTCATTTCTGACTCTTAATGACCCCATTTGGAGTTTTCTTGGCCAAGATCCTGGAATGATTTTCTGTTTCCTTCTCCAGCTCATTCTACAAATGAAGAAACTGAGGCAAGCGGGGTTAAGTTTCTTGTCCAGGTTGACACAGTAGGAAGTGTCTGAGTCCAGATTTAAACTCATGAAAATGGAATCTTCCTGACTCCAGGTCCAGCATTTTGTCCACTGTGCCACCCAGCTGCCCCTGGTAATTGTGTTACTGGGGAAGAAAGTCAGAGACATAGAAATGTCAGGGAAGATTCTCTTCAGGAAACAGACGATGTAACTTGACTCTTAACAAATCCAGGAGGCTCTCTTAGGCTATACTCACGTTCCATGAAAATCCAAGCCACCTAAAGTCAGCAAAGTATGCCAGCTCAGTTAAATCTAATGGCACCAGCTCATTAATCTTCATTAAATATCCTGTGATAATACTAACCTCACCTTTTCCTGCTCACACTACCAAGGCACAATGCAACCTAGCTGTAGTGACATCTGGCTTCCCTCTGAGCCATAATGCTATCCATAAGAACTACTAGCCCCAGCCATGGTGCTGATTGTTTCTGTAACAACAGTGACTATTAACTATCAATTTCACTGAAGAGAAACTTTTTAGTGGGACTTCATGCCGTCATTACATCTATGAAAAAGAGGGTTTGAAGAAACCACCATCTAAAGAGGTAACTGGTTTTTTTCATGTAGACCATACAGAGACTGTTTTAAGTGGCCCTAGGAATCTCATTTGTTGAATATCTAGCTTCATTTTAGAACTGCAAGAAACCTTGAAGGTCATCTAATCCAATCCTCTCATTTTACAGATGAGGAAACTAAGTCCCAGAAAGTTAAATGACTTGGTCATATTCACACAGGTAAAGTCAGGTTTCAAATTCAGGTGGATTCTGAATCCAGTGTTTCCCCTCTGTACCATATTGCTTCTCCATTTGACATTTGACTTGATATCAGCACTTAACAGCTTATTGACAATTCTCTACTATCAAGGCAAATGCTTCCTTAAAATCAACAAATAAGCACAGTGAAAGCTTATAGCCTCTATAGTCCTCCATCAATTGCGTGACTGTAAAAAAATATGTTCTGCTATTTGAAATATCTTCATTATAACCTTACCTATGGTCTCATACTTTTTGTGGAAGAGGAACTTTTTGGTATATACATAAATCATTCTTATAAAGAATTTGTAGAGATGCAAAATTAGTCATATGATCCCATAATTGCCAATATATTCTCACCTCCTCTCTTTTTAGATGAAAGCACCTTCTATGTTCTTTTTCCTTTATTTTAGAATCACCAATTTGAAAAGTGTTGAGAATTAATTCCTGAGTGATTTTTAAATCCTATCTCCTCCAGCACTAATTTCATCTGAATATATTTAGCCAGTTCTACTTGCCTTCTCTTTTTTATTAGATAATGGATCTCCCAATCTCATCCCAAACTGAAAATTCAGCAGTTACTTATGAGCTGGATCCCATTACTGATCAGCATGGAAACTTTGGCCTGCTCCATTTCTGACTTGAGCTGGTTCACCACTCCTCCAGCCTGGTGGTCTCCCCATAGGCACTCACCATATTGGTGCCAGACATAGTGGGAACACCTTATTGGCTTAGCCCACTGTAGCAATCCACCACCCTTCCTATTGGGGAATTCTCTTGATCTCTTGGAAGATATATAAATAGAAGTGAGAGTCCAATGACTATGAGTCAAAGATATGAGGCCAAACCAAAAGCATAAAGAATTTATTAGTGCACGAATAGAGATTCCTTGAGCAAGTAGAAGCTTTAGTTTCTTAAGGTATAGCTTAGATTTTCACAGCTTTTCAAGACCTGTTTGGAGTACACAGTCAACCAGAAGCAGAATGGATAGAACAGAAATAGGGAAAATATGTTAACTTTGGGGCTACAGTATGTTAACCTTTGGGTCTCAGGAGTTGCCAAAGATCACATTTGTTCCAGTTGAATAATATTGCTTCTATGGTTAATCTCATCAGAATAGCCTGTTTGGGCAAGAAATTTCTAAGATAGTTGAGGTCTCCTTCAAGATAGAATCAGTCAATCTTATCTTTTTATTGCCAGTAAAGAGGAGAATAAAAATGTAGCATAAGGATTTCTATTTACATAACCTTGTAACTCAGTTTTCACTATCTCAGAGGTTACTTTTTCTAAGCTGTAGATGCTTTCTCCAAACTCATAGTCTAGGTCTTCTCCATTACCTACATCACCTGTCAAAATAATTTTCTTTTTCTTATCCTCATTCTCCCTAAGTTTAATATCTCAAGTTGTTACACTGTTCTTCTTCATACAGGCTATAACCTATGTCAAATCCCAAAGTGAAAACATCATCTCATGTTTTATCTCCATAACAACAAAAAGCCAGATATTTAGAAACATTAGGAGACATGTGAATTCTTTATTTTTCATCCATATATTTGTATTAAACTGACATTGAATGAAAGCATCAATGAAAAATCGTATGTTAAATATTTACTGTGTGCTAGATACCATGTCACGTGCCTAGGATACAAAACAAAAATTGAGATAGTCTCTTCAGTCAAAAAGAAGACTTAGAGGGAAGCAGTTTCCAGGGAAGAAGGTTTTAAGGTCTATGAAATCATTTAAATAATGACTGAACCCAAAGGAGATTTGACTGCACATCTTTTCCCATAGCAATGGCACTGAATACTATGCAAGAGTTGAAAAGTGAAGGGGGTGGGATGGGGAAGAGTCATAGAGTAAGCATACAAAAGTGAATGGCAAGATGTCCTGGGTAAATGGTGAACTGGGATAATGATGATGACAATGAAGACAGCCATATATATATATACATACGTATTTTTTATATATCAGATTCAGCATCCTCAACTATAAAATGGGGATAATAATGATAGTAATAATAAAACTACCTCCCAGAATTGTTGTGAGGACCAGTGAGATAATCATTGTAAAGCACTTAGCACAGTGCCTAGCACATAGTGAGTGCTACACAAATGTTAGCATTGTAAGGTTTGTAAAGCACTTTATAAACATTATCTCATTTGATCATCACAATGACCCTGGGAGGTAGCTACTCTTATTATACCTATTTTGTAGATGAGGAAACTGAGGTAGAGAGAGGTTAAGTGACTTGCCCAGGGTCATACAATTAGTAATTGTTTGAGATAGAATATGAATTCAGGGATTCCTAACTCCAAGTCTAATGTTCCAACCACTTTGCCACCCAGCTATGAAACAAGAAACATATATCATCTCATTTATTTCTTATTAAACGTTATCCATAAATAGGCTTTCTGGTGAGTTCAGAAGTCCTTGTCACGTGTCTGTGTTTTGGTAATACTCTGTGAAGCTACATTACATCAATACGACAATATGTAAGCTGCTCAAAGGCAGGAGTCATTTCCCTTTTTTTTGTCTCTCCCATGCCTGATACATAGGAGAAGCTTAATGAATGCTTCTAAATGAATGATTAAATGAATTTTTCCACATGTCTGCGGCATACAACAGGATACATCAAGTTAGATTTGCATGAAATGCACGTAAGAAAGAATTTTAGTTACAGTTTGAAATATGCCCACAATACTACTACTATGCTCATTAAATCTCAGAGTTGTCAAGGACCTGTCCAACCGACACCTAAAAAGGAATCCCCTCTACAACATTTCTAGCCAGTGGCTAAACATCTATCACTTGACAGCCTCTAATCAGAGGAAATTCACTACCCCCTGAGGCAATCTATTGTACTTTTAGATAACTGTAATCATTAGAAAGTTTTCCTTACTTCAGTCCTAAATATGATTCCTCTATTATTTCTACTAATTGTTCCTAGATCTACCTACTAGAACCAAATATTGTATGTCTAATTCTACTTCCATGTGACAACTTTTCAAATAATATAAAAAAGTGCATAAATCATTAATGGTAGAAGTAAGGCTGGAAAGGGAACTTAGAGGACATCTAGTCCAAGTCCTTCATTTTAAAGATGAGGAAACCAAGGTGCAAAGAGGTTTTACTCAAGCTCAAAAAGGAACTAAATTGCAGGGGTGGGATTTAAACCCAGGTGCCTTGTCTCCCAATCCAGTCTTTTTTCTAGTTCACATTGCCCTGGTCTCCTCCTCTCTTATCTAAATGCTCCTGTTTTCTTCTGCAGATTATATGGCATATTCCCAGCACCCTTACTATCCTGCTTTCCATCTTCTCCACTCATTCCAGATCATAAATATCTTTCCTAAAATGTGACAGTTAGAACTAGCTAGTACTCCAAATGAGTTCTGACCAGGACAAAGAACTCACTTCACTCATTCTGAATACTGTACCTTTTTTGATATAACCTATTTTAGGTATATTGATGCTCACTAGCACTAGAAATATCAAGTTTATGAGTGTGGTAAATATATAAGTAGCTAGGGAGCATTTCACATCTCTGTAGCTATAAAAAAAATTAACGTGGACTAATAAACTTAAGAAAATCTGTCTGTAGGGGCAGCTAGCTGGCTCAGTGAATAGTTCAATGTCCTTGGAATCAGGAGGGCCTAAGTTCAAATCTACCTCAGACACTTGAGTCATACTATAGCTGTGTGACCTTGGGCAAATCACTTAACCCCAATTGTCTCGCTTCCCCTCTCAAAAAAACCCAGTAAATAATAACAGTAAATAATGTCTATAAAACTGGATTAGGTAATCCATCACTTTTCTTCAGAGCGTCTGTACTTCTGAGAGTTGGTTCTAATAAACCTGCTGGCTTGGAACAATTCAAGTATTAAAAAATATAACAACATAGATTTAGAACTGGAAGGGACCTCTGAGGTCATTGGGTCCAAACCACTTATTTTCCTAGTGGACAGAGAGGTCCAGAGAGATTTAATATCTTGTCCAAGATCACAGCGGTAATGAGCAGAAACAGCTGCTTTAACTCCAGATGCATCACTCTCTCGGATGTGCCACACTTCCTTTTTTATCATAAACAGAGTTGGAAGCACATCTGTTCATTAAATGTTTTTCCAAGACCTATTACTTTGGACTTCTGGATTTTCTTGAGAATCAGAGTATTTAACCTCCAAATAAACACATTATAAAGTTATATAATCCCATAAAGCTGCAGGAAGTTGTTGAATGGCTTGAAAATACATATTTGTTGATTTTACCGCGTCATTTAGTTCAGATGTTACAATGTAAGTGCCACAGACTTCAGCATCAAGTATTTAGTCAATTCAATTTATAGACAATTTGATTCATTTTGGGCATATCTTGACATGTATAAAGGGGTTCATAATAATTCTTGCAGTATTCCCTTCACAGAATTGTTATGAGGCTCATGTGAAATAATGTACATAAAATGTTTTGCACTTTAAACGTTATATGACTACCAACTATAATTATATGTCATATATGCTCTTTCCCTCCTCACAGTTTAAAAAAATTATCTGTTTTTCAAGGTTAAAGCAATTCCTTTGAAATCCAGAAGATGGCACTAATTTCTAAGAATTATACATCTTAATAAAGTTTATAATGCTTCACGCTGTGGTCATTTGCCCTTTTCATGGGTGGGCATGCTGGCAGTCTGAAAATATATCTATTCTTCCTCCTGGGTTTTCCCATCTCAATGCAAATGAAAACTGCTCTTTACCCAGCTCATTATTAAAGAAAACTTAGGTGAGCTGATGAAGTGTGACTGACAGGAATTAGATCATCTCTATAGAAAATCTTTGAGTGATTCAATATGGGCAAAATTTGGCAACCAGCTGCTCATATTTATTTCATATTTTCACCTCTGGGTGAATTTAATACTGTGCTTCCATTTGACAAGAGTTCTTTATTTTATTTATTTATTGAATGTCTTCATCCTGAATCAGGAGGAACAGAAGGTTGCATGTTTTCTGCCCTTTCCTTCTCTATCCTTTATATTCTATTACTGTTTGCTAACATTATCTCAGAGGTGGCTATTTTCTGTCTCCTTTAAAGTAGGATCATTCTGGTGTGCTGCTTTTTTCTCATTTCTAAATGAGAATAATCATATATAGTAGTCCCTCAGCAAATAGGAATGATCTCAAAGAGCGGAGTTTTATGACCAGTTGCATTTTTGTGGGAGCCAAAGTTCTGTCTTACACTATCCTAGCCTGTGGAGCATGCTTAATCGCTGAAGATGTAAGAAAAGTGTGTGCTCTGGGATCACAAAGGGAAAGGGAAGCAGAGAAGCCAGCATCTTCATATTTTTGAAGATGCATATATCTACATAAAGCTTAACTCTCTGTCCTTATAAGTTAAATGTTTATTGCTATTTTAAAGATTTGTAATAAGCACAATCCAATCATTCCTCCTTGGTGAAATCATACAAGAGTGCCTTTAGAGCTAGAAGGAACCTTACAGTGAATCAAACACGCTGGCTGCCACAACTCTCCCATGTCCTGCCTGAACCAGATTAAAATGTAATTAGGAAATATTTAACAAAAGTAAATAAAAATATAATAGAACATAGATAATCCTAATATGAGATTTTGTAAGACGATATGTGGCTAACAAGGAATCTTATTATGGCCTAATGGATCCCATTTCAGTTTGAAACATCACTCATTTAATCTCACTTCTTTATTTTACAGATGAGGAAAACTGAGACGTAGAGAGGCCAAGTGACTTGCTGAATTACTAATTAGCATAGGTGAAATTTAAACTCAAGTCCTCTGATTTCAAACTCATTGGTGGATCACTGAGTACCTAAGGCAAACATATTCCCCATCAAGGATATGCCAGACAACATCTAAATGTTGTCTCAGTGGTATAAAAGGAGAAAGATTTTAAGGTCCTGCTCAGCGCAGTCTAGTCTAGTTTTTCATTAAAAGTTATAGAAATCATCCTAACATACTTCATATGAAAAACTTTGAACTGTCTTTGGACAGTCTAGGACAGGAAAGTTATACTGAGCTGAATCATATGCTGTATCTTTGATTAATATCCTCCCTCTACTATGGCTGAAATAACCTCCTTTTGTTGTGAGATGTTCTATATTTTATTTCATTCCTGTCTTAAACTTAAGCTCCCAGCCAGCCTCAGGATACTTCATTGAGGATGTCCATACCTTCTATAGGGATATGTATCCAAAGGTAAAATAAAACTCTTATCCTATCATGTTGACCAAGCTTTTTAGCCTAGGAGAACCTTGCTAAATCAGTTGTTTTTTTTTCCAGAGGCATCATGATAAACAGAAGCATTGGACTTGGTACCAAAAGGTCTTCATTTTACAACCTATCTCTGACCCTAACCTAGCTGTGTGACCAACAATAAGTTACTTAAACTGTTTGAGCCTCAGTTAAAACGTGAACTATGTTCCTCAAGGGATTGTTATCAGGAAGGAACTTTGTAAACTATGACATATTATATAACTGCGAACTGCTGCTTAGGCAGTCAACAAGCATTTACTATGTGGCAGCCTCTCTGCTAAATGCTGGAGATACAAGTGCCCTCAAAGAGTTAGATTCTATTGGGAAAAACATTATGAATTTTTGTGAAAAAAAAGGGCATTATAGATACGGATATGGGTAGATACAGATGTCTATTTAGATGATATAGATATAGGTATATACAGGTATATAGGCATATGTATATACCTACAACATTAGTATAAATACAAAGTAATTTCTATGGGAGAAGGCTTAAGAAATTTCGGAGTGCATAATGTGCCTCATGAAAGAGGTGATCCTTGCACTAAGCCTTAAAAGAAGTTCAGGATCCTTTTTGGCAGAGGTAAGGAAGGAGGAGACTCCAGACTTAGGTGCTTCAGAAAGAAGACAGGAAATGGAGTTTTGCACAAGAGGAATAGTAAGGAGACCAAATTGACTGGAATATAGAGTTTCTGAAGGAAGGTTAATGTGCAGTAAATCAGGAGCCAGATTATGAAGGATTTTAAATACCAGTGGAGTTTGTAGTCTATCCTACTGGCAATTGGGAGCCATTGGAGCTTCCTGAGTGACCTGGTTAGACCTGGACTTTAATAATATTTTTGGAGTTCTGTGAAGAATGGATTAGAGAAGGAAGAGAAGGATGTGGGAAAGTTAATTAGGAAGCTATTACAGTACCACAGCTGAGAAGAGATGAGGGCTTAAACTAGTATGCTTTTTTCCTGTTTGTAGAGAGAAGATAAGACAGCAGAGATGTTGAGGGGGTACAATTTACAAGATCTGGCAGTAAAATGGCTCTCTATGTTGATAGAAAAGAGTCAAGGATGATTCTTGGTGACTGAAAACAGTGGCCTCAACAGAAATAAGGAAGTGAAAAGAGGTGGGAGAAGAGGGATTCATTTCTGGTTTGTGGCCTTAAGGTTCCACTTGAAAAAATTAATTTGATTCTGTATCATTTTTATTGATCCTATTGACGGTTAATTGATTTTGTCCTGTAACTATCTAAATCATGGTTCTCCGTCGCTGAACTTAGATAAGAATTCAGTTGATGGGTGGACTAAGTTTAGAAATCCAGCTCTCTAGCTAATCACTGTTCTACTGTTGCCTCAAGGAATTCTGCTAACCTTGGGAAATGCTGCTTATTCTAAGGGAGTCAGGACTAATATCTTTGCACCACCAAACTATCCTTCAAGGATGTCTGGTTTGTCATCCAAAGAAGTATGGGCCATTATCTTGCAGGTAGACTCAAACTATGAACACAATCACATGAGAGAAAGAGGGGAGTCGTTGCTAGCCCCCGTGTCAACTTCCAACAAATCATAATGTTCCCCATACCTCAGGTACATAGCCAACCATGTTGCCCTTATCTTCATGATGTTTTGTTCATTATTCTGCACTCCCCGAAAACCTGTAAAAGAGGAGTTGCCCTTTTGCTCAGTGTCTTTAGGGTAGAATCTGAGGCAACCATTGACCCATCTTATTCTCAGATTACTGGCCCTGAATATAAAATGTTGTCTTATTCAGAGACATGTGCCTCAATTTACCTTTTTATTAAATTTCACTTGTGGCAGTTTGTGAGCAGTGAATGAGTCAGGAACCTAGTGGAGAGTTAGGGCTGGATATCTATGGCTGGAAGTTGTCTAGAGAGCAATGATACTTCAACCCACAGAAAGAGGTAAGAACGTCAAGAGAAGAATGTAGAGAAAAAAGAGAAAAAAAAGTTTAGAACAAAACTTACAGCCCATTCACCCCACAGACTTTATCACAAGGACTGTTTTCTAGTAATGGCTCTCCCATCTTATTCTTGGGAGGTTGATTTGGTGAATTCTAGCATAAGATATCTAACTTTTATATTGTGCCTACTATGTGTCAGATACTCTAAGAGCTTGACAACTATTATCTCATTTGGTTCTCATGACAACACTGGAAGATAGGTGCTATTATTATCCCCATTTTGCAATGGAGAAAACTGAGGCAAATAGAGGTTAAGTGACTTATCCAAAGTCACACAGCTGGCAAGCGTCTAAGACTAGTTATGAACTCAGGTCTTCCTGACTGGAAGCCTATCTACTGCACCACCTAGATGTCAGTATTACATTCATCTCTGAAACTTCAAATCATTAACTTTGTCCTAATGTTCTAGTCTGTCAAGATCCTTTTGAATCTCTCACTCAGTATGTCTTTTATGCTACTCAGCTTTGTATGACATGCAAATTTTGTAAGATTGCCAATTATCATTTATTCTAAGTACTGACAAAAATGTAAAATGGTATGGCCAAGACAAATGCCTGGAAAACTCTGTTGGAGACCTTTCAAATTGAATTTAAACCAATAATGATGACTGTTTGGTACTGACAATGAATGAATGAATGCATAACTGAATGAATGAAAGAAGCATTTATTAAGTATCCTGTGAATGATAAATGACAGAGATACAAATAGAAAATCCTAGATAATCTCTGTCCTCAAAGAGCTTACACTCTTATTTTTTTCTTTTTTAGTTCTGAACTTGATATACACTAAATGAGCATTTCTGTGTACGTTATTGAAGGAGAGACTTGTACACTGAATTGAAAATTTTTATATGTAGAGTTTACTTTTCAAGTATATAATGAGTTCAACATATAACTTTCAAAGGTGAAGGAACTTACATTCTAATAGGAAAGACAATACATATAATGGAATGGTGACAAGAAATGGGGTGTTTTGGTTTGGAAAGTTAAAAGGATGAGGAGAGAAAGCATAGAAGGTCGATTGACATACCCTACCAGAACAATGGTACAACTGATTTTATAATAGTTTCAAAACTGGAATGAATCTGAAGGAAGTGGGTACATTGAAAAATATTTGGCAAGGTGGCTGGTGAGAAGACTTCTGAGGATCAAGGGGTAAAGTATAGCATTACTGGAACCTATATATACTGGAACCTATATACTGGAAATATTGGGCAAAATGAAGCACTTACCAATTGGGCCAGCAGAGGCCCCAGGGCAGGAGCTCTGAAACTCAATAAGCTAAGATGTCCAGAACAAGGTCTCTGCTCTGGACATCAAAGTGACTAGTGGCTGTATGTATCTCTCTGTCTTATCCACAAGGATTCCATGAGAGGCTTAATTAATTGTTTTGTAAAACCTGGGTGAATCACGTCTATATCATCTCCCTGATCTGCCTCTCAAAAAAGGAAATGAGATGCCAGAAATAGATGTTAACTTATTCTGTTCTCTTGTACCCATTCCATAGAATTTGTATATAGTAGGCTCTATAGAAAATAGAAGAGATTGGAAGGGAACAGAGTTGTCTGCCTTGTGTATTTGCATAATGGTGGGGAGTAATGTTTAGAAACGTACATGGATAAGAGAGTATAGAAACATTTTACTTTTTCAAGTACTTTTTTTAAGACTAAAAGAATTTCTTCAAAAATGTATTTGTTATAACTTTTGTGAGATATTAAGAGGAAATGTATACAAACAATCTTTCAGATTCAAAAGAATCATTTTGCTACCATTTTTAATCAAGAATTTAATATTTATAGTATGGTACTTTGAGCAACATAAGTTACGGTTATAGATAGAGCAGAGGCTAGTAGCTGTAGCAGGGAGAAACTATTCTCAAATACACGAATTAGAGTATTTTTGATGCAGGAGTTTTACAAGATGTATAGCTATTTGTCTTTTTAAATAAGTCTTTATTTCTTATTTCTATGCCTTATTCACACACATCAACATACAAAAGTGTTGATTGAACCTAGATCCCTGATAAAAGAGCAAAACATCTTAAATTCGAGTAACCAATGTCTTCCTCCATGAATCATCATGATAGTAAGCCAAGGTTCCTAAAGGCTGTGTCAGCAAGTACCAAGTTCTGACAAGATCCTATCCAAGCTGAAGAGTCTTCTAGCATGAGCCAGTGGTAGACTGCATGTCTTTAGGTAGAGGAACAACTTAGCTAAATTTGAAGAGACTCATCACTCGACACTGTTGAATACAGTATGATTAATTTTTTGACTATGAGAAGTACAGTAACCACGTAGTGAAGCTTGAAGAGTTTTGCCAACAAATCACAAACCTTTGAAGTACTAAGAGCCACAACTATAAAAATGCAAATACAGACTCAGTTGCTGAAAGGCAGTAAGGAAATAAGAAGACACTGGTTCAGACAAACAAAATGTTAGACTTACAATAGGAATCTACCTTTGTCCCACCCATTCTTTGCAGCAATGGGAGGGAACCACAAGTATGGAATGCTGAATACAGTGTCAGTTTTTTGATGTGTGAGTCCTTTTTATGCTTCCACTTTTTTTAAATTATTGTAAGGAAGGGATTCTCTACAAATGGGTAAGAGGTGAGGGAAGGATACAGTCAATCAGTAAGCATTTATTAGGCACCTATTACATGCCAGGCACTGGGAAATGTAGGTGATGAGAAAATAAGACATTAATAAAAATTATTTTTAAAAATAAAAGTTTACAAGACTTTCTAATAAACACAGTTATCACATACGATTTCAGAGGACTAATGAAGAATATTAATGACTTGTGACAGAGAAGTGATGGGCTAAACTTGCAAAATGACATCCGTGGTTTTTTTGACACGACCAACATGGAAATTTGTTTTGCTTCTAGTTACTTCCCTGGCCTCCACTACTTGAAGGTCAGATAGTTTATATTTAACCCTTACCCTTTAAAGAGTTTGTCATTGGCTCTAAGTCCCACCAATGGTGTTCCCCTAAGCAAAGTGGAGTTTTTGAGGTTTGGGGACCCCAAAATACCGAGTCCTGCTCGAATGGATTCAACAAAAGCCTTCTTAAAGCCAAAGAAAAACAAAACTTACTAAAGATTCTCAATACTGGGTTGATTCTTAAGGAACCTAAGCATTTGTAATGCTTGTATTAATAAGAGGGCTGGATAGAATCTCAGCTAGATAGAGTCTGAGCTGGATTGAATCCGAGTACCTTCTTGGGGGCCAGCTGGAACTTAAATGCAGAAAAAGACAGGGAAGAATCCAGGTGTCACCAAGTAGTCTGGGGCCCCAGGGATGGTCTTGATAGGGGAGGCCAACCTGGAATGAACAGAGATCTTGATGGGAATGACCAGTACCCTGGGGTAAATACAGATTGAATCTAGGGAGGATCTTGATGGGAGTGGCCAGCAGCCTGGAGAATGGGATTTTGATAGGATCAAGGATGAGAAGTACAACAGAGATTTGGGCAGTGAAAATGAAAAGCTTATGGGCCCCAAGAGACTACCCAAAGATTCAAGCAGAGTACAAGAAGGGTCCTGGATTCTGTACCCCATCAGAGTCACTGTACCTCAGATTCATTTAACCCTTTAATAGTCAGGTTAGTTTTTCCAAAGAAATATTTACTTCAAAGGTATAATAACAAATATACAACCAGCTTTAGAACAGTCCCAAGTTCCAAGTCCAAAGCACTCTTTGGGATAGAGTTCTAGGCACCTGGCTTCTCAGAACTTCTCTGCCAGGCTGGCTGACTAAAATATCCAGCTTAGAATTCTGGCTTTGTCCCCATAGCTCAAACTCTCAGGTTCAGTAGATATTACCACCTGTGTCCAAAAACTAAAAAAGTCAAATGAAACAGGTCAAGACAAATACTCTGTGTCCATTTCTCATAACCACAGTGTATAAAGGAAAGAGGAAAGGCCAGTATGCCTCCTTTCACCTTATAAGTTCAGTTCATTGTCCCTACACTGAAGGTTAACCTTCACTTTCTCTGGATACTGAACAAAAAAGAAGGGGAAAAGAGAGCAAGACTGTCCCAGTCTGGCAGTTTAAAAGATATACCTTGTCTGACCAATCAAAGGAGGCTACTGCCAACCACATGACAGAGGGACCCAGAGAAGCAGTTTGCCTCCATGTTGGGCAATCTAGGCACGTGCAAAGCAAGCCCCCATTTCACCATCTATGGGTATTTGACACAAGGGTTTTGATTTTCTTATTCAAGGTTTGGGAAAGAGAGGGGCACAGGAGAAAGAGAAAATAAATGCTTGTTAATTGAAAAACAAATTTAATTCAAAAATAGAAATATAGAAGTATCCTAATCACATTCATTCATTACATTTTCTTCTTACTAGCTTCAAATATTAGCCTACATTTGCTCTTTTAATCATATATAATCTATGACAGCTAAGATGCCAAGTCAGATGGTTATTTATACCTTCCAGTGTACCGGCAGAAGTTGATTATGACAAAGCTGAATGGGAGGAATCTGGGCTTTTTGCCCCTACTTGGCACTATGTTCTTGCAAACTTCTTGCCTTTCATCTTGAACTCTGCTCTTGAATCCAATAGAGTAAAACCTTATTAATTCCCAAGAGTGGAAGGGCAACCTAAATCAAAGACTAATTTAAAAAGAAATATGATATTATTACTTTTCAGTATTATAAAGTATCATTTTTCTGGGATTGTCAGGGAATTAATAAATTCCCTGAAGCTAGGTGACAATTAGAGTGCCGTACTTGAGTTCAAAAAATATTCCAGTTCAAATTCTGACTCAGATATTTACTAGTTATGTGACCCTGAGATTAACCTCTGTCAGTTCAGTTTTCTTGCCTATAAAATAAGAATAGTAAAAAATAGCACCTACCCTACAGGTTTGTTGGGAGGATCAAATGAGATAGTACGTGTAAAGTGCTTTGCAAACCTTAAAGTATTGCTTAAATGTTAGCTATTATTGTTGTAAAGTTCCACAGAAATGAATTTTCCAGATAACTGAAATTTAGCCCTTTTTACACCGAAACTTTTTAAATGTGAATTGTTTCATGAAAATCTTTATTATGTTCATTGCAAATTCCCTTGACTCATATTGAAGGATAGATTGTTCGTAATTCCACCTGTTCAATAACTTAGAGACTGTTGATCACTTCTTATGGGCAAGTTGAAGGTTGTACCGTGTATAATCTTTCTTCAAGAAATTTACCACTTTCTTATTAACACAGAATTATTATGAATATCAGACTATTTGCTCCTATGCTAAGGTAACCCTATAATTTTATAGATAATTCTTCTATCTCCTTCCCTGCTATAAGCTTCCATCTCTCAATTTGTCAACAACATTTAATAGTCCCCACACCCCCCAAAGCGCCTAATCTGTTGTTCCTGCAGAATTTATGAAGAAATCATCCCTTGCCTAATTAGGAAAGTATTTTTATGCAACAAGCTGCATAAAAATTTACTATATAAAAATATTTAATTGCTTTTAAATGTTTAAATATACCTTATAAGAAATACTGACACAGCACTTTCATGTTTGAAAAGCATTAATATTATTTTATTTGAACATCACAACAATTTTGATGTTGTTGTGATCAGCTCTGATCATTTTTCAGATGAGAAAATTGAGGCTGAGAGAGGCGGTGACCAGTTAAGAGTCATACGGTTTCTAAATTTCGGAAGTAGAATCTGGGAAATGACAAGTACTGGGTTAAATTAGTAGTTCAGTAAAGTAAACAATATGCATTATATATTTACTGTGTGCCAGACACAAGCAGAACCACAATCCCCACCCTCAAAGAATTTCCATTCTAGTGGAGGCATACAACAAATACAAGTAAGTCTGAAGAGCTCTGATTTCTTGATGTGCTTATTGCTTTCACATTTGCAGATCATAACCCCTCTCTGCCTTACAGGGTGGTTTGGGGAGACTGATGCTGTGACTGAAAACTCTTATCACCCAGTCAAAAGCCCTGCCAGTTAAGTTAAACCCATATTCCATGATCATGCCACAATGGGAAGGAAAAAGTATCTGTTCAGGGACATAACAGAGAAAGTCTGGAAAGTCAGGAGTGGATCCCAGAGAGGAATGAAGACATGGCCACTTTTGGTGCTTTCCTCAAAGTGGAGGTCCTTCCCAATACGGAAGGGACACAGAGTTAGAATGTACTTCCAGGGTTGGAATGAAGTAGCCTCCTTAATTTGATCTGTCCCAGTTTTCATTGAATCAATTTGTCTTAAAGGATAGAAGTTTGCCCTCAGAAGCCTAAAAACCTGGGTTTAAACTCTGCCTCTTATATACAGACTCTACATATTGACTCTGGGTAAGTCATTTAACTTCTCAAGTACTCCCAGGCAACTAAGATTATATGTTGCAAAGTAGGAGCTGATCTGTATTAATAGAGGAAGCTCCCTTTAGCATTCCTATGAAATCACAGGTCCAGAAAGGTGAATACAAATGCCTCAGTTCTAGGTTAATAATACCCTTGTGTGAGTAAAAGAAATTTCACAAGTGTCCTGCAAAGTGAAGCACAAGAAACTTTTGACAGCTCTTTTTCTCTAGTGCAGAGGCCCCTTCCATTTACTTCTGGATTCTTGGTTATGCTGTTTAATTAAGATAGAGATTAAATTGGATCTCTAAATTTATATAATCTCTAGTATATTTTGTTATTTAGTCATTTCAGTCATGTCCAGCTCCAAGCCTGGCACTCTATCCCACTGTACCACCTAGCATAGAGTTGATAATAAATGCTTATTGAATGATTGGTAGATTGATTGAATCTGTAAGGTACAGAAATAATTATCCTGTTTTCTATTCTCCAGTCTCTCCCTTGGCTCTTTCCTTGCTGCCTACAAATGTGCCCACTTTGCTCCAACCATTTAAAAAAATAAAAACACTATTTGATGCTATAATATTTAAATACTTCAAGAATCTCTAATTCGTGAATGTGGTTATTGCTTTCACATAAGCAGATCACAACCTCTTTCAGCCTTACAAGGTAGATTTCAAGAGCTACTGCTGTGACTGAAAAATCCATCTCCCTGAATTCAACCCAATCAGGAGCCTTTGCCAATTGAGTTAAGCTAGTTCTCCATGGTTATATCATGTAATCAGCAGAAGAAAACAAGAACGTCTATGCTAGAGAAGACTGGAGGATTTGATAGTCAGAACATGGTATAATGGAAAGAGCTACTCATTTCAGATGTAACCCCCTAGATGAGACGTTTCCTGGTCACCCCAGATGCTAGTGACTATTCTTTAAAATTAATTTTTTTGCTTTGTAATTTATTTTAGCTATTTATATGTGTGCCTCTTCCATATCACCACCCCCTCAACAGAATGTAAGCTCCCTGAGGTCAGGGAATCTTTCTTTCTTCCTTCCTTCCTTCCTTTTTTTCTTAATCTCCAATGCCTAGCATACAACATGTGCTTTAAAATGCTTGTTGATTGATTGATTGGAGTCATTTTAACACGCATTTAAATTTTGGCACTGCCACTTACTTCCTGTGTGACCATGGGTGAGTCACTTAACTTTTCTCTTAGCTTCAAGCTGCTGATCTGTAAAAGAGAAAGATTGAAACAGGAAAATGGCCTACTTCTAAGATCTCTTCTACATCAATGAACCTACAAGCCCATTTTGAATGAAGCATAGAATATGAGAATAAATATCAGGTAATATGAGGCTAGAAAGTAGGAAGTTGAAGGTAGTAGGCCTTGAATGACAAGGTCAAGAACTTCACCCTTACCCTGGTAAACAATGGCAAGTGAGTAAAGATTTTTGAGTGGAGAAATAACGTGTTGTGAGCAGCACATTAGGAAGATTACTTGGGCATTAACAGACAATAAGAATCAAATGTCTTTTATCATACTATAATATATAATTAAATTTCACTTTCATTGTTTTCTGTGCCAAGGTGAACAAACTTCCATAATCTTATTCTACATCAATTCCAGTCCATTTCATTTCCTTTAGAACCTCTGTCCACTATACTACTGCCTACAAAGTACCTGGATCAGAAAGTTTTATTACCTCCTGTTCGTAAACCATAATTTTTTCCTGTAGTTTTTTTTCAAAGCAATAAAAAGGCAGTGATATGTCATGATGCCCCACTTTAAACTCTGAAAGTTAAGAGTTTTATACCTCTTTCTATGACACCTTTACCAAAATTGAAACTTACGATTCTCGAGTGAAAAATCAAAGTGGAATAGTCAGCTTTTTGTGCAAAGATATATTATTGGATATGTCTAGATTAATGGGCAGAATGGGTATAAAATTCCCTAATAACAAAAATTATCTTTCCTGAGTGCCAGTGCAGCATTTGCCAAATAGAGGATAATAAGCAGGCATGAATGGTCCAATCCATACATGAGCCTTGAGCACAAAAGAAAGAAACATTTTTTTAATGCCATGACATTTTGAGTTTTATTGTTTCTATGTGGATTGTTGTTTTCTGAGGGGTAAACAATGGTAGGAGATAACTAAGGTAGGAAATATTCTTTAAGTTGAGAGGCAATGTAGAGTAATGAATAAAGAACCTATTTCTTAATTAGGAAGACTTTAAATCCTTCCTATAGCTATGTGACCGTCAGCCAGTCACTCAAGCTTTCAATAGCCCTGGCAGCTCTCTAAGATTATATATTTCAGTGCTTAGTAGGATTACTGGAACATTGTAGTTACTTATTATATATTTAACTAATTGACTATATGTTAACAGATGAGATGCCCATCTGTGTTGGCATAGGGAGATATCACGACAGAAGTTCTCAACTCAGTAAAATCACAGATCCCAAACAACCACAACCATGAGAGTTAGGCTGTACTCAACCAAGGAAAGAATTTCTAAAAATGCCCTCTTGTCAGAGAAAATGCTATAGGAGACTGGGTGAACAATCCTCTTTCTCTACATTTAATGGCGCCTTGAAATGAATGAATAAACCAGCTGCCACTGTCATGAAAGAAGTAAAAAGAAAACTAGCAAAGCAGTGAAGAAAAGGAAATGAGTTGTAATAAACAAGATAATTAGAGAGGAGGAAAAAGATGAGAAGCCGCATGGCAGTTGCATGCTTAATATAGAACTTGCTGGCTTTACACAGAACTTCTTATTCTCATTGATCTTAGGAATAAGTTATGTTCTACTGGACCTTGAGGTTAGAAAAGATTTCGTTTTTTTCTTTTTTCCTTTTTTATCTTTTTATCCGCTGCTTGCTCTGATTTTCATCTCAGTGCTTCCTCATTTATATAGTGCTTAGTATGTGCCAGGCACTGTGCTAAACGCTTTACAATTCTTAGCTCATTTGACCTTCACAACAACCCTGAGAGGGAAGTGCTTTTATTAGCCCCACTTTACAAATAAGGAAACTGAGGCAAACAAAGGTTAAGTGTTACATATTGAAACCCACTGTTTCAGTGTACTATTAATGATTCATTCTAGCAAAGGCTTTTACTTTAAGAAATAGTTCAGGCATCAAATTCCACGGACAATGAAAACTGACCAATTTCCTTCCTATTTCTTTGCTTTCCTCTGATTAGAGAGGGTAAAGGATAAGCAGCTGGAAAGCTCCTTCCTGATGCTCCACTTCAGAAGGGAATTCAGGGCAGCCATTTCATCATTTCCAACCTTGATGTAGAACTACTTCATACCCTCATACCAGGTTCTCTCTCACCCAGTTTTTTAGCTTCTTATATGCTATCTTCCAGATTCCCCCATTAGCCTATGAGTTCCCTGAGAGCAGGAACTATCTTTTGCATTTCTTCATACTGCCTTGCTTAGTACATTGCCTACAACTTAGCAAGCAATAAATGCTTATTGACAGACTAACTGATTTCCAGGGCTTTGGCCTGGCTTCTGATCTGTAGTTTTGGTTCACATAAGGATAGAAGATTGAGAAAATACAGTTTGCTCCAAGTTGTCTTTAAATTTGTTGAGAGCATCAAGATTCCAGGACCTGTTTACAAAGGACCCAAGAAATATTTTTGACTGCTGGCAATCTGTTCTTTAAAAAAAAAAAAAAATCAAAGCAAAAATCCTAAAAATATGCATGCTGGAGAAAGTTTTTAAAAAATACTCTTTAGAAAGGTATGTAAAGTCATAGGATACAAAATTGAATTTTCATCATTCTGATTGTGAAAAAAAATTCTGTCACTTGGGGACCAAAAGGGACATAAAGGGTATCCAATCTGTTAGGAAAACAGACTTTGTGGCACTGCAGGAAGGGTCTTGGCTATAAAGCAGAAGTTCTTAACCTTTTTGTCAGATTATAGGCAGTCTTTTGGTACTCTATTGATGCCTATGGACAGTTTCTCAAAATAATGGTTTTAAGTGCATAAAATAAAATATATAATATTATAATGGAAAACAATTATATTGAACTTCAATTACCAGAATATGAGGAGGGGGGGAGATTCATGGGGCTCATTTTGTTCTGAAGTAGTCCAAATCCTGCCTCTGAGTTTTTCTGTCTGTGTGATGTTGAGCAGGTCAAATGAATAGTAATAACAATTTTTAAAATAGCATTGATCTTGTACCTACTATGTGCCAGGTACTATGCTAAGAGCTTTGCAAATATTATTTTACTTGATCCTTACAACAATCCTGGGAGACAGATACTTTATTTATCCTCATTTTAGTGTTGGGGAAACTGAAACAAACAAAAGTTTAAGTGGCTTACCCAGAGTCACACAGCTAGTAAGTGTCTGAGGTCAGATTTGAACTCTGTTTTTTTTGACCCCAGGTCTAGCACTCTATCCACTATACCACCTAGCTCCCTATAACCTCCCTAGTCCTCAGTTTCCTCATGTGCAAAAGGAGTGGGTTGGACCAGATGACTTTTGAGGCACCTTCCAGTTTTAGATTTATGTTTATAACTCAATGTACAAAAAATTATTTTAACTGGTTGGTTTGGGGTTTTTTTTCCACAGCTATTAATATTACTCAGCCCAGTTTCAGTGGCACAGATTCCTTTGGATATACTTCATTCCTGGCCTATTCAAGGATTCCTGATATCAGCTTCTACTATGAATTCCACCTGAAATTCCAGCTGGCAAACAATGATTCTGCACTGCAAGATAATCTGATATTTTTCACTGGACAGAAGGGCCAAGGTAAGGCTAATTTTCCCTGCTGGTGAATTTTTTGTATTTTCTTTCCTTAAATATATTCTAGAGGGCTTGCATTCTGTTTCTTTAAGAAAACTCTAATTTTTCTGTAAGTAAAAGATATATCTGCATCACTATCACTGCCTTTTACCTTTTGCTCTCATGCATTGGTATGTGTTGGATGCTAGGGATGTGCTCATTTTCCAATAACTAATTGAAGACAGAGTTTCCCACAGGGTCAGAGTTTAGTATTTGAGAGTATGTGGCTTTAGGCAGGAGATTTCAGTTGCAAGGGGAATGAATTTATTTGGCATTTCTTTTTCTTCTCTTAAATTTCTTTCCACTTAATCGTAAAAGAAGAAGTTTAATTGTGGCCAATTCAGCATGAGGAGACAACCCAACCACAGAATGGAAACAACCTTGAAGTGTCCCAGTGTTGGCTAGAGATCAGCTCACAGATAAAACTTGAAGCAGAATTCTATCAAAGAGGCATTGTGATGTAGTAGGAAGAAAATAGACAGCAAGTCAGAAAACCTGGTAACTAGTTTTGGCTACTAGCTAGCCATGTGATCCTGGGATAGTCACAACCTCTTTGGATCCAGTTTTCATAATAAATTTCAAATGAAGGGATTAGGGTGGATAAGGTTTTCATAACCTACAGTCCCTGAATTTGTTTTTAAAAACATTTTGGAAACTGTTTTTTTTTTTTCCATGTAATTGACTTCTTCATAATCTTATGCATCTTCTTTTATGAATTTAAAAACACTATTCTTTAAAAAAAAAAAAAAAAGGATCCATAGGCTTTACCAGGCAGCTAAAAGGATCTGTGACACAAAATGGCTTCAGAACCTTTGGACTATATGATCTTGTACACCCCTACTCTTTGAAGGTATGGGAAATATTCTGATATACTTGTTAAGAGTATCAGATGCAAAGATTTATTTACAACCCCTTTCACTTGAGCTATCTAAGTGGAAGTTTTATAATTAAAGCATTTGTCCTATATTGATTTCCACAGATCTCAAAATTCCTGAGTGACATTAGCTAGTTTATACAAGTAATATCTCTATGAGAATGGTTCAAGGTTAGCATTATTTCTCTTTAACCAAATCAAAAAATTAAGTTATCGGGCAGAGCCAAGATGGCAGAGTAGATAGACACACATACGCTAGCTCCGAACCCACCGCCCATAAAATATCTGTAAAAAAGAACTTCCAACAAATTCTGGAGCAGCAGAAGCCACAGAACAATGGAGTGGACAAGATTTCTGTTCCAGAGAGCCTGAAAACCTCTCGCAAAAGGTCTTCGCACTGCAGACCTGGAGCCAAGCCCTGCCTTGGCCAAGCAGCGCTGAGAGGAGCGGATCCGAGCAGGGAGCAGATCCTAGCAGGCTTCAGGGATGGGATCTCCAGTGGCCGCGCCCTTGACAAGGGTTGGTGAGAGAGTCTCTTTGGTGGGTCAAGAGGGGAGTGGGGTGCCCCCATAACTCAGGCCCCCTCAGGAGGCAGCAGCTGAGGTGGGAGCAGACCGGGGCTCCCAGAGCAGGCAGGAGCCTGGCTCCATTGTTGAAGGTCTCTGCATAAACCCCCTGAGGGAACTGAGCCTGAGAGGCGGCCCTGCCCCCACCTGAGCACCTGAAATTAATCTCACACTGAATAGCAGCCCCGCCCCCGCCCAAAGCCCTGAGGCATTTGAATCTCAGACCCCAAGTGCTGGCTGGGTGGATCCGGAGGCAAAGTGGGTGTGAAGAGAATATTCAGAAGGCAAGTCACTGGCTGGGAAAATGCCCAGAAAAGGGGGGAAAAAATAAGACTATAGAAGGTTACTTTCTTGGGGAACAGGTATTTCCTCCCTTCCTTTCTGATGAGGAAGAACAATGCTTACCATTAGGGAAAGACACAGAAGTCAAGACTTCTGTATCCCAGACCACTCAATGGGCTCAGGCCATGGAAGAGCTCAAAAAGGATTTTGAAAATCAAGTTAGAGAGGTGGAGGAAAAACTGGGAAGACAAATGAGAGACATGTAAGCAAAGCATGAAAAACAATTAAACACCCTGCTAAAGGAGACCCAAAAAAATGCTGAAGAAAATAACACCTTGAAAAATAGGCTAACTCAATTGGCAAAAGAGGTTCAAAAAGCCAATGAGGAGAAGAATGCTTTCAAAAGCAGAATTAGTCAAATGGAAAAAGAGATTCAAAAGCTCACTGAAGAAAATAGTTCTTTCAAAATTAGAATGGAACAGATGGAGGCTAATGACTTTATGAGAAACCAAGAAATCACAAAACAAAACCAAAAGAATGAAAAAATGGAAGATAATGTGAAATATCTCATGGGAAAAACAACTGACCTAGAAAATAGATCCAGGAGAGACAATTTAAAAATTATGGGCCTACCTGAAAGCCATGATCAAAAAAAAAGGAGCCTAGACATCATCTTTCATGAAATTATCAAGGAAAACTGCCCTGAGATTCTAGAACCAGAGGGCAAAATAAGTATTCAAGGAATCCACAGATAACCACCTGAAAGAGATCCAAAAAGAGAAACTCCTAGGAACATTGTGGCAAAATTCCAGAGTTCCCAGGTCAAAGAGAAAATATTGCAAGCAGCTAGAAAGAAACAATTCAAGTATTATGGAAGTACAATCAGGATAACACAAGATCTAGCAGCTTCTACATTAAGGGATCGAAGGGCGTGGAATATCATATTCCAGAAGTTAAAGGAACTAGGACTGAAACCAAGAATCACCTACCCAGCAAAACTGAGTATAATACTTCAGGGGAAAAATTGGTCTTTCAATGAAATAGAGGACTTTCAAGCATTCTTGATGAAAAGACCAGAGCTGAAAAGAAAATTTGACATTCAAACACAAGAATGAAGAGAAGCATGAAAAGGTAAACAGCAAAGAGAAGTCATAAGGGACTTACAAAAGATGAACTGTTTACATTCCTACATGGAAAGACAATATTTGTAACTCTTGAAACTATTCAATATCTGGGTACTGGGTGGGATTACACACACACACACACACACACATGCACACGCACACACACATAGAGACAGAGTGCATAGAGTGAATCGAAGAGGATGGGATCATATCTTAAAAAAATGAAATCAAGCAGTGAGAGAGAAATATATTGGGAGGAGAAAGGGAGAAATGGAATGGGGCAAATTATCTCTCATAAAAGAGGCAAGCAAAAGACTTATTAGTGGAGGGATAAAGAGGGGAGGTGAGAGAAAAACATGAAGTTTACTCTCATCACCTTCCACTAAAGGAAGGAATAAAATGCACACTCATTTTGGTATGAAAACCTGTCTTACAATACAGGAAAGTGGGGGATAAGGGGATAAGCAGGGTTGGGGGGATGATGGAAGGGAGGGCATGGGGAGGAGGGAGCAATTTGAGGTCAACACTCATGGGGAGGGACAGGATCAAAAGAGAGAATAGAAGTAATGGGGGACAGGATAGGATGGAGGGAAATATAGTTAGTCTTATACAACACAACTATTATGGAAGTCATTTGCAAAACTACACAGATTTGGCCTATATTGAATTGCTTTCCTTCCAAAGGGAAGGGGTGGGGAGGGAGGGAGGAAAAGAAGTTAGAACTCAAAGTTTTAGGTACAACTGTCAAGTACTATTCTTGCTACTAGGAAATAAGAAATACAGGTAAAGGGGTACAGAAAGTTATTTGGCCCTACAGGACAAAAGAGAAGATGGTGACAAAGGCAGAGAGGGATGATAGAAGAGAGAGCAGATTGGTGATAGGGGCAATTAGAATGCTCGGTGTTTTGGGGTGGGGGCAGGGGACAAAAGGGGAGAAAATGTGGAACCCAAAATTTTGTGAAAATGAATGTTAAAAGTTAAATAAATAAATAATTTTTAAAAAATACATAAAAAATAAAAAAAAAAAAGTTAAGTAATGATGAGAGGCAGAGTGCTTCGTCAGACAAGAAAACCTGAGTTCAAGTCCCACATAGTGGTTGCATGACTCTGGTCAAATTTTTTAACTTGAAGTTGCCCCACCTAGACAACCCTCTAAGACTGTAAATTACAGAGAAAGTGCCAAACTATACTGGTTGAGGGACTTTACTCATCCAGGAATTCCCTTGTATCAGTGAAGTCACAGATCCAGTCCCTAATCCCATCCCTAGTTAAATAACATATGTCAACAACAGTGCCACACAGAGATTCCAGTCTTTATCTTCTAGAGTAAGTGTCCTTATACTAGCGTCACCCTTAAGACTTCCCTACACTTCCATCACACCCTTTCCCTTCTTTTACCTCTTCTTCCACAAAAAAAAAAAAGAAAGAATACTTAAACACTGCCACTATGAACAAACTATTCTGACCTCAACAGCTACTATCAGACCCAGAAAGAAGTGCAGAAGAAGGACCTAAGGATGAGGAAGTTTGTTCACCAGTTGACACAGCCTTTAATTCACTGATGCCCCTCCTACCTGTGATTTTTAGAGCTATGTACATATACTCTTTGAAATGTCATAATTATCAGTGCCAAATTTAAGAAACACTGGTCTAGGGCACACTGTTTGTCAACCTTTTGGAGTCCTGCAGTCTGTTCATTTTCTAATCTCTTCTGTCAAACCTACTATTTCTGCATTCTTAGATATTATATAGGTAAATACCTAAATATGAGAAATTCCTATCATCAAGGATATGTTTGATGGGTAGGTAAGTCATGAAGTAAGAATAAGGGAAGACAGATACCCCCTGCGCTGAACTGGAATCCACCAAATAGAGAAAGATCCTGAGGGAAGCTTCCAGCATATCACATAGATTTTCTTTGAGGATTCAAGGAAAGGCATGGGCAAAAATCCTACAAGGTCTAGATAAGGTTTTCCCTGTATCAGTGGAAGGAGTATCCTTATTAAAATCACAGATCAACCATCAATCAACAAGCATTTATTAAGTTCTAGCTGTATAACAGGTACTGCAGTAGACACTGGGGTTATGAGCACAAGTCCTTATATGACTTTGGAAGCACCAAGAAAAAAAGCACACATTACTTTGAGTGAAAGTACAAAGAATGAAACAATCCCTATTTGAAACAAAAATAACAATTTGAAAGCACCTACATATTGGGATATTGAAAAAATTTGGAGAATTACAGCTTTAGTGTTTTTTCTATTATCACATATATGCTGTAAATCAAAATTTACTATCATTGATAAATTCCTTTTTTTAAAAATCTCGTTAGACTTGTGGGAAATAAGTAACTAATTTTTTATTCAGAATAACTCCATCATAAAAATGCCACAATGTGCCAAAATTACCCCAAAATAGGAATCCTATTTTTAAGGCCTTAATGTTGAAAAGGCAAGAAACAGAAGTATACAAAAAAGAATCTAATTTTCTTATTAGTATAAATGAGCAGTGCGAGTTGCAGTTCTACATTATTCCACCAGAGGGTACAAGAATACCAGTTAAAAATAAAACGAACCACAAAGAAGTAGCTAGAAGGCCTCTCTGAAAATTTTGGCAATTAAACCAAAGAAGGTGTTGAATGAATCTGAAATCTTTCATCTTTGCCTACTATGCACCACAAAGAAGAAGGAACCACCAACTTGTGTAATATTAAATCACTGGGCAGAAAATGAGAATGTGTGGATAACTATGAATCACATGTTGATAGGATTATAGATTTAGAGCTAGAATTTTTGGAGCTTTCAAGTGTAATCACCTCAGTTTACAGATGAATAAACTGAGGCTGAGAGAGGTTAAGTTACTTGCATAGGGTCCCATAGCAATGAAGTGCCCTAGGCATAGTCTGAAGTTTTCCTGACTTCTTGCCCAGCATTATCTACTGAGACATTAACCTACCTAACTTAATGTTGAGTACCAAGCTATCTGAAGTTACTTAAAAGGTATTTTGAGTGGCATCCTCTGTACATTGAGCTATTACTAATATGACTGTCATCTCATTCTTTGGGATGCATCCTTATTGTCATTATTAACATTTTCCAAGTAAACTATTCTTCCTTAACCTTTCCAGTTTTTCCCAGTGATCTGCTCAAATAGCTTAATATTATACTGTAATTTAAATAGTTGTTGCTGTTTAGTCATTTCAGTTGTATCTGACTCTTTGGGATGACATTTGGAGTTTTCTTGGCAAAGATGGAGTGGTTTACCATTTTCTTTCTCCAGTTCATTTTACAGATGAGAAACTGAGGCAAACTGGGTTAAGTAACTTGCCCAGGGTCACACAGCAAGTAAGTGTCAAAGACTGGATTTGAACTCAGGAAGATGTCTTCCTGACTTCAGCCCCGGCACTCTATCTATTCTCTGTACCACCTACCTGCCCCCATAATTTGAATACCTATATAAATTAACTTGAGGTCTCTGACAGGCCTTCCTGGAAATGTGTCAGAACTCTTCCACCCTCCCATACCCAGGGGACCCTAGCTTTGTTCTCCAGAAGTCAAAACACTGACCTTCATACAAGTCTCATTTTCCTTGGTTTCTCTTCTTTCCTCAGCTTTTATGTCATTATGTATGACACCCAGATTATCTTTCTATCCTCCAAGTTCTTTTCCATTTCTTTTGCTGATTTTTCTTTCACCTTTCACCTGGGCTCCTTAACTGTGAGTTGAGGGTAGAGGAAGGAGGGAAACTGAGTATTTCACCTAGACATTTCACCTATCTGTGGATGCTCCCAAGATTCATTCCTGGATCTTCTCTCTCCACACATTTTCCTATGGAAAATGACCATCAACCAAACCAATATGTACTGACCTTCAACAATTTTCTAGGCACTCCACTTTGCACCAGCAGTTAAGTGACACAGCGGATAGAGCGTCAGGCCTTGAATCAGGAAGACTCCTCTTCCTGAATTCAAATCTGGCGTCATTCTTACTAGCTGTGTGTCTCTGAGCAAGTAACTTAACCTCAGTCCCTCACCTGTAAAAAGAGCTGGAGAAGGAAATGGCCAGCCACTTCAATATCTTTGCCTAAAAAAAACAAATAAAAAAAAAACAAATGAGGTCTCAAGGAGTGGGACGCAAAACAATTGAACTACAACCAGCCGCTACCTTGTATCTACGATTCTTCCTGGTTTCAGCTCCACAGAACAAGATGCTCCTCCCAAGATAAATTAATCTCTTCTGATTTCATCACCATGCTACTAACTCAAGCTTGGCTACCCCCTTTCTCAACCTCCTCTCTCCTCTGATTGGAGGGCTGAAAGGCGGAACATTAAATTCCTCCCAAAGTCTTCCTTTATGGAGGCAGAAATTAGACTTTCAACTCCACTCTGCATCTGTTTCTCTGACTGGTTTCAGCTCTATAGGACGAGATATCTCCATACCTGATATACCTACTGGTATGCCTCCCCATTTTCCTGTCTCTTTTTGTGTGTTCCCTTCCCACAAGAGATGGTCAATTCCTTGAGAGCAGGGACTGTCTCTTATTTGTACACCCAACATTCAGCACAGTGCTTGACTCATAGGAAGCACTTAATAAATTGAATTGAATTGTTTGGGATACAAAGATAGTCTAATTTCTTACCTTAAGAAACAGAAACTCTATGGAAACCAAACATATAAACTCAAGAAGATTCTTAACAATATAAGACATAACATACCTGCCAAATGAACTACAGTGAATAGAAGTGACTTTGCTATTCCAGCATCAAAACTCCTGAGTTAACAATTGAACTGTGCCCTACCAATAATACAAAGAAATAGATTTTTTTTCCAGGTGAAGAAAATCATTTTCCTGGAAATTTGCTCCACATGGCTAGACACTGTATAGTGTATAACAACACACTATCAATCATTGACATATAGGCAATCTTTACTGAATGAATTACGCTCAAATCTTTGAAAACATTCTTTGTCAAATAATTCTTTGTTTCCTGTAAGTACTTAGTCATTAACTATAACAGGACTAAAAATGCATAAATATGGCATGATTTTCCCCCTGGGGAAAATAATTGAAATGCAGCAAGAGTGGGAAGATGGGAAAATGAAGGTGATAATATCACAGGAGCCTACCAGGTTCAGCCAGTTCTCTGTTGAATTCTGATAGAAATCAACCACAAGGCAGATTCCTCATTAATGAGAGAAATTGGTCAGAGGCCAATTTATCAGTGCAGCATTTCTCTGGATTCCACTGCCCCCTTAGCAGAACTGAAGAGGTGGATTTTTGTTCAATTTTCCTTTCAACAAATAAAAATATATATTATTTTCTTCTGTAGTTACATCCACATGGACAGAAATCAAGCAAGAAGGATCTCTTTGAGATTAATTCAGACTAACCAATCTTAGTGTTCAAGGAATTGGAAGAGTCTGGCTATAAATAAGGAAATAATGAGAACTACTATACAAATTTTAAATTGTTGAGTACAGAGTGAATTGAGTTAATTCACATCCCTGACTGTATCATGATGTAAATTTCTAAATTTGCCCAATCACCACTGTTGGGTCAGTTTGGAAACACCAAGGAATTATGAGTGTGAACTCCATCACAAGATGCTCCTTATTTTTTTTTCCCATTCCTGATTTCTACAGCTACCCATAGAGACCTTAGAAATCACTGTCAGTTTCCTTCACAACAGTCCTAGGAAAAAGATTCTCAGTTATCATGGACACCTTACAAATGATGCAGCTGAGAGCAAGAGAGCCACCAGAGGTTAGATTAGCCATGAAGCCAAAATTAGAAACCAGGTTCCTAAAGTGCCCAGGACTTGTTTAACTTCTTTACCTTTAAGTCCATTACCATTTTCATAGAGATGAATGACATTTAATGTGCCATAATACTTCCCCATCTATGGGAGAACAGTTTGAAGAAATAATAACATATTAGTGATAGGAGACTTTTGTCACCTCTCTGCTATTAAATCTTTCCTTTAGAATGAAGTACTCCAGAATGTCTAATTTTATGTGGAAATTATAGGGTCAGTGGATTAGCAGAGTGAGAATAATCATACTATTTCTGTAATATAAAAAGCATAATATTAACCTGAAAATAGTTGAAAGGTGCCAGGCTACATACTGATGTCTTGGTACCTTGAATGTCTCTATAAATATCACTTGGGAGATTAGCTAGTTCAACTGCTCCTTTATAACTAAGGCCACTGAAGCCTAGAGAAGTTAGTAAATTGGTCTAAGGCAGGGGAATGCTGGTAAATATTTAACAACTGGCTCTCTGGGGGTGGAAATATACCCATGACACTTTTAATTTACAATATCATCATTTTCTCCATCACTTTGTTAAGTATTAAACCATCAACAGAATGACCTATCAAGCCCCGTTTTGTAGGATTTGTCAGTGTGATATAAATGCTCACACTGAAATTTTAAGAACTGGGCTATAGGAAGTCAGTACAAGCTGACCCCACCACACCCCTGATCTAAGATTGTAGAGTTAATAAAAGTCAGTCAATAAATACATTAAGTGCCAACTATGTGTCAGGCACTGTGCTAAGCACTTAGGGAGGGGAGAAGACATTAGTATTAAAGAGGGAATGAAGAAATGGCTGGCTCGGGCTGCCTCCTCAAATGGAGGTTTCAGGAAGGCACTTTTCCTAAGAATGGGAACAACTGAGATTGATATGTTCATCAACAAATATCAGGCTGATGTCACAACCTAAACATAGGTCATGTAACACCTAATTTGTAATCCTCTGCTGGCTCATTTGGGCAGAGAAAATAATCTGTAATTCTCCACTAAGAAAGCAATATGTTTGGTGGAAAGTGGTCTGTGTTTGGAATGAGAATATCTGGGCTCAAATCCCCACTTTTTGAAGCACACTTTTCTCATCTTTACTCAGTACCTCTGAGGTGCCTTCCAGATCAATAATCTATAATCGTACCATAATCTAGTACAAGCAATGTAAACTTCAACATCTTGTGGACTAAGTGATGCTACCCATCTATATTCCAAGGAAATTCAAATTTATTTTTTAATTTTAATTTAATTTTGTATTTAACAACCACCAACAGTCACCAATATGAAGGGAGAAGAGGACCATAGAAGAAACTTATGACTTCTATCACATGCAGTGTTTTGTTGGATTTTTTTAAACATACATAAACTTAACTAGGCAGTAATAAATTGCTCTACTTTTGACCTCTTCAGGTCTACTCTTGCTACCCACAGTGCAAAATTTAAGAGGCTTTTATGAATGCTCTTTTTTTTTTCATATTTTGTCATAGCTTCTCTGCTAATATGCTTATTGCTACCTTTTATTTTTGCATTTGTTCATTAGTGTTTTACACACAGTTCATGGTCAGTCTTTGTAAACGTGCTCTGCACATCTCAGAAATAGGTATGTTCTTTTGGACTCCCATTTAAAAATTTCCAGAGATCTATCATATCTAACTTTTCTAAAACGCTACTTGGATCTGAACTTCTATTTTGCTTGTCATTTAATTAGATATGTCTAAATCTGAAAGGGGCATATTAAGTCCCTAATAATTATTTGTTTCTATTTTCCTTCTAATACAATTAGATTATCCTCAAAATGTTTAGATGTTCTCTTGTTTAATGCATTCTTATAGATATATAATATGGATATTATTTATAGTGCCTTTAAGTGTAATGTAGTTTCTCTGTATGTCTATTTTTACTATTACTGTGTCTGAGATCATAATTGCCACCTTAGCTTTAGTGGATTCACCTGAGTCATAACAAATTCTACCCTAGCTCTTCACTTTAACCCATTATGAGCTGTGAAAAATCAAGTAGTGAAAAAATTGCTATTAATACCAGTTAACTATAATTGGAATGGCATGATCCTACTCTCTTTCTCCAGATTTAGTTTGCTGGATCTTACCCTTTCTTTTTCCTCTTTTATTTCCCTCTTTCTAATCTGTCCCCTACAGATGAAGAGGGGTTTGTTTGTTTGTTTGTTTTGTGCTTGTGACTATTGCTTCTTGAAATCTTCTCTCCCTCTTAAAAAACCACTTTTCTCTTTTCCCTACTTCTTGTCTATTTTTCTATTGATCAATATATTTTCTATATGACATTATTTATGCGTTGAACATTCTTTCTTATTTAGATAAAAGTGAAGTTCATGAGATGCTCTCTTCTCACTCCACATGTTCATATATGTGCTTTCGAAGTTCTCTACTAATCAAAAATACTGTTTTTCCCTCTTCTTCATTTCTTCAGCAATGTATTTCTTTTTCTCCCTTTTAATTTGCTCTCTTAAATAAAACAGCTTGGTGGATAAGATAAATTTATTTTTATGTTTTTATATTATGTGTTATGTTTTACTTTCTCAAAGAAGTTTGTTTCCCTCATTTCATTGTCTTCTCTGAAATTAGGCCATTCCTTTTCCAATGCAGATTTACACTTTCTCTGCAGCATTTAGCCTTACAGAGAGTTGGCTAGAGAACTGAGAGGTTAAGTCAGGTGTCCAACGTGTCAAAACTACAACTTAAATCCAGCTCTGGCTGGCTTGAACGCCAGCTCCTTGTCCACTATGTGATACTGTCCCTCAATTTCCCTGTATCATCTCTCTGAATGAACAAGAGAGAAAAAGACAATCAGAAGAACAGAAAAGAACAGAAAGAAATTTATAAGGAGACACAATAGCAAAGGAGAGTTAGAACTAGCATATTGAATTTAATATATACTTTAAAAAAACAAACTACATAGTAGAGATTCATGGTTTCATATATAGTTCTCTGTTCTTCTTTGTATATGGAAGAGCTTGTTGATGTTTGTTCATAAGGATTATTTTTTAAAAGGTGTTTTTAATTTAAAAAATTAAATTAACTTGAAGGCAGGAGCCATTTTACTTTTCTCTTTGTATCTATGTGCCTGGCACATAGTAAGCACTTAATAAGTGCTTATTGCTTGATTCTTGTCACCCTACTGCTAGTACTGACTGTGCCTCGTTTGCTCATTTACTGAGAATATATTTCCTCTGCTGCTTTTTTGTTAAGTTTCCTCTATCTAGGTAAAGTTAACTTTTCACTGACTACTGTCACACTACCCTGGAGTATTCCATTTTAGAGCTCTATTTGGAATCATAGGATCATTGATTCTGAGCTAGAATTGACTTTGAACTTCAAAGTCAAATGGAAACTCATTTTCAGGTGAGGTAACTGAGACCCAGAAAGGTTAAGTGACTTTCCCAGGTACCTATAACTACTCAGTATGCAAGGTGATCTCCCTGACTCCAAGTCTGATGATCCTGTATTCACACCACCATGTCAAATTTCAGAAGAAATGTCCTTTAAAATCCAAATAAAGTTTCTTTTCCTCATATTCAAAGAGATTTTCATTCATATATTTGTTCTGACCTAACTCAACTGCTGCTCATCTAAAACCTGTCTAATCAATTCTTTCCCTCTCTCTCTATTAACCATGCAGCCTAAATATCTCTAAATCCCTTCTGCTTAGAACTAGCTCTCAGGAAATATCCACCAGTTATGTTCTTCCATGTCTAAAATCAACTTACTAAACTAAGCTTCATTAAAAATCATTGTGACTTTTTGTTGGTTCAATATACCCCATGCGGATAAGGCAGCATGGTACAATGGAAAGGTTGTTTAAGCCTTTGAGTTTTTATCCCAAGAACTTTGCACAGTAATTGACAAATAGTAGGCAGTAAATAAATGCTTTTCTTGCTTGGAGTTCCAGGCCATATCCTGACACTTACTAATTATGTGACTGTGGGCAATCCAATTGACCTCTGAAAGTCTCCAGTTCCTTATCTGTAAAATGGAAGTAATTCTACCTAAACTACTTACTTTCAGAATAGTTATGAGGGTCAAATAAGATAAAGTACCATGTGAATGGCAGGAATACCAAGAGGTATGTTCATAAATGCTTTATCAACCAGCTCTCTGTAACCTTGACATGATTTTACATTCAATCTACATTATTGCTTTTTCCATTACTTTCTTAAGTCTAAACAATCAACAAAACTATAAATCAAGCTCTGGTTTATGGTATTTACTGATTTCCAAGTTTTAAATGCTTGGTTTCAGCATAGTCTTGGCTATACTCTATTTTTTAGCGTCTTTGTTCAGAATTGTGATTTTATTGGTACAAAGAACTCAGGACAAAGAAATTCTTTCTATCACAGAAGATGGAAAACTGTTCTGTGACTTAAAGTCTTAAAGAACTGCAAAAGGAACTAAGAGGTTAAGCAACTTAATCAGAGCAGCATGGAGAGTATGGGTCTGAAGCAGAATTTCCCAACCAGTCAGCTCTACTCACTATGCACATTGCTCTCCAGAGGTAGCTAGGTTGAGCACTGGCTCTGGAGTCATAAAAACCTGAGTTCAAATCTGACCTCAGACATTTACTAGCTGTGTGACCCTGAGGAAGTCACTAAATTGTGATTGCCTCCAAACCAAAAAGGAAAAAAAAAAAACATATCGCTTTTCTATGCTACTCAACATAATTCCTCTCCTAAGGAACTTTCCTTATTCTGGCTGCTATAAAACTCCATATACATCTGTAGTCAACGTAAAACACCAAGTAACTGCTTTTGGTAACTCTTTTGAATTACTGAACCAATAATTTTTTTTAAATTCAAATTACTGGCACATACCCTCCAAATAGCTATGTTATAATAGAGTTAATAGAACCCTGGAGTGGAGAATTCAAAATGTGCCTATGTCAGATTGTATGATGTGAAGTGATATGACTTTTTCCTCATGAATAAATGCACTGAGAATTTTTTTTTTCTTAATCCAACTAATAGAAATGACAGAAAGCTGTTGTGACACAGACAAGATGCTCACTAAACGTGATTTCTGGCCCTCTCTTCAGCTCAGGTTTGGGGTCTCTGGAAGTCTTATTCTGTTCAGTTCAAAAAAAGATCTATTAAACAGACTGCCTCCATACAGAACAAGTATAAGTGAAAGACAGAGAATTAGGATCGTAGGACAGGGTAAAAATTAAAAGAGAAGACAGAGATAGATAGACACACACTTTTGAGGTCATCTATTTCAATCCTTTCATTTTATACATGAGGAAACTGAAAATTGAAGTGAAAAAAAAAATGGTTAACAGATTTTTCCCAAAGTAACAAAGGTAGCAAGTTACCAAGGCAAGAATCAAACTCAGGTGCTCTGGCTCCAAGTGCAGCACTACACCACTCTAAAAAGATAGCTTCTATCCTCTCTGTGTCTTCAAAAAACAATTGGGTCTCCTGGAGAAAAACTGTACCTGACATATGTTTAAGTTTAATTTTCAGTCTGTTGGGTTGGGGATGGGGATGGAGAGAATGACATGAGTATAAAAGAATTACAAAACAGTTTGTGAAACATGGTAGGGTAAAGATCTGTACAGAATGGAAGAATCTGGGAAGACTGCATGGAGGTGGTAACATTTGTGTTGACTCTTAAAAAATAAGTAAGAATGATAAAACAGGTAATGAAAGGAAGAACCATGCAGGCAGAGAATACAGAGCAATGTTATTATTGTGTTTGTCCTTCCTTCTCGAAGAGGACCATGACATCAAGATGATGACATGACTTGCAGGTGACTTTGATTTGAGTGAGGGAGGGCTGTGCAAGGTCACCAACCTCATTTTCTTCTCCTGAGCCATCTGGGTCCAGTGGCTTCATGTCGTGAAGCTACTAGGAATAACCATTTTAAAAAGAAATGTGCCCTTCCCCTCAATTGGAAGTCAGACGTGTGCTCCCATAAAGCTATCAGTAGTAACTCTTCACTGGCAGGGCATTCATTAGTTGAGGGGAGAAGAATAAGGGAAATGCAAGTTGACAGAGCACAAGAACAGGTTACATGTATCAGGACATCAGTCTCCTGTCTGAACACTCACTGAACTCACAAAGAGTTGGACATGACTTAAAAATGACTTAACAACAACAATTACAAGTACTAATAAGCAGTAATATTATTGATATTACAGAAGACCTAGAAAACAAATTCCTTGCTATTAAATCTCTGGCATTGTCAATGGCTTAATATTAGAAGCTTATGTCATTTTATAAATGGAAATATAATTTCAGAAGAGGTATTGCTATTTGATTTGCTCCTGTACTCCAACAATCAGGAGATTTTTCCCATCTAACTTGCATCTGAAAACCTTTCATATGTGTTGTCTACCCTATTGGAATGCGAACTTCTTGAAAACAGGCGCTCTCTTTTAATTATATCCCCAGAGACTGGCATGGTGCTTTGTACATAGTAAGTACTTAATAAATGAATTATTCATTCATTCATCTATGTCCTCTAATCTTTATAGTTGAGATCTAGCCCCAGATTCTGAGACTACTTCTTTTCATAAGATTATAGATTTAGAACAATTGAGTCAGACAAGTGATAAGTCCAGTTTCCCTAACTCCAATACCAGAACTCTTTCCATGGTGCCATACTATCTTTTATGTTGAAAGTTTTTGAGCATTTATACACATTCAAAGAAATCGACTGACTTTAAGTTTTGAGAGTTTCCCGTGATGTGTTTACAAAACTCCATGGTGAGATAAATATTCGGGTACATACACACCAGGGTGCTGATGAGTGGTTGTTTACATGCAATAGCATATTGTGTTGGCAAACAGCCCAGAGCTATACAGTAACCAAGCTGGCACGAATTCTGAATGGTTCTTTCTTCAGGGAGCTGTCCCTCTGCTTCATATTATTTCAGGACTGAATGGAGATGACTTCCTCGCAGTTGGCTTGCGCAATGGGCGCTTGGTATACACTTATAACCTGGGCTCTGGCACAGCAAGTCTCCACAGTGACCCACTTAATCTGACTCTTGGAGTACACGTGGTCCATCTTGGGAGGTCCTTCCAAACCGGTTGGATTAAGGTAAGGGATCAGTTTGCTATCATTGGAGAACTATTATTTGAGTTGGGAAGGAGAATTATAGGTGACAGGTTAATACATCTGTATCAGGAACTCTTAACCTTTTTGTGCGTTATGCACCCCTTTAGCAGTCTGGTGAAACCTGTGGACCCCTTCTCAAAATAATGTTTTAAAAGAATGAAATACACAGGATTACATTAGTTAGTGAATATTAGTGAAGATAATAATGCATTTTTTTTTCCCATCCAAGTTCTTGGACCTTGAAATCTATTGATGGTATGTGGACCCCTGATCTTCATCAAGTATTAGTTATTAGTCAGATGTTATTCGATAATCAGAGATTTCAAAGTAAAAAAGGAAATTCAATCATTCATAAAAATTTTCAAGCCAAGTTCATTAGAAAGAAAACAATGTCTTGATGGTCCCCCTTAGAAAATCCTTTCTCTTTTAATAAGTAATGATTTTTTTCCTTTTAAAGGTGGATGAGCAGAAGAATAAATCTATCACCTCCCCAGGGAGATTAGTTGGACTCAATGTCTTCAGCCAGTTTTATGTAGGAGGCTATAAGGAATACACTCCAGAGCTCTTACCAAATGGATCAAAATTCCAAAATGGTTTCCAAGGTAAGATTTGGAAGGTTTTTCATTTCACCATTCCTATTCTTTTGTTTTATTGTTAAATACTTGTTTATATAACACTTCCAGCAGCTCATTCAGTGAGCAAGAATTTGCCATCTGGATTACCCAGAAACTAGAGTCTAGCGCCATCAGTGTTTATATCCATCTGGGTATTAGATTTTTTTTATAGGGAGAGTCATAGAACAATTTTCAGAACCTGCTTAACATGCAACAAACCCAGTTAGAGCCTGTTTGGTATGAGATGAGGAAAGCAGACTATGATCAGCCTGAACTTTACCATAAAGATATAGCCAGCAGGGGCAACCAAATGCCAAATGGATTAAGGTGAATCAGTGTATGTTTGGACATGTAACCATATTGCTGTGGCCTGTTTCCATACATTAAAAGAAAAGGGGACTCACTCCTTCCCCATTAAAATGACTCACTAGATAGCTGTAAAATAATCAGGCTACAGAATAATTCAGTTTTTAAAAGTGAGCTACCTATGGAGCATTGATCAGGAGGCAGCTGGTCACAGGGATTACAGCCATTTGTTAGTGTGGCAAACAACACCTCCATAAACTGCTGAGGATTAACAACACTATCCTTTATGCCTGTTTGGCATGGATTACCCACTAGCCTAGAATATGTAGCTGTAGAACCCTGGGAATTGGAGGGATTTGCATATTGAATACCACCTCCCAACCCTCTATGTTCTAACTACACATAATTGCAGCAGGTATTGTACTTCACTGAAATTAAAACAAATCATCTAATCCATTATAATATGTAAATGAATTCTATTAGAACAACCTTAAAAGACAGAAATTTAATCTTTAAAGTGACCAGTAATGACTTCAAAGGACAGAAGACTTCTTAGAAAAGAAGGGTGGATTATAGGTCCAAAATGAGGTATAAAGACAACAGTAACGTGCTGATTTCTTTGTGCGTAACCATATTTATTCATTACAAGGGGGTTCTATTGTAAGGATGAGAGAGGCATTGGGAAGAGGCAGCCCTTTCTCCAACAAATAAATGGGCACAGAATATGAAGAGGTGATCTTCAAAAGAAGAAATTTATACCAGCCATAACGTGCATTTATCAAGCACCTGCTTTGTGTCAGGAGCTATGCTAGGGATACAAAAGCAAAAATGAAACAGCTACATGAAAGAGTGCTCCAAATTAATAATAAGAGAAATGAAATTTTGAAATCTGTAGTTTCACCTCAAATCTACCATATTTGCCATCTTCATGGCAAAAGACTACAATATTAAATGTTCATGGGACACAATAAATATTGGTAAATGTGGTAAGATAAATACTCTAATATGCTATTAATGGATCTTTAGACTGGACCAGTCATTAAGGAAAACCATTGAGAATTCTATTTTTAAAGTCACTAAATAATATGTACAAAGACAAAAGAAAAGAAACTATACATACAGGAATATTCTTAGCAGCAGTTTTTGTAGTAACAGAGAACTAGAAGGAAAGTGGGTACCTACTAATTGAGAGATGGCTGAATAACTTTTGGTACGTGGGTGCATTAGAATATTATTGTACCAAGAGATAGGAAGAACATGAGGAATTCAGAGAAACTTGGAAAGACCTAAATGAACTGATGCAGAGCAAAGTAAGTAGAATCAAAAAAGCAGTTTGTATCATTACCACAATAATATAAAGGAAACACTAAAAGGACAGGGACCAGTACAATAACCAGTTGTGACTTCAGAGGACTGACAGTAAACCTGCATCTTGGCCCTCAGCGGAGAAGCGGAGAACCACAGATGCAGAATAAGGCATGCATTTTCAGACAAAGTCAATGTGATTTTCTTTACTTGACTGTACTCATTTGTTAGAAAGACACTTCTATCATAGACTAGGAGAATCACTGAGAAGTGACATTGACATTAGGGGAAAAAAAGCAAAAATAAAACATTTAAAAAGAAAAGGGAAGTGGCAATAATATTTTTAAAAGACCACCAATAAAATACTTGTAAATGTTTTAAAATAAATTGATAGACTTCATTTTGATGACTCCTTTTTTTCTCCAGATATCAGGACACCTTGTATTTAAAGTAAGCTAACCAGATTCTCAGGAAGGTTTTTCCTAAGAAACAATTTTCTGAGTCTCAGTTTCCTCATTTGTAAAACGAGAGGTTTGAACTAGTCTCTAAAGTCCATTCAATCTCTAATCATCCATAATTTATGATTTTAAGTATATTAAAGTATGCTCTGGCCCACTCTCCCAGAGCCAGTTCTGCTACATTCTTTTGCCTCGGCTGAAGCTCCATGGGCTGTATTCCCTTTTATCTGTTAGGTACCAGTGAATAGTATCCCAATTCTACTTGGCCACTTAACATCAATTACCTTTTTTCACAGAGATATTTACTTCAAACATATGGGAAGAACAAACCTACAAACATTTTCCCAATACATCACAATCATACTCACCACCAAACCACCTCAGTCTTTGTGGGGAGTGGGGAACAAAAATTCTCCCAATTCCTATAGGGAACTTGGTCCCACAAATTTTTGTCTGATGCATCATGGCCTCTGGCTGAATCCTTGGCACACCTTCCCCTGGAGCAGATTCAGAAGGTCATTCTTTGATCCTTAGGGAATCAGTGCTACCCTAGCTAGAAACACAAACTCTGGAATATTGGGAAGCTGATGTATCCTCCAGACAGTTTAAACTCATGAGATCAGAGACTCTACACCCTTCACCAAGAATGAAAAAGAATAAATACAGAGGCAAAGACTAGGGCACATTTCTCAGGACCACATGACTTCAGAGGGGTCATGTTCCCAAGGCCTCTCCCTTTACAGCTTGGTCTCTCATCAGATAAAAGTCCTACAATGAACAAAGCAGCTAAAAGGACTTAGATCAGAGAGTTCTGTGAGAGGCCCACTAAGGGCTTCTAGTGCCTCTGAAGTTAATCAAAGAGCCAACCGTTCAGCGCAAAGTTAGCAAGCTGGCCCCAAGTTCAGAATGGCTCTGCATGATCTGAAGTCTTTGCAGGCACTTACTTCCCTTACCCATCACCACAGCTCTCCTAGGAGCAAGTTCCTCATTTTCTCCATGTAGAATGATAAGCCAGCGAAAAGCCAGGTAAAATATGATGTCTATGTCCTCCACAGGAAATGTGGCATACAGGAAAACATGCTGAAATCAGAGTCAGAAAAGACTCAGATTGTAGGCCGAACTCTGCCCCTTACTAGCTATTATGACCCTGGGCAAACCCTTTAATTCTTCTGAGACTGAGGTTCCTCATAGTAATAATTTTTGCCACGAGGGGGCACTAGCCACACATAAGACCTTTTAGTAGACCACAAGCTGGCTACCTTTCCTTGGCAGAAAGCACTTAGAGAAAATGCCAAATTCTTTACAGTCCTCAGGGTTATCTTTGTCCCCTAACTCTTCTGCTTGCTGGGTGATGGACAGAAATGCCAGTTTTCTCAAATCCTCATAAAGTTCCCAATGGCTTAGGGACAAAGAATTGGCCCACTCCAGATCCAGCCAATTTGATTTTCATTTTCTCTCCCTCTCTCTCTCTTTCCCCTGCTACATCCCTAGGAGGACCTTAATACCACCAGCCTGGATTTTTGCAATAACTTTTACTCTCTATTACCTTCCAAAACACCTAGTAAAATTCGCTATAAGTAGTAAATACCTAATGAATATCTGATACCTCAGTGTCCAATGACCCCTCCAATTGATCCTTCGCACACCTTCCAGAATTATGATCCTAATGCCTCTATTTATTTTATTAGTCTAGGGGTGTGGTTGGTGTGGATTTTTCCAATTAGTATCTCGGTTCATCCCCCACTCACTGAGACACTCCACCCTTTCCTTCCCTTCTGAATTTCAGTGGACACCCAAATATGTGAACTTGGCATAAGAGAGGTGATCACATAAGTATGATTTCACTATATATGGTTCTTTACTTGTACCAATAGAAGCAAAAGGAATAAAATCAAATACATTAAAATAATTACCACGTAGACTGTGTGCCCATGGCCCCACCTAAACCCATGCAGTCTTTAACTAGTGTATGGGCATACACACCTAACCCGAGATTTCTATGGGCACAGTTCAGACTCAGACCTCTCTATCAGCTGTTACAATTAGGAGCTAACCATGGATGCCAATGCTAGAACTAGAACACCTCACATCGAAATCCCGGAGGATCGATGGGCAGTCAGTTGAGGTCATTCTTCTGGCTTCTTTTCCTTGTTCATCACTCTTACTACCTAATCCTGTTATTTAACTGTTTCCCTGGCATGGCTAGCTCCTCTACTTGGCTGCCTGGCTCTCACAGCTTGTTCATCTCTTGTGGGGTGGTGGAGTAGATTCAAAAGCATGCCCAGGCCTGGAGAAAATTTCTTCCCTCTAATCCTTCTTTACTTACATGTCTACTTGTCCACATCCTACATCATTCCTACCCTAGACCTTAAACTTTTCTCATCTCCTCCCTTGGCAGCTGAAGTTTGGTGAACACACCTAGCTTTGAAAACTTTATGAACAGAACTTGCCCCAAGACATGAGACTAACAGCTTGTTCCCTCATCCTTTCCTGTTTCTACTGGAGTGAGGAGGAAGTTATAAAATTATAGTCCCAACCTAACAGGATTGTTATGAGAAAGCACTTTGTAAACTTTAATGACATTCGATATAGCACTTTAAGGTTTACAAAACACTTTATATGTATTATAACAACTCTGTGAAATAAGTGCTCTTATTATCCTCATCTTACATACGAGGAAACTGAGTCTAAGAGAGGTTAAATGACTTGCCATGGGTAAGTATTTGAAGCCAGATTTGAACTCAAGTTAAGCTGATACCTAGTCCAGCTCTCAAGCTACTTTGACACCTAACTGCCTTCAGCTATATGTGAGTTGTTCAGATTATAATCTGAGACATCAGAAATAGACGAATATTTAAGGACATTGGTGTTGCTCAGCCATTTTCAGTTGTATCTGACTCTTTATGACCCCATTTGGGGTTTTCTTGACAAGGATACTGAAGTGGTTTGCCATTTCCTTTTCCACTTCATTTTACAGATGAGGAATCTAAGGGAAATAGGGTTAAGTGACTTGCCCAGGGTCACACAGCTAGTAAGCATCTAAGCCACATTTGAACTCAGAAAGATGAGTCTTCCTGACTTCAGGCCCTACCCTCAATCTGCTACACCACCCAGATGTCCTCATTAAGGACATAGCATCAAACAAATAATACAAACAAGTGTGTGTATTATGGGCAAAATGAAAGATATATTCATTTACTGAGTCCAGTTAGGGAAAACTTTATTCAGGGTAGGTCATACAGTTATTTACAGTTTACTGTTGTACATAACAGTGAATCTGATACACAAATCTATCAACAAAGTATATGGAGTTATTTTTTTCAGTAATGGTGATACTGCCATACATCTTACAGAGTTATCTAGCTAAGCCTCCCTCATGATCAATGGCACATATTATCAGCACATTTGTGAGAAAGTTGGCTGGGGAAAGGGTGTCTTTTCAGGTCCCAATGTGTAAAATGAGGCAGAACCCTAAGGTTCCTTCTAGTCTATAATCCCTAAACCAGAACAGAATTTAATTGAAACAACTAGGAGTTAAATTTGTAACCTTGGCCTTATCAACGATGTGCTCTGAACCTCTGGGAGTCAGAATAAAGAATTTTAAAGAGTCATGGATCATAGCACTACAGTCTTAACAGGAGGGTCCATCACATTTACCACTAAGCAGACACATAAATAATACCCAAAAAAGGTCTAACTCATGCTCAGATATATCCATAACCTCAAGACTAGGAACATTCCGTGTCAAATACAAATTTCTCTTATACTTAATTGAGCTCTATTTTTCCTGTCCTAGAGTTAGTTAATAATTTGCATTATCCTAATAATAATCATTTCCATAGCTGAATATATTTAAAATCCTAACCCTTTCTCTAAGTTAAATAACTTTACTACATAATATCAAGAGAGGCAGGAGCAATCTTACTTATGGGAATGAATTATTGCTTCTCATCCTAATTAAGTTCAAATTGGCCATAAATCACCCTCATCAAATTTTGGTCTTGTCTAAAAGGCATATGACAATGCTTAGCATTAATAAATGCTTGCTGATATATATATAAAACTAATCTAGAATAAAGGTGTCAGTCATTTGTTCATTCAACTAACCACCATTTAGTATCTGTCTATTTACATGCAAGCACCATTTTGGGGAAATAAAAAGATTACTAATACTTGGTCCACTTTCACCTTCTGTAATAATACTAGTGCTATGGGAGATTTTGGTCCAGAGTAGTGATATCACTGCTGAAAGGAACTTTCATTGCAACATTTCTATGATACATTGTCCTAAAGAGTTGTTTGGGAGAATGTAGAAGTTGAAGTACTTGAACCCATGGTGTCACATCTAGTTAAGTGTCACAAATCAGACTTGGGTTTTTTCTGACTCCAAGGCCAGCACTCCAACCAGCATGTCATGCTGCTTTTCAAGTATCATGCACTGGAAAGAACAGTCTCTCTTTCCGAAGACCTGGGTTCAATTCCTGGGTTCAATTGCCCATATGACTTTGAGCAAGTCAACTTAACCTCTCTGGACCTCAGTTTCCTCATCCATAAAATGAGAAGGTAGCATTAGATTGCCTCTGAAGTCTCATCAAACTCTAGATCAATGATCCTGTAAATTATAGAAAATAGAGAATATAATAATCTGTGATGTGTTGATAGGGAAATTTATTTTCCATTTCTTTCTGTCAACACTTCATGAGTGTAACAAATATTTCCTTAGTACTTCTGATGTCTGATAAATGCAGATATAAAGGGTGTCTCCACAACTTTGAGTCAGATCTGGGCTGTACCACAGAGGCAACCAAATGCCAGTGAACAGGATTAGAACTCTGTGTGTCTGAGCATGAAATCATCCATGTCCTTACATGTCCTAGTATTCATACACTAATAAAAAAAGCAGGTGGAGACAGATGTAGAGGTTCAAAAAGAAGAATATTATATTGAGAACCAAAGAAGAATTATTTTCATTGTGATTTTAGGTCACAAGTACAAAATCATCCATATAAGCAACATTTTAATATCATTTTCTTTCTTATAGATAAGTAGAGAAAACTTTAAGGAACATTCCCTTCCTGGAAGATAAAAGACATGACATAAGCAAGGTCCATTAACATGGCTAAGATTTACCCTGTTTATCTCCGTCCCTTCTTAGTCAAGGCATTTTATCTTTAATTGACATTTTCTAAAAGGTAGCATTCCAGGTCAGAATGGCTTGTACTCCTTTGCAAAGTATTTTCTGGCCACTAGTCATTACAGAATGTGCTGAAAATAATAAGAAAATCTGGTACTAGTTGTTCTATATAATCCTATTTGAGAAGAACTTAGGAAGGAAATGTAGTCCCCAAACAGCTTGTAATTTGAGCATTAGAATTAGCTTAAGATGGTAAAGAAAGGAGGTAGTGATCCCACTGTACTCTGCCCTATTCGGTTCTGGCACCACATTGCAGGACATTAACAAGGTGAAGCATGCTCAGAAAAGCAGGAAAAGGATAATAAGACTTGAAATTACATTGCCTGGGAATCAATTATGGGAACTAGGTATCTTTCCCCTCTTGAAAAAGAGAGAAAAAGACTTTGGGATGATTCAGTATTTCTCTTCAAATATCCAAAGAGTTATATCATATATGAGATTAAATTTACTCTCTCTGTTGCTCCCAAGGGACGGACTAAGACCAATTGATGGGATTTACAAGGAGGCAAATTTTGATTCAATATAAAAAATAACTACCTGTGTAAATGGTTATTTCTATAGCGATAATTTGCAAGGTTCTCTACATATACTATATCATTTGATCCTTGCAACAATCCTGTGAGATAGGCACTGTAGCTATTAAGATTCCCATTTTAAAGATGAAAGAGCTGAGACTCCTAAAGATTAAGAAACTTGCACAGGGTTACCCAGACTGGGAAGTGAGATATGAATTCAGGTGTTCCTGACTCCAAGTCTAGGGTTATTTTCATCAATGTGAGTACTCCCAAAGTAGAATCGGACATCTGACAAACTCTTCTGACTACATACCTTGCTGCACAGTGTATTTCCAGAGGGAAAGCAGCAAAGTGCCAGGCCTAGTGACTTCCATCTGCCCAAAAACAAGGACTGATACCCTGTGCAAGCATAAGGCAACTTCTACCTCTGGCTGCCACTCCCAGTCTCTCAACCAATATGAAGGGAGATTCTCGAGCAAAGAGGAGAAACCTTCCTTTTGACCTCAAGCCTTCTATTTCATGCCATACCTATACCTTAAGGGAAGAGGAAGAGGAAATTCAGTGGGGAACAGGACTTCCATCCGCTGCTGTGTCCTTTCCTCAGTAATCCCTGGCCTTTCGAGAAAAGAGGAGTACTGAAACAGAGTCTCCCAACTGATCAAGTAGCTCCCATCTCATACTACACTTGTCTCCAGTCCGATCTCCAACCTTTGGGAAGAGGAGGGATGAACATTCTCATACCTGCTTAAACCCTACGTGTCCCAGTGATTCTGAGCTCACAAAGATCATCATCCAAACCCCATTCCCCACCCCTCACTAGCTGATTTCTTATTCTCATCCTTCTATATCTTCCCATCCCAAAATTCTAACCATTACCCACACTTTCCACACTGTGCTCTCTAGAATTCCATCAGCAATAAATTTGCCTTCTTCCAAAATCTTTTCCCTCCCACTCCTTCCATCTATTAACTATTGCTGAAACCTGCCCCAACTGATGACACAGCCTCCCTGACCACCCTTTCTAGTACCAGCTGTACTTTTATTTATTCCCCTTGATTCACTGACTGAAGTAGAGGAGCTGGATTACTCCTTGCTCCTCAGTGCAATTTCTGGTTACTCTCTCTGCCTCTGTCTCTCCAAAACCTGTCTTCCTTTGAGGTTAATTGCTATTCATATCTACCACCCAATCAAAATCCTAGTAGCTATTGTTTACACATCTCCAGGTCACACTCCTTCCTTCCTCATTGAATTCTGTACATGGCTCACAATATTTTTCTCCTCTCCAACTCTTGTTCTCATACTAAAAGACTTCAGCATACATATTGACTCTCCTCAAACAACCTAACCATTCATTTTCTTAATTTATCCATTTTCCATGACCTACTACCCAATCCCACCTCAGTAATACACAAATACAGTCATACCACTGATCTTACAAAAGTACCACCTCTATGTTCGAGTTCTAAAATCTCCTTGTTTGCTATAACCTTTGGTTCTTCACTTGTCCTTCTGCCTTCCCTTACTAAACCTTATTCTCTGGCTGTACTGTATGTACAGTACTCTAATCCCTTGACCCTTCAAATCTTTCACTGGTCACTCTCTCCTCTTTTTCCCATTTTGAACCCTTGGTGAACCAACCTTCTTTCTTGAATCCCTAGTCCACTTATCATTTCCCTGATGTGCCTTGCTAACCCTAAGTCTTGAACCGTTTACTTCCTTTACTCTGTGGAATTATGATTTTATGTTAATCCATATGATATGTGTAATGACTATACTAATAATTTAGAATTCTCAAGAATTGTCTTTTCTATCCCCAATTGATAAATGGTCAAAGGATATGAACAGGCAATTTTCAGAGGAAGAAATTAAAGCTATCTATAATCATATGAAAAAATGCTCTAAATCACTATTGGTTAGAGAGATGCAAATCAAAACAACTCTGAGGTACCACATCACACCTATAAGATTGGCAAACATGACAGAACAAGAAAATGATAAATGCTGGAGAGGATGTGGGAGAGTTGGAACACTAATTCATTGTTGGTGGAGCTGTGAGCGCATCCAACCATTCTGGAGAGCAATTTGGAACTATGCCCAAAGGGCTACAAAAATGTGCATACCCTTTGACCCAGCAATATCGCTACTAGGACTATATCCCCAAGAGATCATAAAAATGGGAGAGGGTCCCACATGTACAAAAATATTTATAGCAGCACTCTATGTAGTTGCCAAAAACTGGAAGTCAGGGGGATGTCCATCAATTGGGGAATGGCTGAATAAATTATGGTATATGAATGTAATGGAGTACTATTGTGCCATAAGAAATGATGAACAAGAAGACTTCAGAGAGGCCTGGAAGGACTTATATGACCTGATGCTGAGTGAAAGGAGCAGAACCAGGAGAACTTTATGCACAGCAACAACCACAGTGTGTGAGAGTTTTTTCTGGTAGACTTAGATTTTTGTAATAACACAAGAACTTCTGAAAAAAAAAAAATCCCAATGGTGGACCTCAAGGCAAAATGCCTTCCACACTCAGAGAGAGAAATATGGAAGTCACTCACATAATGTAGCAGATCATGTTTGTGTATGTGTATCTGTTTGTGTATCATGTTCTGATTGGTTATACGGATTCTTTCATTTATCTTAGTCTGACTACATAGCATGACTATAGTGAAAATATACTCAATAGGAAAGTATATGTAGAATCTATACAGAATTGTATGCAGTCGTGGGGAGGGAGGGAGGTAGTGGGGGGTGGGCGGGGAGGGATAAAATCGCAAGTGTATGGCAGTGATTGTTAAACATTAAAAAAATAAAAAAATAAAAAAAAAAAATTGTCTTTTCTAGCTTGTGAGTTGGAGTTCAAAATATAGCTTAAAATGATTAATCAAACTTTGACAAATCTCTTGATCACTGGCATCTTTGTGCCTATGTCCCTGAAGAGAAACAAATAAAAGATTGTAGAACTGCTCCTGTAACAGAACTCTAGTCCCATGACCCACCAAGTAACAACCCCCAAGGACACGAGCAGTATTGCTCCCACAGGACTCCAAAATTGTTATATTATCTTTCATTGGTGGGTTTGTCATGGGAAACCACTCAAGCTCAGGAAAACAGTGTTTGTAATCCACCTTTCCCCCTCCTTTCCCACTTGTGATTTATGTATATATTCTCTGTCTTCACTTCAGCAAAGTGGAATTCTAATCAGGAGAATTCCTGATTCACAAATCTCTTCCTCATAATGAAACTTATTAATTAAAGGCTGCGTGATTACTGGCACTTTGTTTCCGGCCTGCTATTCCATCATCCTCAGGTTAGAGATTGGCTCAGTAAAATCCTGTTAACAGCTCCTAGTTGTAGGCATGGCTCTAAAGTCAAGATCCTCTTAGGTCAGGATTGATGTTGGGATGAAATGAAGCACTTGTAAGGCAATGAACATTTAACAAAGGAAGAGATTTACTTTGCTCATGCACACAGCAAAGATAGACAGCAAGAATACAGCAGTTCTCAGCTTCTCTGGCCAGAACCCCCCTTGTATCCCTCTGGAAATGCCTCTAGTCGGCTGCATAGTCTCAGGCACCCACCAAGTCTTAAGAAGCCAAGAGTCCATATGACTTGGGCTTTTTATTGGTCCTAAGTGAGGAAACTATTATCAGAGAAGTTGGAACCAATTAGATTTCATGAGGAGAAGAAGCTTCACCAAAAAACTGCTAGGGAAGCTGGGGCGGAAAGAAGCCGTACAGGGCTTGTGTGTGAGGAGAGAGAGTTGTGTCAGGGTAAGGGAAGCTGCATCAGAAACTGCTCTCCTACCACACTCCTACACAACCTGCAAATATGTTATACAATGTCAATCCTGCCATGCCTCCCTTATCAACTCACTATCCTAGTCTCCATAGCAGTTCTTCCAAACCTTTTCATCCCTCCTCAAGCCTCCCATGGCTCTTCATGCCCCACAAACTTTTAAACGAGAAACTTGAGTTAAATTTACAAGAAACAAATTGAATCCATTCAATGTGTACTCCCTCTTCTCTCCTCTTCCTCATTTCACATATGTACCTTCTGCTGTTCTCCCTCATCCATCTCGCATAATGAAGTGATGACTCCTTACCAAGGCCAACCCCTCTACTTGCACAAGCAATCCCATTTCCTTCAACAGATTATACCCTATGTCACTTAACTCCAATTGCCTCATCCTGGGTCATCTCCAGTCATCCTCAGGAATATCAGGTCACTGGATTCAGATGGCTCTGGAGGAGAAGTGAGACTGGTGACCTGCACATCCCTCCCTCACTCAAAACAAAGTCAAGTGCAAGTTATGTCATTATTTCTCTGATGGCATGGTCTTTTTTGGCAACAAAGGATGAACATACCCTATGCCATCCTCACTCTCTAAGTTCTTTTCAATCTCTCCCTGTACTGGGTCATTCCCTAGTCTCCCTTGTCTCCACCATGTCCTTGTCTCCCCCATCCTGAAAAACCTTCACTTCATCCTTCCATCCCCCAAACTATCATCCCATATCTTTTTCTTCCCTTTGTAGCTAAACTCCTTAAAAAATTGTCTACAATAGGTGCCTCCACTTTCTCTTTTCTCATTCTCTTCTTAACTTCTTACAATCTGGCTTCTGACATCATTCCAAAGTTACCAGTGCTCTCTTGGTTGCCAAATTCAATGACCTTTTACCAGTCTTCATTCTCCTGGACCTCTCTGCAGCCTTTGACATTGTTGGTGACCCTCTTCCTTGATACTTTCCTCTCTACCTTTTCAGGGTACCACTCTCTCCTACTTTTCTTCCTACCTATTGATTATGTAGATTTTTTTTTTAAGTGATGAAGAAAATGTTAATAATGCAGATAAACTTTAAAGTTGTCATGGGTACATTTTTTTCCCTCAGAGAGTTAATTTTTAACATTTCTTCACACACACCTGTATATAAGGGAGAAAATCCAAAAATGATGTCAATGTAAAAATTAAAAGTATTAATAAAATGTACCTTAATACATATAAATGCATACAAATACACAAATGGAAGATTGTTATTTGTCACATTATTAATCAAGTGGCGAATTTGTAACCGTGGTTATTTTGCTATGAAAACTGTGAAAGTCTATCATTAAAATCCTAAATATGGGGTCAGACATAGAAAGGAAACTGAGAGATCATCTCACCTAATCCTTTTATTTTATAGATGAAGAGGCTTAGGTCCATTTATTTTAGGAGATGCATCTGAAGTTCATAATCAGTTAATGACATAAGTAGGGTTAGAGTCTATTTCTGTAGATTCCCAACTTTACTAGGAAACTGATCTGAGAATCAAGTTCTATGTCTCTTAATTTTTAGTATATCATTCTAGCTCCTTATGTTATTTCTCATTTTTGTGCTAATTATAAACTTGAATTTTAATTTCACAAAGAACTTTATCAAAGCTTTGCAAATGGTATATCAATTTTAAAATGAATTGTCAACCTGCACATAAGACGTTTGTACCCCCATACGACAGAGAAAAAAACATTGCCCACGGCAGAAAATTTGACATGATTTCACATATTCAAACAAAGAAACATCTGTTAGCTGTCATCTCTGCACCTTCTAGTGCTTCTGTGAAGAAATGTCTTCTAAAAGTAAATTCCATTAAAATGGTGCTTATGGCAAAGTAAGCAGTAATTGCATAGTGTACCATAAAACACAATCATATGTTTAAGGTTTCAGATCCTTAGATTGCTCCTTTGAGCTAATTTCCACATTTTTCAAAGCCAAATTTTCATCAGGACAAACAAAAAGTGAAGCAATTGCAACCAAAAACAATAACCTATTGCTTCAGAAATTCAAAAGGTTTTGCAACAGGAATTGGGCAAAACCTCATATCCCACAATTATGTCAAAGTTTTTTTAATCAGTCCTATGATAAGCTCATGACATGTAGCAGGATATCAGAGTTCAGTTCTTAAACTTGACATCCAGCTAGATGAAAAAAGAAATTAATTAAATGATTATATTTTTTCTTTAAGCTATAACAGACCTATTGCTAAGATATTTGGTATATTAGCTAATAGTAATAACATTATTATTATTAACTTCAGATGTAAAAATCATGCAGGCTCTCTGGATCTCTCCCAGAAAATGCCTGATAACTGGACAAACCATGTAATCTCCCTGGACTTTGGTTTACTCCTCCTTGAAATGAAGAGATTGGACAAAATCTTCTCTGAGTTTCCTTCCAATCTAAATCTAAAATCCTATAATACTAGGCCAGAGGTCTTAAATGACAACTCTTTTTTTCTCTCTTAAACAATTAAATCTTATTTTCTCTTTTTTCTCCAAGGTTGTATTTTTGATGTGCAAGTACGAACAAGGAAGGATTACCACTTCAGATCACTGGGGGATCCTGAAGGCCATCCCAATGCTGGTCGCAACGTGGGACAATGCAAAATCTCCCTCTGCAGTTTAATAAAATGCAGAAATGGTGGCGTATGCATCAATAGCGGATCAACAGTTTAGTAAGTGTGAAATCAGTTATTGCCATAACAATAACATAATACTTTAAGTGTGCACTATAACAAGTATACCATTTCCCCAGTGGCAAGACCACAAACCAGCCTTCATCTTAAACATGGAGATCAATCAATAAACAACCAAAATCCCATCTTCTACAGGAAGCTTTTTCCAACCTCTCTTAATTCTAGTCTTTTAATTTGTGGTGAGGCCAATGTGTTTCAGGGACTGTTCCCCCAAATGTAGGATAAGGGTGTCATTATATAGCTCAAAGGGATGCAAAATACATACACACACACACACACGCACACACGCACACACGCACACACACGCACACACGCACACACACACACACACACACACACACACACACACACACACTGTCTTTTCTCTCTCTGAGGGAGACTATTTCCTGCCAAGAGGAGAAAGATAAAGGCAGAGACGAGGTGATATTGTTCAACTGTATTAGACTCTTAGTGACTCCATTTGGAGTTTTCTTGGCAAAGATACTGAAGTAGTTTGCCATTTCTAGTTCATTTTACAGATGAGGAAACTGAGACAAACAGCATTAAGTAACTCACTCAGGGTCATACAACTAATAAGTGTCAGGCTAGATTTGAACTCAGGAAGATGAGTCTTCCTCATTCCATGCCTGGCTCTCTATCCACTGTGATACCAAGCTGCCCTTGAGAGGAGATACCAGGATAGAATTATATCCATCACTCCCTTTAAGTGTTTTTAGTGTAAGGGACAAGGTTTTCAGGCTCAAACTAACTTCTGATCTTTCTCTTTCAATATGCGGGGGTAGGAATGGAAGACTTCAAATTCTGTATCTGAGGCTTGACCTTTCTGCCTCCAAAGACCAGTTCCACAATGAGCACAGGTAGCAATTATCAAAGAAAACTTATTTATCCAAATCAGTAGCAAAACAGAAAGAGGAGAAAAGCATACATTGGAGGGTATGTACCAGACAACAAAGAATGAAGGAGCTGTCTCATTTGGAGCAAAGTAACTCACTGCTATCAAAGAAAGTGCCCTAGAACCTCACCCAAGAGGAAGTTTCCAGAAGTCTATAGTGTAGCAAACTGGAGCTGGGGACATGATGGAGATTGGCAGCTCCTTTCATGTCAGCTTTTTCCCAGAGTCTTTTCCTTGACCAACCTGAAATGGGATTAGCCTCCTCCAACTTCTGCCTTGAAGCTCGAAGCCAGAAGTGCCCAAAGTTAAAAGAGACTTAGCAACTCACAGAAGACTTGGAATCTAAGGGCTCTCCTCTCTTTTACTCTCCCACCTACCCCACCCCACCCCCCTTCCCAGATGCGGGGCATTGTTCTCTACCAATGAGGAGAGGGTCTCATATCAATAGGCTTTGGGACTTGGGATACAAATCGTTTCCTTTTTATCCTATATACAAATTTTATACATTTAAATATGCATTTAAACATATTTGTTTGTTATTTCCCCCATTAGATTGCAAGTTCCTTGAAAGCAAACACTGTCATTTACCGTTTTTCGTATCCGCAAGTGCTTAGTACAATGTCTAGCACCATACGCTTAATAAATACAGTAGGTGTTTTAATAAATGCTTATTGACTGACTAATTGCAAGTCTTCTATATACCAAGCACAGTACTAAGGGCTGAAGATACAAAGAAAAGTAAAGCAATCCCTGACCTTAAGGAATTTACATTCTTGTGGGGGTGTACAACATGTTTGTGGTTGTTTGGTCATCTCCAAATCTTCATGACTCCATTGGAGATTTTCTTGGCCAATGGACTCGAGTGGTTTACCATTTCCTTCTCTTACTTATTTTACAGACAAATAATTAAATAATTATTTATAATAATTATATTTGTGAAGTGCTTTGTAAAACTTAAAGCAACATCTAAATGCTAGCTATTGTTCTATTACTATCATCTGGATTCTATTGTCCCTATGTTTCAGATAAGAAAACTGAGGCTTAAAAATAAATAATTAAAGGGATCATTCCCTGGCTACTTCTTAAAGAGGCCTATTCACTGAATGCACATTATCTCACTCTAGGTGAGTCTCTGAATAAACCTTAGCTGAAATAGTCCAAGGTCTCCCATTGCATCCTGGGCCATCTCCAGTCATCTTGATGAATATCTGGTCACCGGATCCAGATGGCTCAGGAGGGAAAGTGAGGCTGGTGACCTTGCATAGCCCTCCCTCACTCAAAACAAAGTCAAGTGTAAATCATGTCATCATTTCTCTGATGTTATGGTCTTCAAAAATGAAGGAGAAACACAACCTTACAGATAAGGAAACCTAAGCAAACAGGGTCAAATGACTTGCCCAGGGTCACACAGCTAGTACGTGTCAGAGGCCAGATTTGAACACCAGTTCCTGACCCAGCGCTCTATCCACTGCACTCCAAAGCTGCCCTTTTCTAGAGAAAAGTGAATATAAGATAGATTCAAAATCAATACACAGTGTGATTGGAGAGACAGTAACAATTGAGGAAATCAGACTACATTCACAAAATAAGACAAAAAAAGGAGATTAAAAGTAAGATGGCTCAGCAGATGACCAGCATTTATGTCATCCAAGTCCAGTTATTGTATGAAACTAATTTATAACAGATTGTGTTATGATAATATTGTCAGAAAATTGATTATAGAAAGAATTGTCAATTCTAAGCTGCTCCCAAAGCAGTGATAAGACATGTAACTCAACACTGAGCTTTGTGACACAATTGCCCCTTCCATTGTGATACCTGAGGGATTTGTTCCCTATATTATTTCAGTGTGAAGCAGTACAGGGATCCTAATGAATGGGAGAAAATAATAATGGTAGGGAAATTTGCATAGTGTTGACTGTTTTCTTCTAACTACTGCTCTTCAAGATTGTCGAAGTGTTTCATAGATGCTTTCTTTACAAAGTAATGTAGCCTTGTATTGATGAGATCTATTCATTGAATGCCTTTGTTGAATTCCTGCTCCGTACATAGGCACTGTTCTAAGAACTGGGGATACAAAAAAAAGGAAAAGGTTAAAAATAAGGATAAGGCTTATAAATCTTATCTTATAATTTTAAAACTCTGAGACTGGTTGGGGAGAGAAAATATACACATGTATACATACGCATACATATTTATGTAGGAAAGTGTACATACCTATATAAATATAGAGATTATTCACACATATATGCATATACATTTATATATACATATGTGTAAGCTGACAGATCATAAGTATATGTGTGTGCTAAGGCACAGATAGGATTGAGTCTATATGTAGCGAGGCCATCATAATTGGGGGAGGGGAAAAGGATAGTAGATATAACCCTGAATGTATTAACCACTGCCTTGGGACCAATCTATGCCATCTTTGAAGACCTTTTTCTTAAATTGGGCTGGAGAAAGGAGACTAAGACAGATCTAGAAATACCTAGGAGATCAAACAGCTGTGGTATGGTCATGTGTGAGTATACGCAAACCCAATCCTTTCTTCTAGCTGGCATGTTGTCCTGGATGATTGTATTGATTACACCAAGCGCTAGCATACTCCAACACCTCGTCCATGAGATCGGTTGCCATTCAAAAGAAATCAACCTACTCATTCATACAGGAAAACCAAGTGAATGAAGAATATATGTTGCCCAGATGATGAAGTTAGATGGGCAGTCTGTTGAGTTTTTTCATCAATATACACATCTTAGATATGCACTATATACAGATTATGATCTGGGTCCAGAATTAAATAGGAAGAGATTGGCCTAGATTGCATGTGAAAAATTGTGCAGTGCCTTCAACCGTCCCAATCTGACCCCTGCAGCAAAAACGTTTTTAACACAACTATTTTACAACACAGAAGATCACGTAACTAGGCAAACTGCAGGTGACCAAAAGGGCAAAAGACACATGGAAGTTGTAAATAGAATGTTACCAATAAGTATTTGTGTATAATAATTAGCATAAAAGACATCTAGACTAGAGTGGAGGGGGAGCAAGCCATAACAGATAGACAGCTAGAGAGTTACATTGATAGTCACAAAAAAAAAAAAAAAGAAGCCAGAGGAAGACCTCCAATGCAGAGGCTAGATCCTCTATGAAGAGTTTATAGGAGAATAATAGATAATAACACAGCGAAGGCATGGATGACTTGTGATCTGCAGCTTCCAAAGAAATCTCCACTCTGATGAGATTATGCAGTTGTCAAAATATCAAAGTTCTAGCAGTTATGTGCAAGATAGACTGTGCTTGTTTGCTCTTAGAGTAATATAAGACATGAGGTTTGAAGGGCCTAACTAGAGTAATGGCCAGAGAAATCAAAGAGAAAGTTTAAATCGAGGGAACATTCCCTTAGAAGAATAGGAAATAACTCAAAACTTGCAACCGTGGGCAGAAGAAATGGTAGTGCTCTGGACACCAGTGGAAAAATTGGGAAACAATTCCTGTGCAAAGGCAAAGAGAAATATTTTTTTTGTAGACCTACTTTCTCTCACATCCTGTCTCCATTTCTGGGTGCTGTATACTAAGGAATAACCAAAATTTGATAAATCAAGCTAATTGGTCAAAGCAAAGTTGCATTCTAGAAGAATTAAAATAGCAATACCTGGAGCTAGGTTGAAATAGGAGCAATAAAGGAGCTAGTTCTCTTTTTTGGTAAAGGAATTTGAGATGGTAGCCAGAGTGCCAGCTAATATTAAAAAGAGACACTCTGGAAGCAAATCTGAATCATGAAACAGAAAGGGTATAAACACACTTGCTTGGCTGTTTGGTCTTCCTCATTAAAGCTGCCTTATAACCATGTGCTTACACAGACAGTGGTGGCAGCACTCCCATAAACATTCTTTTCCAAGGGTTTACAACTCAACTATAAAAATAGTGCTACAGGATAAAACTGGAGGGAGAAAGCAATCACATTTTTATTCATTTTGTCTTTAAAGAGTTTGTTAATCCTCTCTTTTTTTCATAAATGCAAGTTATAAAAAAAAAAGGAAGAAATGCTATACTTAAGGTTTTTTATGTGAATTTTTTGTTGGTTTTTTTTTTTTAACTTTTATAATTGGAAAGCAACTGGGCCATGGCAAGAATATATAACTCTTCCTAGTGCATATTTTCTGCTTTTGATGACTTCCAGAGAGTAAATGCATCATTCATTATGATTAAATCCCATACTTTGAGATTCTCCCAATCAAAATAGACCCTTCTGCCTAAGGCCTCCCCACTAACCCGAAAGAACCTATTAGTCTCAACATTTATCTATCTGACAGAGGAATAGATTTAAACAGTTAAGGTGTGACTTGGGCAGATGTTGGAAGAAAATAATATTTTCACTTGTCCTGGAGCATCAACTTTTAAAATACAATGAAATGCAAACATCTCTTTGTTTTGTTTGGACTGAATTTATGGATTATTTTTATACTGTTTTCTTTTCAACAGCAGCTTTTTACAGTATGTGTTATTAAATAGTGTCATAACTAGCTTGCAAGTGGGGAAAGTTCCTCTTACAGATATGTTTTATATGTTTATAGAGCCTTTCTCCTCCAAAGTGTTCTAGAATTTTAATATTCAATGAATCAAAACATTCCTTTAAGTTTTTTCTTTCTCCCCTCCTAATTAAGAAATTAGGTGACAAATAAAGGGGTCCCCGCAGGCTTGATTTATAAGTGGGTAGAATAAACAGCCTCAGAAGTACTGTGATTGCAAGGGTTCTGCTGTCTGTCTCTCCCCACCCTTATCCCCCAAAGGGAAAAAAAACCTACTGATGTTTGAAACTCCATCATTAGAGATTTGTTCCTATGGCTTTTTATAGCCTGTTGAAATGCAAATGTTCCAAAAGAGATATCTCATGGTCATTTGAATCTTCAAGTAAATAAATGTCTCAAATCTTTTCCTGAGAGGAAGTTTAGAGAGAGGAAAGAAAGGGAGAGAGCTTGAAGATGCAAAGTTCCTAAGGTGGTAATGATGAAGAAAGTACTGTCCCCATAGGAAAGAAACAAAGAAAGGAAATGTGGGGCACAGCCTTGTCTGGCTAGCATGGGGCTAGAAAGGATTTGCCCAAGGCATACATGTTGGGGGAGAGGAGTAGTGCCCTCATATTTCCTTCCTGAAAAGTATCATCCCCATAAGTCCAAACTCTTCCATGTCCTATCACCATCCTTCTTTTCTGCTGTCCCCTTAAATAAATAATGGTCAAAACTACACTCAAAGTCTAACTGTCCCCCATGCATGTTTCCAAATCGCATTGTAGACATCCAGTTCTTAGGTTCCTTTCTGTTCTATCACCCCTGAAAATTTCCATCCTATTTATCTATTAAAGTACTCCTCTGATGCCTAATTGTATTGTGTTACCATCAAATCTTGGAGTTGGAAAGGATCTCAAAAGTCTTCTCTCTAGTCCAAGCCATACCTAAACAAGTATCTCTTCTACAACATAGCTTACAAGGGGTCTTTCATGCTCTACCCAATGCACTGCAGTGAAGGACTACCATTTAGGCTCTCTAATTGTTAGTAAACTTTTCCTTATAAATCTTCCTCTACAAAGCTTCTGCTCATTACTCTCAGTTCTTAGAGGAAACGGAACACTTCTACTTCCTTGTCCATGGTCTAGCCCTTCAAATGTATGAAAACAGCTAACATTCTGACTTTGCCACTTAGCAACAATGTAACTCTGGACAAGTGATTTTATCTTCCTAGGTCTGAGTTTCTATGTCAAATAAAGATTCATGGTATTATAGAAAGATCACTGGATACAAAGATGGATGGTTTGGGTTCAAATTTTAGCTTTCCCATTTTATTCATATGTGGCCTTAAACCAGACCTGCACAACTTGGCAGTAAGTAGGGGCCAAAACTAAAATAGGCTAAACCTCTTCAGGCTGCAGATAAGTTTTCAATTGTTCACTTTCCAAGTAAAGGTAACTAGAGACAGACTGAAGATGGTTGGTTGTTGCAGGTCACATGACAAACAGAGAGTGAGCAGTGGCAACCACCTGCCAAGTTATATGATAGGCACAAAGGTCACTATTACAGATGAGGAAACTGAGACCCAGAGAGCTAGAGTAATTTACCCAAAGTTACACATCAAGTTAAGGGCAGCACTTGCCCTAGATCCAAGGTCTCAGTACCTAATCTAGTACTTTTTTCATTAAATCACACTCAGAATTTATACTGAGTCTCTGCTCAGATTTTATGTTAGTTAACGAGGTTCAGGGATATTTCATGGGATTGTTGAGACTCAAATGAGGAAATATATATAAAAGTACTTTTAAAACTTTTGAAAACTTCAAAGTGGTATGTAAACATTAGCTATTATTATGGTTACATCATTTTATTGCATGTTGAGGTAGATATCGATGTAGGTATAGATATATAGATGGAGATAGATTACATACAGATACAGGTATGGTCTCATCATTCAACAAAAACTGCTCCCTCCAAATTTACCATTAATCTCTTAATTATCAAATCTAATGGCTTTTTCTTAATCCTCAATACTTTCTTTACTTCTCTGCAGCCTTTGATACTGTTGATAAACCTCTTCCCTTTTCTAGGTTTTCAAAATACTTCTCTCTCCTGGTTCTCTTTCTACCTGTCAAAATCCTCCTTAGTCTCCTAGATCTCCAGTCAGATCATATCCACTAACTATGCCTTTGTTCTAGGTCTTCCTCTCTTCTCCCTCTAGGTTATTTCTTTTGGCAATCTTTTCCTGCTTCCATGGATTCGATTATAGCTCTGCTGATAATTCTCAGATCTACTTATACAGCCCTAAACTCTCTTGACACATCTCTAATTGTCTGTTAGTCATCTTGAACTAGATATCTTTCAGACAATTTAAAGTCAACAAATTCAACATTGAACTCATTATCTTTGTCCCCAAATCTTCCCTTTCTCCTAACTTTCCCGTTATTGTCGAAGGCATTACTATCGAAGGCCATTTCCCAGATTTGCAACCTGGGTATCATCCTCAAATCCTCACTCTCATCCCATCCTATAGCTGATCTATAGCCACATCCTATTGATCTTCCTGCCCAGCATTTCTCCATACTCCCTCTTCTCACCTCTGACTCTCTTGCTACCCTGGTAGAGACCCCTCATCATGCTTTACTATTGAAATAGCTTTCTGGTTCATCTCCCTGCCCTAAGTATCTCCCCCACATCAGTCCATTTGTCGCTCTGCTAACAAAGTAATCTTCCTAAATTGTAATCTGACCATGTCAACCCCCCACCCATTAAATAAACTCCAGTAGTTCCCCATCACCTCCAGGATCAAATAAACAATATTCTGGTTGGTGTTTAGAGCCCTTCATAATCTGGCCCCTTCCTACCTTTCCAGTCTTCTTTCACGTTATTCATCCCTAAGTACTTAGTGATCCAGTGACTCTAGGCTCCTTATTATTCCTCTCACTAGACACTCCATCTCTTGGCTATGGGAATTTTCACTGGCTGTCCCCCATGCCTAGAATTCTTTCCCCCATCTTCCTTTAGCTCCTACACAAATATCTCATCCTCTACAAGAAGCTTTTCTCAACTTCCCTCAATGCTATTGCTTTTCCTCTATTTTTCCTCTATTTCTCCAATTTACCTTGTCTCTATCTTGTTTGAACGTGGCAGTTTGCATGTAACTTCCCCCATTGGATTGTGAGCTCCTTAATATCCAGTAATATTTTGGGATTTTGTTTATTTTGCTTTCCTTTCTTTGTATCTCCAGTGCTTAGCATGATGCCTGACCCATAGGAGCCTTGGACTAAGGGCTGATGGAGTAACACATATGTGTATATTAGTCATTGTTTATAGTCTTTTTTTCAGTCATGCTCTACTCTTCATGACCCCTTTGGGTGTTTTCTTGGCAAAGATACTGCAGTAGTTTGCCATTTTCTTTTCTAGCTCATTTTACAGAGGAGGAAAATGAGACAAACAAGGTTAAGGACGGTCAATAGAGTACTAACCCTGGAGTCAGGCGGACCCAAGTTCAAATCCAGTCTTAGAAACTTACTAGCTATGTGACTCTGGGCAAGTCACAACCCTGTTTCCCTGTGTTTCCTTATCTATAAAATGGGTTGGAGAATGAAATGGCCAACCACTCCAGTGTCTTTGCCAAGAAAACCCCAAATAGGGTCACAAAGAGTTGGATATGACTAATTAATGAAACAACTTCCTGACTCCAAGCCAAGTACTCTATTCACTATATACAAGATAGAACCCTGAGGGATACCAATGGTTAGAGGGCGTGATCTGAGAATGATACAGAAAAGGAGTCTGAGAAAGATATAAATGCTTCATATTCCCACTCCAATATACTCTCTCTATTCAGTCACTGAAGTGATTTTCCTAAAATGCAAATCTGACTGTATCTCTCTCTTTCTCTATCTCTCTCCTTTACACACACACACACACACACACACACACACACACACACACACACACACACACACACACACACATATACATACACCTTGACCCGCCTCCACCCCCCAATAAACTTCAGTTATTCTCCTGGAGAACAGCTGAATAATTCTCCAAGAGAATCCAGGAGATCCTCCAGGAATAAATACAAAATTATCTGTTTGGCATTCAAAGCCCTTCATAATCCAACCCCTTTCTACCTTCCCAGTCTTCTTATGCTTAACAATGTACTCTTTGTTCCTTTGACACTGGCTTCCTGGCCAGTTCTACAAAAAAGAAACTCCATCTCTTGGCTCTGGGCATTTTCTCTGGCTATTCCAGATGCCTGGAGCATTCTCCCTCCTCCCCTCCAACTACTGACCTCCCCAGCTTCCTTTAAGTCCCACATTCTTTAGGAAGCCCTCCAGAATCCTTCTTAATTCCAGGGCTTTCCCTCTTTAAAAATTTTCTTCATATATATGTATATATATATGTACATATATATAATATATGTATATTATATATGTGTGTGTATATATATACACATATATATACATGTATATATACATATTTCTTACTTTGTTATGTATTTATTTGCATATTGTCTCCCATGTTAGATTATGAGCTCCTTGAGGTCAAGGACTATCTTTTGACTCTAAATGAATCCCCAGCATTTAGCACAGTACCTGGTGCATAGTAGGCATGTAATAAATATTGATTGATTGATAAATATAAAGTGTTTGAAGCTCCTGGAACTTGAAGCTACACTAAGACCATTGGGACACTATACTTTTGCACTTGCATTCCAGATAACTGACTTTATAAATATAGAATATGAAAGGCATAGTTAGACTCAAACAACAACAGACATTTTATTAAGTAGTCCTCTGTATCCTAGGTACTGTGTTCAGTAGTGGGGATGCAAAGACAGTCAAAAAAATTAAGCAATCCCTACTCTCAAGGGGCTTACATTCCATTGAGAGAGACAACATGTACAGATATAAGTACATGAAGAATAAATAAACATAAATGCTCAGCAGTTAGGAGGAAGAGAGGACACTAGAAGAACATAAGGAAAAACTTTGTACAGAAGATAGTGGTGTTTTAGCTATACCTTGAAGGAAAAGAGGAATTCTACGAGTTGGAAATGAGGAGGGAGTACATTCCAGGTACGAAGGCTTGGACATGGGAGACGCAATGTCACATGTGGAACAGAGTGAAACTAGTTTGGCTTCACCATGGAGTTGTTCAGTAATCTTTTCAGTTATGTCCAACTCTTTGTGACCCCATTTGGGATTTTCTTGGCAAAGATACTGGCATGGTTTGCCATTTCCTTGTCCAACTCATTTTGCAGATGAGAAAACTGAGTGATTTTCCCAGATCACGTAGGTAGGAAGTGCCTGAAGCCAGATTTGAACTCAGGAAGATGAGTCTTCCTGACTCCAGGCCCAGCACCCTAGTCACTGCAGTACCTACCTGCCCATGCAATGTGTACATTTTGGTTGGGGGAGAAGGAGTGCAAAAGAGTCAGGTGTAAAAAGCTAAAGCTAAAAGAGTACCCAATTTGTGAAAAGCTTTAAAAACTAAACAAGGGTTTATTTTCTATTCTAGAATCAATTGGGAACCATTGAAATTTATTGAGTAGGGAAGTAGCATAGTCAGATCTGCACTTAAGGAATATCGTTTTGGCAGTTTAGTGGAGGATAAATTGGAGTGAGGAGAGATTTGAGGCCAGGAGGTCAACTAAGAGCCACTGCAATAGTCTAGGGAAAAAGTGATGAGGGAGAGGCTGTGTAATTGGAGAGAAAGGGTCAGAAGCCATTTAGAAAGCAGCTTATATTTTAAAATATCTAGTAAGGGCATTAGTAGCCTGAAGGTCAATATGAGCCAATAATGTCATAAGGCAGACAAAACAAGATAACAAAATCTAAGACTCTATTAATACGCATTATCTTAGACTGAAGTATTAGAAGTATAGTGTCTCAAAACTTGTAGAGAGGGGATAGTTCTCCCATCCTCCACCCTGGTCAGAACAATTCTAGGCACTCCATTTTACAAGAGGGATGGACAAATTGGAGTCCATCCATGAAAATGACTGGGAGGGGGCTGAAAACTCTGCCACATGTGCATTGAATCATCTACAAATGTTTAGCCTACTGGATACAAGACTTGTGGGAGAAGACAGTGCTATCTTGGGGTCATAGGATCATAGCATTAGATCTAGAAAGAACCTCAGAGGCTTCCTGGTCCAATCCCCCCTCCCCTCATTTTGCAGATAAGGATACTGAGGCCCAGGAAAGTAAAGCACCTTATCCCAGGGCAAACACAGTAAGCATGAGAGGTAGAATTTGAACCCAGGTCTTCACATATTTGAAGGATTATCACATAGGAAGGGGATTAGTGCTGGCAGAAAAATGAGGATCAGTGGGTAGAACTTAAAAGATTAGTTTTAATTCAACAGAAGGAAAAACTTACATAAAATGGTACTTACAAATTCCTGTTCCCTACTTTAAAGTCTATAATAATTTCTCTGCTAACTTGCTAAAGGGTAGAGAGATTCAATTTCTAAAACATCATAGACTTCGGAGAGCTGAAAAACAGAGAGTAATTCTCAAATAACAAAATTAGAACTCATGAGCCTAATCATGTCTCTACTGCCCCCAGCTGAGTGCTGGTCACTTTCCTGGTCTGCTCCTTCACATCTCCAATCCTACCCTCCCTGAATCTCCCTTTGATCCAGGCTTAAAGACAACTAAATCCTAGCTTCCAAATTGTACACCCCACCCCTCCATCAAGAAGCTATTTCTGAGTCATTAGAAATAATTCTCCTTTCTCTACTTTTCTCAACATTCAGTTGTTTTTTTTTTTACTCCCCTCACATAATTAGAGTAACTAGGTGGCAAAGTAGAATGCTATTCCTGAAGTCAGGAAGACTAGGTAGCCAGGTGATTTTTATTAAAAGTAATTTGTCAAGGAAGGTGGCAAGACTGAGAGTCAACAGAATTACAGGTGGAAAGTTAGACCCTCCCGCTTCCACCAGGCGTCAGCTGGGTAAGGAACCCAGTATTAAAAGAAATATTAGAGGAAATGTTGATAAAATTAGGTGAGGTTGTGAGTGTGTAGAGGTTGGTGCCACAAAAAGAGAATCTTCATACCATGAAAAAACCATACCAAGAAAAACATGGAAGGAGAAGCAGTTGAAATCTTACTCAAGGTAGGAGTCAGGAGACATAGATTCCAGTCTAAGTTCCGCCACTAAATAATTATGTGACAGGCAATTTATTTAAATTCTTTGGATTTCAGCTTCCTTATCTATAAAATGAGGGATTAGACTAAGTGATCTCTAAATTCCCTTCTAATCCAAACATTCTACAAGTCTAAGTCTAACATAGATGTAACCTATGACCCATATCATAAGCTTTAGGCTCACAATGCCTGGGTTCGATCTTAAAAGTTTATCAATAATAAATCTGTGGCTCATTATTTCCACACACAGAAGTCTCCCTGGGAACATCTAAATTTAGCTTCTAGCTCTCCAATAGAAGTACACAATTCTATAACTGTCAGACTAAGACATGGAACATAGAGCAGGTTTTATTTTAAAGAAATGCTAAATACTTATACCCTATGTGCTCTAGTGAAAACGGATGTATTCCACCTTCCCAGGAATTTCATCCCTCCCCCTTCTCTAGTGTAAGTTCCTGGGGGTGAAGGGGAGGAGGGAGAAACCTCTAGCGTAAATGAAGGTGGTGACCTCACTGCAGACTCTTAATCACTTTTGAAAGCAGTTTAGTTTAATTTTGATTTGTACCCTCAAGCGTGTCCCTGCACACCTGCTTCCTCCAGAGTCACAGAGCATTCCTTCATCTGAACATCTAATCACCCAACTTATATCCTGTCTCTGAACTCTTTGTTCTGTAGCTCTCCAGCACTCTGTATGATTCGATCAGATTGTCATGGTTCCCACCTCACCAGGTTGGCTCAGGCCCTTCTCATCACTTGCACAGTAGTTTCTGTATCCATCCATTACCACTGGCTTGAGTTTCTTCTTGACCTATTCAGATAGCACCTTTGTAGTCCGCATGGCTCTTCTTTTCAACTGCCCTGTTCCTTCTTTTTTATATTTGTATTGTCATGAGGATAAAATGAGATTATATTTGTACAGTGCTTTGTAAAACTTAAAGCAACATCTAAATGCTAGCTATTGTTATATTATTATCATCGGGATTATATTGTACCCATATTTCAGATAAGAAAAGTGAGGCTTAAAAAAAAGTGACCCGCGGAAGGTCTCTCATTCCTCATCCAATATTGCTTCATCCAATATTGCTTCTACATTTACATAGAAATAAAAACAGCTAGTCACCTGAGTAATAGAAAATGAGCAAAATATAAATATATTTTAAATATAATCTATTTTATTTTTCTTTCATTTAATGATTTATTTTTTTAAATATTAAACTTCATTATAGCCCGTTAAACTTGTTTTGAAATCATTTACCTTTAAATAAATAAAATTCAGTCTATAAAATGCTATAACTTTTTAGTCCCTGCCTTTAAAGGTCCATGAGATTTCTTTGTCCATTTGTTTCCTTTAACTTTTCTTTTCATAGAGTTGGGGTGACTGCGCAAATCATTTAACTTCTCATTGCTCTCTAGGTAACTCTCAAACGTTAGTCATTGATGAGGAGCTGCTTTACATTGGTAGAGTTTCTTTAAACAGGAATTTCCTATGCCAATTAGTTAACAGACCTGATTCCTATACCCATACCTCTCCATTCATCAGAGTCAACATGTATCATTTTAGGTCTAGGTTTTTTTTTCTGTATTTCTTTACTTTTTGATATTTCACAAAAGTCTTTCCATATTTCTTTATAATCTTCATATTTGTCTATCTTAATTGCATATTGGAGATCTGTTACGTTAACATCACACAATTTATGCACCCATTTCCCATTTGGGGGCATTTATGTTGCTTCCAGGTTTTTTGTTATTATGAATAATACTGCTATGAAAATTTGAACAGATAGCTTTTTTAGTTTGTTTTTCCAGGCATAACCTCAGTTGCAGAATTTTAGGATCAAATGGTTTTGTTAACTTTCATTGCAAGTGATAAATTGTTTGCCAAAAAAAAAAAAGATTCTGTAAGCTTACACTTGATAAAAAGAAGTAAATTTGTTTTGTTTATTTTCCAGTTCACCATTTTAATTTACTTTTTAATCATTTTTAAAGCAATTTAATTTAATTTTGTTTTAGATATGTCAGTTTGGTTGAGTTTCAAATTTCTTCCAAGATGAAAGCAGATTCCTTGCTACAAAAAAAAACTGAGGAGTTGTTTTAACTTCTCTATATAGCTGTAAAACATCAATTAGTAACCAACTAATAAACATTTATTAATTACTTACTATGTGCCAGAGACCATAGTAAGTGCTGGAGACACAAAGAAAAATGAGTAGCTTACATTTATGACAAGATTCCATATATAGCAAATACTCTCTGGTCTCCATTTCCCAAGGCAAAGCCAGCTGCAGCTGCTTCTAAGGGTGTTGGGGGTACCTCTGAGAGGTTGGGGTGTCTATTAATGCCATCAGTTAAAGCCAGGAATTCTGGCTGTGTTTCGTATATGGTCAACCACCTTGGTTCCATCTAATCCATCTAATGGTACAACCATTTCCCCCAAATACCTCAAGGGCACACTATTCTCTATAACTGTCACTCTTATTGGTAACAAAATTATTAATATTTTCTTAAAGAAAAAAGACAATATCTACTTCTAAGTATTTGAGAGAATTCCTTTAATTCTAAGACTCCTAACCTCATAAGCTACATAATTTTAAATGTGCATCTAAGGCTTCATCTTTTATTCTTTATAAATCATTCATTTTTTTAACTTAAATTTAACTTAATTTTATTTTCAAAGATTAGCCTTTTCTTCTTCCCTCTTCCCAACCCCTCTTGAGAAAACAAGAACAAAACCTTTGTTACATGTATAGTCAAGAAAGACAAATTTTCACATTGACCGTGTAATTAAAAAATATGTCTCATTCTGCCCTCTCAGTCTATCATTTGTTTGTCAGGAAGTGGACAGTGGGATTCATCATGAATACCTAGGAATTGTAATTGGTCACTGTGTTGCTCAGAGTTCCCAAGCTTTTATGCACACACACATACCTCACGTATACATGCACATATATTTGCATGTATATATACATATATATATGAAACGTGTGCCTATATATATTGTTTCTTTAATCACTCAAGATCTAGTCTACCTTCTTACCACCATGATTAAGAAAAACAAAACTCTTTACAAACATGTATAGCTGATCAAAATAAAGTTCAATATTAACCATAGCCTTTAAAAAAGTCATCCCATTTCTGCATCCTTCACCTATCAGGAGGTGAGTAGCATTTTTTATCGTTAGTCCTCTGGAAAACTGGTTGGTCATCATTTCATAACAGTTCAGTATGATTGTATGCTATCACAATTATGTACCCTAATTTGTTCATCCATTTCCCAATTAATGGGCACTCCCTCAGATTCCCATTCTTTGCAACCTCAAAAGAGCTATAAATATTTTTGTATATCCTTCAATTGTTTTACGTAAGACAACCTTCCCTTAATCTGCTTTTCCTATAATTCCTGTTCTCCTCTTTTCCCCCTATTTCTCTGATGAGCAAAATATATTTCTGTACATGAGTGGATTCTTCTTTCTTTTGATGAGTTCAGGTGAGAGTGAAGTTTAAGTGTCAGCCACTCCTCTCCATTCTCTCCTCTTTATTTGTATAGACATCCATACAAATTTGTGCACCCTAGTAATGTGAGATAATTTTCCCTGACCTTTCTTTCACTTCACCTCCCCAGTGTATTCCTCTTCTCTCTTTCTGTTCTTAATGTCATCAAGACATAACAAAATGGCTCTCAGACGTTGTCTAATTGGATTCCCTCTATGATGATGGTGGTGATCAGAAGAGATACATATATCATCTCCCCATATTTGAATATAAACAGTGTCTCCTTGTTTAATTCTGTATCATTCATTCATGTTTACATTTTTATGTTTCTTTTCACTCTTTGTATGAGCTTCACATTTCCTGCTCAACCCTGGTCTTTTCATGGGAATGTTTGAAAGTCTTCTATTTTCCCCTAGTAGGATTATACTCAGATCTGCTCAGTAAATTATTCTTGGTTATCAGCCCATATCCTTTTTCTTTCTGGAATATCATATTCCAAGTTCTCTACTCCTTTATAGTGGTTGTTCATTCTGTGTGATCTCATCTGAGGTTCTTCAGTGTTTGAATTCTTTCTTTCTGGTTGCTTGCACTAAGTTTTCTTTGACCTCAAAATTCTCAATTTTAGCTATGATGCCTAGGAGTTTTCATTTTGGGATTTCTTTCAGGAGTTGACAAATGGATTCTTTCTATTTTTACTTTGTCCTCTGGTTCTAAAATCTAGACAGTTTTCTAATTCTTGAAATATTATGTCTAGCAGGTTCTTTTTTGGTTACAGTGTTCAGAGAGTCCAATGCGTCTTAATTTTTTTCTTCTCAATATTTTCCCAGTTTGTTGCTTTTGCTACAAGATATATTAATTTTCTTCTGTTTTTTTCAGTCTTTTGACTTTGTTTTAATGTTTCTCATTGCCTCATGGAGTCATTAGCTTCTATTCGGTTCATTCAAATTTTTGGGAAATTTGCTTGGGGAATGTTTGGTATCTTTTATGCCAAGCTATTAATTCCCTTTCCAATTCTTTTTTTCATAGTTCTCATTTTTTTTTCCCTCAAACTCTCATTCCATTTTTTAAGAATTTTTAATCTTTTTTTAAAACTTCTCATCTGTTCTAGGAATTCTAAAAGAATTTGCATTGAAACTTTGTTTTTCTCTGAGGCATTGCTCCTAAATGTTTTTGGATTCCTCCTCTTTGGTACTTGTTTCTTGAGCATCTCTTCCAACACAATAGCTCATTATGATGGGTTTTTTTTTTTATTTGTTCATTTGCTCTTTCTTCCAGACTACTTCTTACTTCAGACTTGATGTTAGGGTTGGGATTCATTACACTTCTGATGGAAGGTCTAGGCTTGTCCTGTTGTTTTATTGGGAGTATTGTGTTATTCTAAAATCTTAGGGCCAGACTGGGAACCTACAAGTTTTCAGTGTTCCCAAAGAGGTCTGATAGAGTGAAATCTATTTGCTTTCCCCATGGTCTAAGCTCTGAAAGTTCCTCTTACAAATAATTCCCAATCTGACAACTGAGATTAAATTTTAGTTAGAGATTTTGGGGAGATAAAAAGTTTAATATTTTCTTATACATGCATGTAGAAAATGAAAATTTGAGGAATTATTTTTAAATGCAAAATAAGTAAGGAAATGCAAAGAAACATATGATAGATGGAGTCTGGAAGGGGGACTGAACAGTTTCATTTCCTTTATGCAACTTTTGTTGTGATCGATCAAGTACTACACCAGGAGTCAAAAAGACTCAGGTTCAGATTCAAAATCATTGTGAGTCTCAATTTTCTTATGTAAAACTGGCACATTAATACCTATGGTACCTCCCTTAAGGTTGTAACCAGATAATTTATATAAACTGCTTTGTAAACTTTGATTATAAATATCAATCATTATAATTAATATGTAACTCCTTCTATATAACATTCAACAATTATTAAATACTTACCATGTGCAAGCAATGTGCAACTAACTATGCTAAGGGAATTCCAAATTGTCACTTCTAATTACCATTCTTCACAGCTAGACTGAGGTGCATTATTTTTTACTTATATCCAAAAGTTATGACCCATCACAGGACATAGAAGAGAATAGGCTGAATGGTTCCTTGTTGTCAGAAAAAAATTTAATGTAAATCCTATCTCTTAGATTTACTGTGTGATCATGAACAAGTGACTTAATCCCTCTGAGTCTCAGATGGGGAGGTTGAGCTAGAATCAATGGATTCTCAGGTTTCTTCTAGCTCTAAGCCTATGATCCTTAAGCATGCCAAAACCATGTTTTTCTGCTCTAAATACAGCAGAGTACTAAGAGTTCTGTTTGTGTTCAAATATGATTTCTCAAATAAAATTAAAAGAAGGCATAGTTCAAAAAAAACTTCATGGTCCTTGAAACTAGCTCTGGAATAAATAAAAAAACCATAGACTCTTTGTCTCAAGTTAGTAGTTTGGGTTGGAAAAAAAAATAACTTCTCTGGCTTTACTTTGATTCTATACATAGGAGCTGGCACATAAAACTCATGTGAGACTCATAAAAAATATACAAAAGTAAATGTGTTTATTAGACGATTTTTATGTTACTCCAGTTCTCCAGTGCAGAACTGTTCCTTTAACTGTTCCTTAAAGACTTATGTTGAGCATGTGTTGCATACAATATAGGTGTCCTACTTAACACATGGCATTGAAAAATCCAGAATGACAAAAGCAATGTGACGGTGCCCAAATCAATGATAAGTACTACAGCATGGGCCCTTGAATTACCCAGAAGAGAGAGAGACAAATATGGAAGGCTTCATGGATGTTCATATCATTCATACTGTGTTCATAGGGAAGATGACTTCCTGAGGACACAAAGTATTGAAGTATACAAATTTAACGGAATCAGATGACACTCCCATTTCAACTAAGCCTTCCTGACCCCAAGCGTTTTTGTTGTTAAGTCATTTCAATCATGTCCAACACTTTGTGACCCCCATTTTGGGGTTTTCTTGGCAGTTATTTGTGATTTGCCATTTCCTTCTCCAGCTCATTTTACAGATAAGGAAACTGAGGTAAATAAGGTTAAGTGACTTATCCCAGGATCATACAACTAGTAAACGTTTGAGGCTAGATTTGAATTCATGAAGACATGTCTTTCTGATTCTAAGCCCAGTAGTCTATCCACTGTGTCCCCAGCTGCCCCAATCCCAAGCCTACTGGAGCTAAAAGAAACAGTTCAAGAAATAACAGATCTTGGTCTATTAAGGTAATTAATCCATTTTTTTAATGTCAGAATATTATTGCTCCTGTCAAAAATGCAGGTGCTTTGAGAGAGACGAAGCAAGTTATAGACAAAACTGAAGATGATTAAAAAGGAAAATCCTGACTCCCCACAGTCAACTGTTTGCAAATTATCCATGTCCTAAGTTTAAAACAACAATAATGTAGCACTTTAATTTATATAGTCCTTTAAGATTTGCAGAGCTCTTTTCATATATTATCTCATTTGACTAGACCCATTCTTGTTAAAGATAAATTGTGGAAGACTTTCTTTTCCTTTTCTTTTGAGTAGGGAGGACAAAGCCTGGGTCTCCCTATCTTGCCTAGACTAAGTACAGGGACTCCTCACAAGCCCAAATGTCTCACAGATCCACACAGACACTGTGATGTGTTCCATTTCCAACATGGGCCAGTTTTTCCCCTCTTTAGGCAGCCTGAGGAGCCTTCCTTTCCTAAGGTTCACTTAAGCCCTCCCTCACTCAAAACAAAGTCAAGTGCAAGTCATGTCATCATTTCTCTGATGGCATGATCTTCTTCAGCAACCAAGGACGAACACAACAACACTACTGCCAGATTTAGTGCGTACACCTAATCAGTTTTAGGCCTAGTTCAGCTCAGAATTGTAGAGATCCATAAGCCTCCGCCTCCCCAATGATTTACAGATATGTACTATCATGCCTGACCATAGAAAACTTTTCGAAGAGCCTTCCTCCTTAATCCTCTGAGCACAGAATTCCTTATACTGGGTCACTGCCCAGGATCTTATTCAGTCCCACATCCTGGGATGTGTCAAAACTTTTGGGTACAGGTCAAAAATAATGCATTCCATTCTAGCTGTGAAGAATGGTAAATGGAAGTTATCATTGCAAGATTCTTTAACATAGTTGTATACTGACTTAAACATAGTAAGTGTTTAATAACTGCTAAATGTTGCAAGATTTGTATGTTAATAATAGCAATATTCCATCAGGACTTATCAGATGAAAATAGGAGAGTTTCATTTTGGAATACCAACAAATTCAGTTCAGTTTCATTAAATGGGCATTTATTAAGAACATACTATTAGACTAGGCTCTGGGTATTCAAAGAAAAGAATTGTTCCTGCCCTCAAGGAACATCCATTCTACTTGCAGACAGAAAGGAGGGAAATAATATAGATTCTACACAGGTAAATAAAAAGCATTTTGGGTGGGAGAATAACAGCAACAAGTGAGTGAATTAAAGGTTACTAGAACGCAGTGATGGAAAAATGAATATTCTTTATTTTGACATCAGGATAATGTACAGAAAGTACAAGGCATTGTGTACATGGAAACTATTATTTATTTAATGAATGTTCATTGAGCACCTATACATGGGATCATAAATTTAGGTGGTCTATTTATTTATTCATTATCTTTGCTTATACCTTAAATGTCTTGTTCTTCACCAACCATTGCCCATAATTTTGTTCCTTCTAGATGATTTCCCTTACTACACTTACATCACTCCTGTTTTGCACTGACCATCACATACATAGTTTGAACTGTATCATTCTTAATTTGACTATTCACATACTTCTTGTGTAAGGGAAAAGAGATATGATTCCACACCCCCAAATGCAGCTAATATAATCACAGAATTACATTGCACAAAACAAGATGGTCTCTGCTCTCTGACATGTCTATGAGGTCACAGATCAAGAAGGGAACAGCTGACTGGCTAACCAAACAAGCTTCTAGGGGCTTGTAAATAGCTAGGGGAAGTCCAGCTGTAGAGGACTCCAAGTCTATGAGCTGAGGATTCCAGAAATGGAGCCAGGGTCTTGAGAAAGAATCCCCTTTGATCATGTCATTGAAGAAAACAGACGGGTTGTAGGCCATACATTCATCTGGGATCAAATTAACAGAAATATTAGGAGACAGTGCCTCTACCTGGAAAGCAGAGGACATTGAAGACAGACATAGATAATTACCCAAAGTTAGAGGTAATTTAAAGGAGTATGACTCCTTCCACTAGAAAAGAACACTGGCTATGAACTTAAGGACTTTCTGATCATAAAGCATAATTCCAAGTTACTTTTTACTAGTATGTATGTATCCTACACATGCTTTTCACCATCATTGTGCTTCAAGTTTTAACCTACTCTCTTCATGATACATTCATGGAAAAGAGCATCCCAGGTTTTATTTTGGGGAGGGGTGGTCATATTTTGCACCCATTATTCTTACTATACCAGCTTAGTAAATGCCTTTGCAAAAAAAAACTAATTAAATCTACTTACTGATTGTTCATAGGAAATACACTCACGTGGTTTGAGTTACACTACTAGAAATTTGGTCCCTCTGGGCTACCATGAGAATAATAGAAGTCAGTCACCCTCTCTGGACCCTTCCTCAGAGTTCTAATGCAAGTTGGAGGCCTAAGGGTCCCCTTCATTGGAGGGGTAAGGTAGAGGGTTGTATACATGTATGTTTGTTTAATCTACCACTTGCCCAACTACCTGACTGTGTTCTCTAATATAGAGCCAGAATGTTGGCAATTCCACATTTATTGGGGTGGCTGTGCACTCCAGGAAGAACAAGGAGGCATTCTAAGTGTTTTTCCTTGATGTTTGCTGCTCCACTCTAGTGATACCTTCATCTCCTCCTGACTGGAACCAGCTCTTCATCAACCAGTTCCTAGCCAGAGGCCAGTCTTAACACTGTAACCAGCAGGTTTCTTTGTAGAGCAAGACTGGCTAAAAACTGACTTTTCCCTACTCCACCTCTTGACAAAAAATAGTGGAGGAGCTGAATATTCCAGGACCACACCTCCTCCCACTAGGCAGCTCAGAGTGTGACTTTCACTTTGGTCCATACTTCTTTTGACTTTATGCACCCATGTTCAAAGTAAACTGATTTCACTTCAACAAACAGCTCTTGTACCTCTATTCTATGAACAAAATGGTCCTCCAGTCAATGTAGATTCTTCACTTTGTTATTTTATGATTTCTTAGAAAATAGACAAAAAATATATATGAAGTCATATCTCAAAAACCCCAAGTCAAGATAAAGTTGTGACTCTTCCTAACTGAAGTGCAAACCTCTTTCCTACTTAAATCCCGTAATTACCAGGCTAGTCACTGATAAACTCCCATTTGCATTCCCCAAAATGGGACTAAAATAAAGGCATGCAATGCAAAGCATTCATGATAGATGATTAATTTCATGTCATGCAAAATTAGGTTAATTACACAATGTTCAGTTTAATTTTATTGTTATTGTCATTCTTTCCATTTACAATGCTTTAGTCACTGTGTATCTTGTTTTGCTGATTCTGCTTGCATCACTCTGATTCAGTTCATGTGAGTCTTCCTATACTTCTGTCGTCCTGATAGTCATTTTTTTTTAAGAGTAATTGTCCATTAAATTCATGTGCCACAATTTGTTTAGCCCTTCCCGCCATTCATTAGACATCATTTCTAGGTCTTTAATACTACAATATTGGTACTAAAATATCTTGATAAAAAAATATTGATATGTGGGACCTTTCTATCTTTGATTTCCTTTGGGTATGTACCTAGCACTGGGATCTTTGGATCAGAGTACGTTCAGGTTATCAGATTTTTTACCATAATTCCACATTGCTTTCCACAGTTAAACCAATCCATAACTTCACCAACAGTTCATTGGTGTATCTATCTTTCCATAGGCTGTCCAATATTAACTGTTCCTATTGTATGTAAACCTTGCCAATTTTCAGGGTTATGATGTGGAATTTCAGTGTTGCCCAACATTCCTTTCTTAAAGTCTGTCTCCTTCTTTCCACACTCAACAACCTTCCCCCACCATCCCCATTCCCACTGATTTTTACCTTTCTCTGAGCTTCTGTAGCATTATCCCATTTTATTTAGCTTTCATGTGTATAAGATTTTACTTCCCATGTAGATTTCAGTCTAAATGATTTCTTTATTGCCTACAAACCTTTATGTTGGAATATATACATATAGGATTTACTTAGATACAGATTACAAACTCATCTATGCCTTTTCAACTTTTGCAATCCTTTTCCAAACTGTATCTGTAAATTCTCCATAAAAAATCTATCAAATTCATGGGAGAACTTCTGGTGTTGATTAATATTTATATAATCATGGATTCAGAGTTGAAAAGGACCTTACAAATGATCTATCCAATTCCCTAGATTTACAGATGAGGAAACTGAGGCTCAGAGAAGCTAACTGAACCACCTAAAATCACATGGATGAGGTGATAGTCAAGAATCAAATCTGTGTACTTTGATTCCCAAGATGTCTCTCTCCTTTCCCCTTCACTACACTGCAGTGATGAGTATAGCCTTGGTGTTTTCATCTGTTATTCTTTACTCTTGCAACTGATAATTGTACTTCCTTTTCTACTCATAAATACGCTGAATGATATAGTTTATATATTTTCATTGGTAATATGCTTTAAGTTGCTTATATCCACCACATCATCTCTCTTGATCTTTAGACCACCTACAATTTCAACCATGTCAATCTGTGATTGGCACCTCATAGATCCTCCATAAGGACTGGAAGTTGGGAGTTAAGAAGGGAGGGGGAGAGGAAAGGGCAAATAGGAAGGGGGAGAAGAACAGAAGGAAGGAAAGGATAACTAAGTGCCAAATAGTAAGCACTATACTAATCACCTTATATTATCTCATCTAATCCTTACAACAACCCAACACAACTACAGGAAGTAGTTGCTGATATGTCGATTTTATAGTTGGGAAAACTGAGGCAGGCAGGAGTAAAGTGACTTATGCAGAGTCGTACAGCTAGTGTCTGATGACAGGTTTGAATTCAGGCTTTGCTATCTCCAGGCCAAGTGCTTTATCCACAGCACCACCTAATAGCCTCAGATTTTCAGATAAGTAATATCAAAGAAACTACCTAAAGGTACAGAGAAAACAAATCAGTATTTTAAATAATACAGTGTTTCCCAAGTTTATCATTTATGCAGCAGACAATAAATTATGTTTATTTGAAAAATAGCTACTGGGTTACTAAACTGAGTTTGTAAAATGGAAAGTTGCTTTATCCATCTTAGCTAAACTACTAAACTAAGAGGTAAGGTAAAGGATAGAGTTCTGGGTTTAGATGTGGAAAGATCCAAGTGCAAATTCTTATGGACATTGTAGCAGCTGAATGATCCTGGACAAATAGTTTCATCTCTGTGTACATCTGGCAACTTCATAGGATTCATCAACTATGTCAAAGATGGATTGTAGTCTGCATTTTTGGTAGGAGATACTACTGGCAGTTGTTTAAGCTAAAGAAATCTCAGATCCTCTGAGTGTTAACACATTAAAAATAAGAAATGCTGTATCTGAGAGGGTAGCACCTTTCGCCTCATCCACATTATATGAATTGAGAAATCTTGCTATCCGGGACACATGCCATGGACTAAGCCAGGAGCTTCTTTCCTGGTCTTTGTGGTCTAGGCCTCCAGCTTGAGGAAAACGACAAAGAAAAACATTCGGTAGAATCTTACTTGCATTCTTTTTGCCTTGCTCATGTTAAGCAGCTAATGATACTGCATTTTGTTTTATTTTGAGGTTTTTTTTCTCAACCACAACAATGCTTCTAATGTTACCCATTCCTACCAAGTTTTCTACTAAATTATAGGATGTGAGTTGGAAGAGTCCTCAGACTCCAACATCCTCTCCCCAGTCAAGAATCCCTGTGACAATATCTCTGTGGTGGGAAAAGTACAGTTAGGCAGATTTTTTTTTTCCTTTTGATGTTGTTGTTAAATAATATGTTTTTAACATGTAGGATGTATTATATATTTTTAAAACTTTTTGATTATTTAATATTTTATTTTTCCCTAATTAAATGTAAAGACAATTTTAACATTCTTTTTTTTTAAAAAAACAAATTTCAAATTCTCTCCCTCTCTCTCCTCTCCCTTCAATGAGAAGGCAAGCAATTTGATATAGATTATATATATACATGCAGCCATGCAAAATATATTTCCATATTAGTCATGCTGTGAAAGAAAACACAGACAAAATAAAAAGAAAGGGGGAAAATGCATGCTTCAGTCTACATACAGCCTTCATCAGTTCTTTCTCTGGAAATGGATAGCATTTTTCATCATAAATGTTTCAGAACTGTCTTGGATCATTGTAATGCTTAGAATAGCTAAGCCATTCACAGTTAACCGTCATACAATATTGCTTTTACATACAATGTTCTCCTGCTTCTACTCATTTCACTTTGTATCATTTCATGTAAGTCTTTCCATGTTTTTCTGAGAGCACACTACTCATCATTTCTTACAGCACAACAATATTCCATCACAAGAATATACCACAATTTGTTTGGCCATTTTCCAATCAATGGGCATCCCCCTCAATTTCCAGTTCTTTACCACCACTAAAAGAGCTATTGTAAATATCTGTATACATATAGGTTCTTTTCCTTTTTGTTTTTCACCTCTTTGGGATACAGACCTAGTAGCAGTGTTGTTGGGTCAAAGGGTATGCATGGCTTTATAGCCCTTTGGGCAGAGTTCCAAATTGATTTACAAAATGATTGAATCAGTTCACAATTCCACCAATAATATCTCAATTTTCTCACCATTTGTCATTTTCCTTTTCTGTCATATTAATCAACCTGATAGATGCTGGGTGGTATCTCATAGCTATTTTAACTTATATTTCTCTAATCAATAGTGATTTAGAATATTTTTCATATGATTATAGATAGTTTTGATTACTTTATCTGAAAAGTACCTGTTCATACCCTTTGACCATTTATGAATTGGGGACTGACTTGCATTTTTATAAATTTAACAGAGTTCTTTATATAGTTGAGAAATAAGTCCTTCATCAGAGAAATTTGTGGTAAAAATTTTTCACAGTTATGATTACTAACTATTTCCCTCCATCCTAGTTTCCCTGTTGGTCCTACTCTCTCTCTCCTTTCACTCTGTCCATCCTCAAAAGTATTTTGCTTCTGACAACTAATCCTAACCTGCTCAACCTTGCAAGTTGTTTTGAGTTGGAAAATCGTTTTACCCCCTTCCTTTTGTGGGTTCTGCCACTCCAGAATTTGTTTTAAGAAGTTATTTTAAATTGTTTGGAGAGGAAGTTGAGAGCTCAGGCAAGCTCTGCCATTTTGACTCTGCCTCCCACTCATTCTAGCTAGTTTTTCCTCAAAAGGTGTTGAAACTGTCCTTACAATTTGATTGACTTAGGATTATGTAGTTTTCTGGTCACCTGGATTTAAAATAGTTAAGACTCCAGGGACTGTGGTACAATCAGAATTTTCAGACCATAAACTAACAGCATGAAAAAGACTGGGGAATTGGGCTCAACCTCATCCTGGATAAATCTCCCTTCTTTTACCTGAATCTCCTTCCCCTGTTATGATTAAATAAACTTCCTTTTCTTAACTGTTAGATAGTTTGAGGATCTTATTCCATTCCCGTTTTGAATCAAATCCACCAGGAGACCAGCCCAAGCCAGGCCTACTCTGTTACCACCCCAAAAGAGGTGGTCAAGCAGCATCTCCTTGAATACATGCAATGAAGGAGAAAAAAATTCATAGTACGACCCAAGTACAAGTCTTAAAACTTTGAGAGAACAGAGAGTATTTTCTTTTTGATTTTGGATCTCTAGTTCATACCACAATGACTGGCACAAGGTGAGTGTTTAACAAACACATGTTATTGATTGATTAATGGATGGATGGGTAAAATCCAAAAAGAGATTGTTCACTTCTATTTAAGTGCTCAGACTATACTATATTGTCTTCTTTTTCAACTTGTAGCTGTGACTGTCCCAAAGGATGGAAAGGAGCATTTTGCACAGAGACAGTTTCTGTCTGTGACCCTGAACATGATCCACCACAACAATGTAGGCAAGGAGCAACCTGTGTCCCACTGCCTGAAACATACACATGTCGCTGCCCTCTAGGAAGGACTGGAGTTCACTGTGAACAGGGTATGGTACAGGCTTCTTTCATTTTACTAACCACACATTTAACTTCCTTTTTAACTATTTCCTTTCTTTGAAAATTGAACTTTTGGCATTCTTTTGCTACTATGAAAGAACAAACCTTTGAATCAGGAAGACTTGAGATCTAGTGCTTTCTATAGCACGCTTAGCTATGTGACCCTGAATGAGTCAATTAACCTGTTAGTCCTACAAGCAACTCTCTAAGACAGTAAGTTACAAGCCAGTTGTTGATCTACGTTGGTGAAAAAAAGTTTTCACATTGAGAGTTCTTTATACTGGTAAAATCACAGGTGTAGACCTATACATACACAAAGGCACATTTCTATGTGTTTGTAGACTACCATGCCCTTAGTTTTCTACAGTCTATATGGAGCAACTATTCATTCTGAAAAAGATGGGAAAAGTACTTTTTGAAAACATGGAGAAAAATAGCTAAATCAACTGATCAAGGATGCCTCTTTTCACAGGACAGTTTGCTATCTGGAAATCATAGGGAAAAAATTTTGGTTTAATAGAAGCCATTAAAACATATATGTAAAAAAAACGATATTTACATTGGATCTGAATAGCTTGAAAAAGAAACTGTGGTTATAAAAATAAATAAGACATCTCGTAAAGGATGTAGAGGGATGCCTTATTTGCATGTGAACAATTTGGTTTAAAAGAGCACATCTGCCTGTTCATGGCCACATGGACTCTGCCAAGATTCAAGAGAAGTTGTTTTTTACTCTTAGGCTTGTGTTTGACCGTTCCAATTTTCCCTGCTCAGTTATCAAGTAGGCCCGTTCTCTCAATGTCAATAGTTTAGAATCAAAGAGTGTGAAAATTGGAGAAGACACTGGAAATAACCTAGTCCAAATTCCTCCAATAATAGATGAATAAAATGAGGCCCTGAAAGATTAAAGTGGCAATTCCAAGGCTTATACAGCTAACCAGTGACAAAAACAGCACTAAAACCTAGGTCTCCAGATTTCCAGTCAAATACTCTGTCCTTTGCATCATATTGTTGACTAGAGACAGAAAAGGTAAACGGCTACCTAGAGCATAATTCAAGCATTTTATTAATATTATTTTCATAAATGCACAGTTTTAATACCAAGAAACATATAAGGGCATTTTCATTGCCAAAGACACGCTAACTAAATGTAGTGAAAGGTCCATTGGATTGAAGTGAAAGGAAATGAGTTCAAATCCAAGCTCTGTTTTCTCCTACCAAATGTGTTGTCTAAAGCAAATTATTTTCATTTTCTGGGCCTGTTTTCTGTAATGAGGGGGTTAGACTAAATGATATCTAGTCCCTTCTAGTTGTAATTTCTATGACAGTATAAGCTTCTGGCTCATAGTAAAAGCTTAATAAATGTTTTTTTGTTGTTGTTGTTTTTTATCTGTCTTTCTAAGTCTCATGTATTAAAGTGAAAACCTCAACATTTTAGGTGGCCAGTCTTCTGACTTTGCTTTGGACTGACTCCTGGCTCTGCTGTTTATTGTCTAAAAGTTTGCATAGCTTGCCTTTTTGTTATTTTTTTAAGTTGTTTTCATGAATTGCACACTGCAATCTGCATGTCATCTCTGATTTGAGGATGCAGAAGAAAATCACCATTATTTATTTTCTTCAACCAGTGGTAGTCACACTGACTGGTTACTGAACCTCAAGACTGGGTCACTGAGAAGAATATATTAAGCAATGGGAAAACCACTGAAGATCTTTTAAAAACCAGCACAGTGTCCTGGAGGCTTTGAGTACTAGTAGCAGTAAGTAGTGAACAGTTTTCTAGAATGTTGGAAGTGACACCCTTAGGCTAATTAGTCATCTAACAAGGTTTTGGTTCATAGAAATTCATCCAGGAGTAATCAGTATGCCTGATTAAAGAAGGATCCTTATTGCTGGCACATAGTGTTTACGGATCATGTTTGTTTACTGGTCTATTGCTGCCACCCCCAGAAAGCTTTTCTTGATATTTAAGAGTTAGACAGACAGAGTTCTGGGCCTAGAATTATGAAGATCTGAGTTCAAACCCTGCCTCAGACATATACTATCTGCATGGGCCTTGTTTGCCTCAATTTCCTCATCTATAAAACAGGTATAATACAAGCACCTATTTTCCCATGTTTTTGTGAGGTTTTAATGAGATGCTATTGTAAAGTGCTTAGCACAGTGTCTGGCACATGGTAAGCACTATATAATGTTAACTGTTATCATTATTAATTATTCATTCACTTTCAACTTGAAGCCTCTTTGATCTTCCTAAAGAGGTCCATATTAAAGAGTAAATGCAATTTGATGGAAAGGGAAGACAATTACTTCATCAAGTAATTTTCTCTTTTTAAATTTTTTAATTTTTTTTATTGTGAATTTACTCAGTACCTACAAACATTTCAAGATAAAAAGTAAAGCAAAGGAATTGTTTTAGAAACTGAACTTATATAGCTTGTTTTTAAATATGTACATAAACACATAAAAACAAAATCACTGTGTCCTTTTCTGTACTTGTTTTCCTTTTGTGCCTTCCTAAAATGTTTTTTCCCCTCATATATTACTACTCACTAACCCAGAAAACCAAAGAGAATTCCTCCACCTCCAACCATGTAATGAATATATATGGTCAATAAAAACAAATTAACACATTGGCCATGTCTGAGAACTGTCAACCTTTCAAAGACTTTGTTCTAAGAGACAAACAAAATAGGTTGTGTGACCACGTTTTAATTTCTCTCAAGCTGGCAACATGCATTGCATGAGAGTTACAGTCCATAACTGGCTCAATTTGAGAGTTGGGGTGTCCAGCTTACATACCTGTACAACACCTCCTGACAGAGGAAACACCTCTTCTATCAGATCACTCCCCCCAACCAATCTCAATATCAGTAATGTACTTGTGAAGAACTTTAGAGAAAGGGGGCTGGGGGAGAGTTAGAACTCTGAGTCTCCAAGATACTGATTCTAAGAAAAATCATTTTTCACATTCTCCCATATGATTCTAGTGAGAGGTGTAGCCTTCTCAATGAATCACTAACTGATATGGTCCACACTTCATCTAGGTTTTGGGGACTCATGATGGGTAACAGTATGGGAGGAGAGAGGAAGAGAAAAAAAATTGGCACATTAAAAAAATCAAGGGGACAGTTGTCTTTTGAGTAAGAAAAGGGTAAACAGTGAATAAAATTGTCCATTTAAGACTAAAAAGTCTCATACAGCTGTCTGGTATTCAGGACATCATCTGATAAAGTTTTCTGGTCTGAGGGTAGTTTAAACAGTCTCCAACAGACTGTCTTCTTTAAGACTCATTGTAGAGATCCTCTTTCTGTTAAAATCTCCTACAAAATTGATCTTAACATAACTTTAAACTACTTTGCCAATAACCAGATCAAATAATGAAAGCTAACTCAACCCTTATGTCTCTAATATTATAAAATCAAATTTGGAGCTTTGACCAACTGTCATGTTTAAGAAACTCAAACAGAAAAATTAAAACCCTTTTTTTTTTTATTCTTCACTTTTATACTTGGCATTATTCATTCCCCCATCAGGAGCATGAGATTTCACTAAAGAATTAATAACGGAAAAGTTGCCAGATTAACTACCATTGTAAGGTTCAGTAATGGTATACATAAATACATTGAGTAATGAACTTTAAAGCAGTTATTTATAATAAAATATTTCCAACTTCCAGCCATGTTCAATAAATAACCACTAATTAAAGTGGATGTTTCTTTTACAGCATTTACAAGATCAACCACCAGCCATTCTTCTTTTAAAATTAACTAATTGTACTGAATAACAGAATCATATCCTGTTTTCACAAGACTTTGACCTAATTATCCTCATATCATTATGAGGAATTAAAGGACCCTAACTTATAAAGTAATATATACCAGTAACAGATGTCAAGGCTAAATACTTAGTTGTTGGGGCTAAAATTACAGGCCAAATAGCTCAATCTTATACTTGCATCTTACTATAGTAACCACAGATGTTCCAGTATCAATCTATTATTTAATAGATTTAATATTGTGTTTACAAAACTTTTTGATTACAGAAAATTGCTGTAAAAGAGTGGGGAAATTGCTATAGTAGGGAAACAAGTTTCTCTAACTTTGTGTCAATTCCAGGCAGAAGTTATGTAGATGGCCAATTACATTGAACCAGGCTTAAAATCTGCCAGGTGTCATAGTGGGGAAATTGAGTCAGGAGAATCCTACCTCAGCCCATGCAGAATAGCTGTTCTCCCAATTGTTCCCATGAGAACACCTTCTGCAGTTCATAGACCCCACAGGGTTGCTGATATCATGGCTCAATAATATTCCTTAATCATCGTACCTGGAGTCAGACTCAGAATAACAATCCGTCAACAGTCCCATAAGGTCTTAAATAGCAAGTTCCAATAATTAGAATTTCAGGTATGTGAATATCATTACAGAAAAATGTTACTGCTCTCAGAATCCCTTAAACAATAGGAACATCTTTAAAGTGAGTCTTAAGTAGTTTGATTACACATTCCTACACATGTACTAGTTCCTGATTAAATAACAAACATAAGTAAAATCTAATTTCCCATTAAGATAACACAAGATTGTTCATAAGTTAGTACAGTAATAGATTTGCCTCTCTGCTCGTTTATTTACCCTTCTCTAACCATACACAATCTGAAAGAATGAGATACTTCAGGAATCGAATCTTATACATATGATAAGTTCAAACACTAATTTTAACTCTTGCTAGACCATGGAATGAATTCAGATCTAAACAACAAGATCTTTCCCACTTACAGCTCATTACAGTAATTTAGATGCTTTCATATTAATCACTACCCTTAGATCTCTGATGCTGTTTCCATTGAGCTGCTGGCTGTTTCTCCATAAGCACCCATTTACTTAGTAAGAATTCTACAACACAAAACTCTAGCACAGAGTTAGTAAGAATTACAAAGGAGATTTTATAAGGTTTTTTCTTTGCATAATTACCAAGTTTCCTTTCACAAAAATACTTTTGTAAATACTTGATTTAAACAAGAACTTCAAAGAGCTTAGTTAAAATTTAATTTTCATAATAGCCAAACAATTTTAGCTGAAACTTCCCTTTTGAATATAGACAAAACTCAGAAGTTTATGATTTCTTAAATTACAGTACTTCAGAATATTATAACACATGGTCCAACAGAATGATGAACAGCTTCCTAACCCATTCACTTTTTTCTCTGACAGTACAATTTTTAATCTATTAACATGTAGATTGTAAGAGTGATTGCTTTACTAACATAGGTGATGCAATTGTTTGCCAAATTGCACAATATAAGAAAATTTAGTAATATAACAATATCATAAACAATTATCATGTATTTAAAACTTGAAATAAAACCACTCAATTACCAATGATCTTAATTTAGTTGGATATGTTTCCAAATTGTCACCAAGAAAATCATTCGTTTCATCACCAGTGGCATACTGATCACAGCTAAAAACTCATGTAAAGTTACCAAGTATGAAACATTCAATATTTAATTAAAACACTTAATATTCAGGTAGCATTTGTCCTATGCCAATCATGTGATCCTTACAACATCCCTGGGAAGTGGATTCCATTATTATCCCCTTACAGAACAGTAAACTGAGACAAATAGAATAAATTTCTTAATGTCAGATAACAATATCTTTTCCCTGCTAGGTTATCTGGGTTGAAATCCTAACACTCTGAGTTGTACTGTTGCTTTTAGCCCAGGCAAAAAGAGACCTAAGGAATTTGATTTAATGCTGGCAGGATGTTGCTAGTTTCCCCAGGCAGAAAACTCCAGAACTTCCAGAGTTAATAATTAATTGAACAGTACAAGGAAACATTTTAAGATTTTATATGATAATCTCAAATCACAATAACCAACATCTTTACCAAAGCCAATATTTATGTAATGTTAGATTTAATAAGACCTTCCTACAGATTTATCCTGAAAGGCAAGTGGACATAATTCCTTCTAATCCTCTATAACTTTATCTATTGGTTTTCAAATCAAGCTATAAAATTTTCATTTTCAATCTTTCTAAAACTTAAAACAAAATCAAACCTCACACCCTCTCCATGTGCTTAAACCATCTGAAGCTAGCACAAGGACACCCAGAACAACTATCCAAAGGTGGAGGGGGAGGGGGTTTAGAGCACAAGGGCTTGCTGCTACCCACCCCCATCAATCTTTCAAACTCATTACTCAGACTACCTCCTCTTTCCTTTACCATATCCCATACTGTACATACAATTAATTGTTAGACATGCAGTGGCTTATGTTTCTGTTGAAACACAAGAGTGGGATTTTGGCTACTCCCAAACCTTGTTAACAGATTACAAAAGGCTTGACTGCCTAATTATACAGCTTTCCAAATTAGAAATCATACACACCCCAATTTTGTCCAGCTTGTGTTCACCTTTCAGACTCTGGAAGGAGTTAAATCTTAATAATATACAAATCAAGAGAGCTGTATTTCTCTCACACACTTATAAAACAGCTTTTATAATGTTAATATGCATTTTTAGCAAATCACTGAAATCCTAAAGTGATCGTATTTAAGGCTATGATAGAAAAGCCCTGATTGAAGTATAAAAGCCTTTATTTTTGCTGTTTGAAACATATTTCCCTGATATCAGATACATTGGTCTGAGAGGTGCAAAGACAGTTCTCTAGATTTAATTAAAACATAACCTACAAACTTTAACTTTAGGATCTAATTAAACCTGAATTCAAACTCTCAGCTTTTCTCTCTCAGCCGTTGCTATCTTGGTCTGCTGGGTCTAGATTCTTATCGGTCTAAAGCTGCTACTAGCTGATTCCATCTTCCAACTAACTTCTGGGAGAGTCTTATCCTACTTTTTCAATTCCATTACTTGTTATCTAACTTTATTCTTGTAACTGCAACTTGGCCAGTGCTGGGGCCCAAAAAAAGTTTTAATTTCCCACTGAAAGCCTGAGGTGGGAGTTCTTTCCCAACATTCTTTCTAATTACAGACCTTAGAAGTTTTTCTGGCTGCATTTTAAATCTTTCAGCATGAACATGAAACATGACAATCACAGACACACAGACAGAAAGTGACAAGACAGAGTGTGTACAAATCTAATTTTCTTGCTGACTTTTTAAGGCTTAGTTTGCTTTTAAGATAAACCAATTGAGAATTAAAAAAAATTTTTTTTAGTCTGGTCAAAATTCAGTTATACTAAAGGTAAAGAAAACCTAGACCAGTCAAAAGTTCCATCCCCAATAGGACCATGATAATTCAGTAGTCAATTGACATCAGCACTGGAAATATTTATGCTCATCAGATTGATAGTGAACAGGTGGCAGTTTTGTTAGCCAGATCCCCAATTTTGGATTCTGACTGCCCCATAGCCAAATTATAGAGGATATCCTTATCTTCCAGGAGACACCAGAGCTGCTTGGAGAGAAAAGCAGACTGCAACCTAATATGAGCAGTCCGACAGATAAGGGGCAGAAATATGGGGGACAAGATTCATCTGTACGTCAAGGGCTAGGACTTCAGGAGAAAAAAAAATTCCTGTGGGGCATCCAGTCCCAGCGCTATCGGGGGCAAAAGTCTTATTCAAGTCCCATTCTGAATCCAAGTTACATGGCACCATTAAATGTCAGCTTTTCACAAAGTTTGTTCTAAAAAAGAGGCAAATGAAAATAGTTGTGTGTCCACATTTTAATTTCTCTCAAGCTGGCAACATGCATTGCATGGGGGTTACAGTCCAGAACTGGGCACCCCTAAGGGTCCAGTCCATAACTAGATCAATTGGGAGTTGGGGGTACCCAGGTTATATACCTTTACAACAGGGGCTGTTATCACTCCACCTCCGGACAGAGGAAATACCTCTTCTATCAGATCACCCCCCAACCATACCAGACCACTCTCAACTTTGGGTATCTAGGCAGAAGAATCTGTCTCTACCCAAGCCTGAGCAGAACACAATGGAGTTTCCATACCTTTGATAAAATCAATTCAGGCTTGGGTTTGGGGTGTGATCAGGACAAAACTCAATGCAATCTCATTTTCAATAATGTCCTTATGAAGAACTTTAGAGAAGGGGATGGAGCTCGGAGTCTCCAAGATATTGATTCTAAGAAAAATCATTTTTCACAAAATTTGTCAGATTATTTTCCAAATGTCTGTGTAAGACTTTGTAAGAATAAGACGCAAAATAAACACCTAGGGAGATGAGAGAGAAGAAAGGGATTAGATACTACATTAAAAAAGAAAAAACCCTTGAGATTTTAAATTGTAAATGTATGGCAAAACCTACTCTTCTCATGAGGAAAGAGATAGGACTACTAAAAAAGGACTTCAGCAGAAACTAAAAGCTGGAAGCAAAGAAAACTCCACAACCAGGTTTCTGGTGCCAGAAACTCATTCACATTAGGGTTTAAGTTCAGAATGTTTTAAAAATAAATCAAATCTTTGGCTATAGTCCTATTTCTTCCATATGAAAGGAGTGTACTTCACAGGGCTTTTTTAGTTTAAATTCTCACAGTTTTGATTTTTTTTTTTTACAGCTCTTTTTGAAAAAGGCAGTCAACAGTCATAGACAAGCCAAAATCTTTCTTTGTAGGGAGAAATCTTTGCAACTTTTTTCCTTAAGGAATGGCCTATTTTCCTTAGATCCCTACCTAGACAAGCTTTCATCCTCAGCAGGAGATTTTTTTGCTCTAGATATTAAGATTTTTAGAAAACAGAGCATAGTCATCGTTAATTAATACTTTCAGGCTTAATCTTTCTTTTAAAATAAATTCCTAGCCCAGGATTTGAGTATCTCTGTCATAAACTTCGCTCAACTTATAGCGAGTATTGCCTGTGCCTCCCTGTTTTTTCCCAGTGTTAGATTGTGCCTAATTACCCTTCTCTCTAGCAACTGCCCTCCAGACATGCTGCTGAGGTGTCTAAGGTTCAAGGACCCCACCCTGAGGTTTCTCAATTCTTAAACCTCTTCCACTTTTCCATACAAATGAATGGGTCAGGATTGGGCACAGAGATTTTGGCAGGGTAGGGGGCCAAGGTTGTTATCTTCCTCGCTTAGATATATTCTTGACATGTGTGTGCCCGTGTGCAAAAATGAAAGCCTAATGCTTACTTTAGGATTTCAGTTTCTTTACAGTAATGCTAGACTTGGAATCATGAAAGACCTGAGTTGGTAGCCTATCTCTCACATCTACTAGCTGAGTGATGCTGGGTAATCCTTCCACCTTTCCAAGGCTCATTTTCCTCATCTATAAAATGGGGATAATATTCATAATTTTTACCTCATCAGATCATTGTGAAGAGAAAATATGATATATATATCAAATGAGTGCTCTGCAAACCTTAAAGCTCTGGGTCAGATGTTATTTGAAATGATTAGAAACATTAAACATCCACACACTTAAAACTACCTTTGAATAAAATTAATTTTCACATATAAAATGCATATAGCAACTTGTTAGTTGCTTTTTATGTTTTTGTGTCTAATTCCTACAACATTTTACATAATCATAGTGTGTTTTTCGTACTTTTTTCCTATAAACTCAACAAACATGAACTTCTGAATACACAAATAAGAAAAAAAGAATATTGTAAAGGAAACTTTAACAAAACTACCCTTTATGTCTATGTCCATTTCTAAACTTCCTTCCATCTCCTATATTTTTCAGTATTAATGTTTTTCCTTCATTTCTCCCCTTTTCTATATTCTATATTTTCTATATTCTATATTCTATATTTTCTCCCCTTTCTATATCACTATTCAACAATCAGTCTTCCAGTAGAAGCCCTCCTTTTTCATTGTTTTAATTAATCTGTTCCCCCCATTACCATTGAGTAAAAATATACTCTGTATTCTGATTTGACTTTCTTCATTACATGTTATTTCATAAATGTCTTTTGGAATTTCTTTACATGCTTCATATCAATATTAATTGCATTTGTTATTCCTTCATATTAATAATCAACAATTGATCCAAGCATTTTTTGATTTTTGTACATTTAAATTCCACATTTTTACAATTATACTTCATACAACTATGAGAAGATAAGTGGTTAATAAGCCCTTAGAGTTCTACCTGAATAAGTTCTATCCAGTGGCATTATATAGCATCAAAAGGGCAACTAGGTGTACAAACATAGAATGCCAGGCTTGAAGACAGGAAGACTCGTCTTCCCTGCGTTCAAATGTGGACTCAGACATTAGCTGTGTGTCCCTGAGCAAATCACTTAGCCCTGTTTGCCTCAAGTTTCCTCATCTGTAAAATGAGCTGGAGGAAGAAATGGCAGACCTCTCCCGTGCCTTTACCAAGAAAATCCCACTCAGATCTAACTGACTATTGGGCCAACTCTCAATTCAATGTTCCAGATTTCCTCCCATTGTGATCCTAGACTGAACTAATAGGCATTTTCACATTTAGAACAAGCAGTTCTTGTTGTACTCAACCTTAGTCCCATCAAATTAGGAGTGTTACATATAGTTCCAAATCCCACATTTTAGAAACAACATTGACAAGCTAGAGCTACAGTAGAAGACAACATGAATGGTGAAGAAACTCAAAACCATTTAAGGTTAATGGATATTTCTGGGACTAAATGTGACTTCTCAATACAGGTCCAGCTAAGGTTGTGTTTATCAGAAACCAGTTGTCCACAAGAAGATTGTTTCCCAACCAATCTTTGTGTGAAAGTTAACAGGAAACCTTGTAGCCTTCCAGGCTATCCTACCAAAAATGGTGTGGAACCAAAGTGACCCAGACAACCATTTAATATCATCTCACTTGTCCAGTTGCCCACAACTGTACCAAATGCCATTGTTGTTTCCTGGACTTCAGAAATTGGAAGAAACATTTAAGGATCCCTTGAAAGGTTCTGAGTATATTTTTCATAGTTAAGTGAAGACAAGGCAGAGGTTCTTTTTTGTCTGTAACAGACCACCTCTGGCAATGTGGTGAAGATTATGGTCATCTTCTTGGAATAATATTTTTAAATGCATGTAAGTTAAATAGTATTACAAAGGAAAATAATATAGCTATCAAAATATTTTTTGAAATTTCACAAATCCCAGGTTAAGAACCTTGTCCTAAAAGAATGTAAATTCTATACTTGGGAACTAGAGTTCTTAGATTCAGAAGTAGAGTCTTCAGGTCCCCTAATATTGCTTCATACTGGTCTTTCTTTGCCAAAGGCTTATATCCAGTCTGTTGCTTAATCTCAGCTAGGCCAGAGCAGGGATTTCAAAAAATTCTTACATGATATTGTCCTGCTTCAAAGGTTCCATGAATTCCTGTGAAAGCTCTATCTATGATAACAGAATGTGGCTTTTCCATGCCTCAGTTGATATCCTTTATGATTTGCAGTGGCCAGAAAAATCCATCTCCTAGTGGCCAACCCTCCAACAACAAATTACTCTACACTCATCTGAGCTGGTCTTTGGAGGACAAATTGGGTTTTGATTGAAGTTTTTCTAATTTGGGAATACCTACCAAAGCATGTGAACAATGCCTTGCGCAAATTAGATACTTAATGAAAACGCTGAAGTAGAATTGAATAAATAGCCATTGACAACCCAGGGTTCCTATATGCTTTGAATAGGAATCAGAAGTATTCAGTGGAAGATTAATAGTATTATGACTTATGCTTTAATACTTCAAGGATCATATTAATGAGAGTTATCACTCTAATCATTGGTTATTCACATCAATGCTAAAAGATTGCAAGGCACTTTGCATAGACTATGTTATTTGAGCTATACAAAAAGCCTGTGAACTACTCTCAGATCTAACCCCCTTCGTTTTAAAGATAAAAACAATAAAATGAAGACCTTGAAAAAAAATGGGGTCATAAAGAATTGGACACAACTGAAATGACTCAACAACCACAATAACATCAAAAGGTCTAATTGTTTTTGGAAACATCAAAAAATTAATAGATCATAGCTATTATGAAATTTATCTTTCTAGTGACTCATGATTTGATTATTTAAATATCATAATTAAATATGTACTTCATAATGTGGTACCTTGAGTTGAAAAAACATGCACACTAGAAATGCTTTGCTATTTGGCTAAAAGTTGGTGACATGCAATAATCATTTAGCAACATTAAATTCAGACAATCTGTGAATATTAATAGGAAAAATAGATGTCATGTGAAAGTAGGTTGATTTGAGTCAAAAGGGTAATTATCAATATTGTCAAAAATTATCAACAAGACAAGTCCTTTTCACTTGCTCAAGAAAGCCTTTTATTTTTATGGTTCCTAATAAAGACAGCATCTTCATTAGTTATTCATCAAATACCTGGTACACATGTGCACATCTTATAGGCCTATAAAGAAACAATATTTAATCAACAAGTTATGATTCCATAACAAAACTTAAGAATAACTACTGAAGTGAGGAATAGTACCATTAAAAACAAAACAGTGATAATATTAGAATGTTTATTTATCATAATCCTAGAATTTTTTAAAATTGTAAGGTACCTTAGAGATCACCTGGTCCAGTCACTGCATTTTATTAATCAGATAATGGAAACCCCAGAGAAACTAAGTGAATTGTCCAAGGGTACAGCGATGATGAAACCAATTTTAGAATCTGATAGGTAAGCCAGAGTTTTTTCCATTTTACCATATTTTCTGACCAGAATTTTGGAATTAAGGTGGAATTTTTTTTTTTTTGCTTGGTTTTGTTGAGTTTTTCTTTGTTTGGAGAGGAGATGAGGTATGAGGAGACTAGTCCTGATATTTCATTGACATAGGTAATTCCTGGTCAGTAACTCTTACTAATGTAGTTCAGAGCATGCTGTGTAACTTATTGTTTTAGAGAGTTGCCCTAAATTGCCTTAGTTAACTTAGAGGTTAAGTGACTTACCCAACCAATGTTTGTTACAACCAATACTTGCACTTAGGGCTTTCAGACTCTTAGGCCAGCTCTGATGCACTGTATTACAGCTGCCTCTGTTTAAAAGAGTTATAAGCTAAGATTAAGCTATTTTTAAAAGGCAAATGTATGGACTAAGTAAGTTATTCCAAGACTAGCAAAATTGGTAGCTGAAAATGCTCTCAAGTAAATACTTTCAAAATATTCAATACTGAAAAGGAATGAAAGATAAATCTTATATTTAAAAAGAGAACAACATAAAAAGAAAACTTGATTGAGCTCTTATCTTTTAATCAAAACTCTAAGTTTCTTAAAATATTAATTCAATGCTGGCAGAAAGAGGGAGGGGGGGAACTTGCCACTATTCAGAAGTGAGAAGACAGAAGAAATGTCTGACTGCAATCATTTTTAGCATTCTTGCAACTACTTAGATCTATTTTTAAATTTCTCCATGACAGACATGGGGCAAGGGTGGCTGAAGGAACAGTAAGTTGTCTGAATTAAATTGCTGTAAAGATCACAACCCCAGTAATTAATTCCAAAGATCTCCACTCTGTCTTAAGAGGGACCAGGACACAGCTTCCACATTGTCTGGGTCTAGAACTATATTCTTTATATACCCAGGGGATCATGAATTGTTCGGAAGAAATTTAAATCAGAGTAGAAAGGGTCTGTCTGGAAACATTCACATATTGGTTGGTTTCACAAGCATGAATTCCGGTTAAAGAAATAATGATGGAAAAACACACCTGGAATGTTGAGTAATCCTGACTGGCCATTAAAATATCTCACTAGTGAATAATTCTCATTCTTAGCCCTTGAATTTGGAAAGAGAAAAGAACTTTTTGTGAGGTTTTGATTATATGGCTATAATCTGTCATCTGATCTTTATAACACCTCTTAAATATTTCCCCTTCTCTCCTCTAACCCTGCCACCCCTCAGGTGTAGGCCCTTATCACCTCAAATCTGTACTCTTGGAATAGCCTGCTGGTGGATCTCTCTGACTCAAACAATCCTCCATTCAGCCACCAAAGTGATTTTCTTAAAGCATAAGTCTGACCACTTCACCTTCTATGACCACCGTTTCAGTAAACTGGAGGTTACTGCTCTAATGGCTCCCTATCATCTCCACAGTCAAATACAAAATTCCCTCTTTTGCATTTAAAGTCCTTCATAATAATCTAGCCACCTCCTAACTTTCCGGTCTTCTAATACTTCACTCCCCACCACATGCTCTTTGATCCAGTGACAGTGGTCCCCTGGCTATTCCATGAACCAAAACCCTCTATTGCTCAGCTCCAGGCATTTTCTCTGGCTGTGCCCCATATCAGGAAGGCTTTCTCTCGGTCTGCTCATATGACTGACCACTATGATTTCCTTTAATTTTCAACTAAAATCCCACCTTCTACAGGAAGCCTTTCCCAACCCTACTTCCTTTAAATCTAATGCCTTCCCTTTATTATTTCCTACTTATATGTATGCGTATGTGTGTATATACATATATAGACAAATATTATATATATATATATATATATATATATGGAGAAAGAGAGGGAGAGTGTGTGTGTGTGTGTGTGTGTGTGTGTGTTTGTACAGAATTGTCTGCTTGCTGTCTCCCTCCTTAGATTGTGAGCTCCTTGAGGGCAGTTTTTAACTTTTGCCCCTATTTGTATCTCACCCACTTAGCACAGTACCTGGCCCATGGTCAATGTTTAATAAATATATATTGACTGATCTATCCAAAGACATAGTTATAAATCTGTAGCCAGTCACTGACAAACATTTTTGCTTTCTCTTCATTTCATTTATTACATGTCAGGTGCTGGAGAGAGAAAGGCAGAAACAAGTTCCTGCCCTTAAAAGAAGCTCAGTCTAATGGGGTAGATAACATATAAGTAATTCTATACATACAAGATCCATATAGCGTAATGAGAGATTATCTCAGAGGGAAAGCTGTATAAGGGAGAAGGAGAGGGAGCCTTGAAGGGATCCTGCAGAAGGCGAGATTGGGTCTAAATCTTAAAGGACACTAGGAAATCAAGTGTCAGAGATAAAGAATGAGCATTCCAGCATGGAAGACATCTCATGAACAGACCCTGACCAAGTCAAGAGATGGTGATGTGTAAGGAATAGTCAGTGTAGTTAGATGGTAGAGTATATGGAGGAGAGCAAAATATAAGTGATAAAAGGTAGGAAAGGGGCAGCTTATGAAAGGCCTTAAAAGACAGAAGATTTTATATTTTATCCTAAAAGTAATAGAGAGCCACAGGAATTTACTGAGTAGGAATGACATGGGCAGACTTATACTTTGCAAAGGTCACTGTTACCCCTTAGTGGATAATGGACTAAGTAGGGAAAGATGAGATAATGTGAACAGTCAAAAGACTGTTAATAGTCCACCATGTGCACTATGGTACATAGTAATGATACAGTAAACCAGGGTTGGGGGAGATAAGAGGACATGGATACAAGAAATTTTGTGAAAATAGAAAGTGTAGGACTTGGCAACAGACTGGGTTTGTGAGAGAAATATGAATGAGGAATCAAGGATGCCACTGAGGTTTCCAAATGTAGGTACCTGGGAAGATGATGATACCCTCTACAGTAATAGGGAAATTTCAAAGAAGGGAGGACTTGGAGGAAATGTGAGTTCCATTTTGGAAATGTTGATGACATGAGACTGGGCTAGGAATTTTTGTCCCTGGGCAAACAACACAAAATGTACTTGAGACAAAAGTTGCTTGGGGTGGGGGGCAAGGGGAGGAGAACTGGACGGAGACACACACTGACACATAAGATCTAGGAAGCTCCTCAGTGAGATGGTAAGGCAAGGGTGGTGCTCATCCCAACCATATGGCAATTTTGTATTTTAACTAGAAGTTTCTGCTAACTAGATGTTAAGTCCCCCTTGCTTCCATGATGAGGAAACAAATACTGTCAGTATCCTAAATATGGTATCCTCTCAATTAAAACAACTTGGAGCAAAGCCATGTCACTTCACCCTAGTTATGGTTCTGCCCAAGGTTAACCTACTTCCATATCACAACTGCTTTTCCTATTAAGATTCAAAGATTGTCTGTATTTAATACTACTAAATAAATGACCACCGCATTTCCTTGACTTTCAGCTAAATAGCAAAGTATTTGCTGGCATGTATATTGGTTTTTTGTTTTTTTCAAATTGGGGCACAGCATGGTATTTATGGTATTTATCTTCAATTCTTTATTGAATGAATTTACTGATATTTATAACTTACAATCATTATTTATAATTATAATATTTATAAATATTATTTATAATCATTATTATTCTTCAGGGATCTTTAAAAATCTATTTTCCATTCAAATGAAGAATTCCTTGCTGCTGGTGGCACTAATACTAATATAATAATAATGTAAAAACACCATGACAGAGAGCTGTGCTTAGACCTGCTTCTGGCACTTTCTAGTTGTATGACCCTGGGCAACTCACTTTAACCCCTCTATATTTCAAGTAACAATTCATAGAAAAAGTGTAATGGAGGTAGACTAAACTAGGAAGTGGGGGCCTCACAACACCCCAAGGTTTCTATCTACTACAAGTATAGTCATCCAGAAGAAGAAGCATAATATTGAAGGGGGGTAGAAGAAAAAGCTCAACAAGGGAGAAAGCTGCCCCAGGAAGTTGCCATTGGGGTCCTCTAGCCTCAGCTTCCTTCACCCTAGTTAAGAGTCCTGGTTGATGAAAGGAGTTTCCATGTTATAAGTTCTAGATGCACATTTACGTAATAATAAGTGACAGTAATAAATAAAGCTCTTTGACAGTTTGCAAGTCACTTTGCATGCATTATCTCTTTCGATTCTCACAACAAACCTGTATGGTAGGAACTATATCTATTATAATCTCCATTTTACCGAAGAAAAGCTAAGGCTCAGAGATTTTAAGTGACTCTTCCATGGTCACATAACTAGTGTGAAAGACAGAATTGGAAGCACTACATATGCGACATTGCCTCACCCCAGGAATGTGAATGAAATATGGTGATCTTTCCAGATTGCACCACTTCCTGATAGAATCTAGCTTTCTTACAAATTAATTAAAGCTAATGGGAAGAACTGTATTTTCCCAGTTCTTTTGAGAGTGAGCCTGGTTTTGTGCCAAGGTCATTAATGTGCTAGTAGTGAAATTTCTAGAGCTCGGAAGATGGCAGTGTTGGAGAGTCATTATGACATCCTCCTCATGCAGAGAGGTTGATTCCCTTCCCACCCCACCCCCCATTGTATCTGGCCATTGCCCCAGTATAACAAGTACTTGGCATACTTTCTTCACAGAAAACAATACAAAGACTGTAGTCTAGATTCCTTCACCTATTTTCTATCCCCACAGGAGCACTTCTAGGGATGTGGCGAGTTGTATAATAATAAATACTTGAAGACAGAATAATGGAAAGAGTATTGGTTTTAGTCAGAGGACCTGTGAATTCTTTCTGTGATGCTGATGATTTGTATGATCTTAGTCAAGTCACTTAGCCTTTCTAGACCTCAGTTTCTTCATCTATTAGATGAGAAATAAACCTGGAAAAGTAGTTTGGGGCCATAGTTCAGATATCCTTGAATGCTAGTCTAAGTCATAGGTAGTCTTTGAAGATTTTTTTAACAAAGAAATGACATAATCAAATTCTAATATTTAGGACTAATCATTTAGCAAATGTGGAAGAAAAATACATTGATCTTAAACAGTTACTTAGCTCAGCTAAAAATCTGATCTGAAATCAGGAGGAATTTAGGTGGACTGACATGAAGAAAAGTCATTCTCTAGGGTTATTGTAGACTATAGCAATGGTATTCAGTGAGTTGTCTGTAATAGATTTGCAGTTTCATGTACAATCATCTTTGTTTTTCAATTCTACTATGTTATGGGAATGCTTGTTTTATTAAGTTCAGAATAAAATAATTATTTTTTTAATTTTTAAAACTCTGGCTTTTCACAGACCTTAGCTAGCATAGAAATAGCCATAAATCCTCCTGTGAATTTTAGCTGACAGTAATAAAGAATTGTGATCATTGAATTTAAAATGTTCAATAGGCAGTTGGTGTTGAAAGACTGGAGCTCAATCAATCAGTGTAGACAACTTTTTTCTAGGAATTTGGCTACAAAAGAGAAGACAAGTATAGAGTGATAGCTTGAGAGAATGGTAGAATCAAATTAGTGTTTTTCAAGGATTGGGGTAACTTGGTCATGTTTACAGGCAATAAGGAATGAGTCAGGGAAAAACTGAAGATTACAGAGGGGGACATAGCATAACTTTGAGGCAGTCTGATGAATAACACGGGAAGAGATAGAATCAAGGCCACATATAGAGAACATGTAGAGAATAAGTGGAGATTAGGATAGAGGAGAAGAGAATGAACTATGATGTGAGGGGATTGTGAATCAATATAGAGGGCTAAAATAGGGAGTTCAGTTTATTTTGAAAGATAATGGAGATATTATCTTAGAACTATTAGGTTCATACCTAACAAAGAACATTTTGAGTTTCACATCGTCATTTATGAATAGGCCCTAATTTGAGGCATTAGAAACCAGAAAAATAAGAAAAGGATGGGATATCAAGAGAAAGAAGAAACTTAAAAAAAAAAACTATAAAGGTAACAAAGTTGCTTAGCCTGGATTTCATATCAAAGGTACCATCTATCTAGAAGGATACATATTTTTTAAACTTTTTCTTTATACTAAACCAAAATATGATGTCATTTTGCTTCTAAATACATTGGCTTCCAGATATGTTTATTAGTTCCTTCCTCTTTGGCATATATTTAATAGAATACTGCTTCATTCAGTTGTAGCAAACCAATTCTTCTGCTCATTTGTCTATGAAATTTTTATTATCTATTTTTAATCTAAAATTTTTATTTAAATAAATTTATCTAAATTTTTATCTATATCTTTTCCTGTAATACACTTTGTAAGTTCACCCTTACAAACAACATAATTCTCAAATGTTATAGGGGGTGTTTGATAAATGTCTCTTGAATGGAAACAATCAGACTCATAATTTTTTTTCCAATCTCTAATTGGGTCATAATAGGATTATAGATTGAGTCAGAAGGAATCTTACTGTATATCTATTCTGACCCAGTCAGATGGGAACAGTGAGGCCTCAAGATCCAACATGTAGAAAAATGATCTTCTGAAAAAATCCTTCTGAGGGCAGAGGCAAGATGGTAGAATAGAAAGACACATATACTCTAGCACTTCCCCAACAGCCCACAGAATACCTGTAAAAAATGACTCTCAATAAATTCTAGAGCAGCAGGAGCCACAGAACAACAGAGTGAAAGAGGTTTCCAGCCAAGGATAACCAGGAAGTCCAACAGGAAAGGTATATCTCATGAGATGCTGAGCAGAGCCCAGCCCTGCCCACACAGCACTGTGTGAAACAGGACCTGAAGAGACCTCCAGGGCAGAATTCCCAGCAGGGAGGGTCCCAGATCCCTCAACCCACAAGGAACCAAGAAAGCTCCAAAGATCAGTGTAGGAGAGCTTTCCCACCTGGAAGAGAGGGGAACAGGGTTCCCATAGCACTGTCCCCAGGCAGCGGCAGAGGTGGCAACAGCAGCAGGAGGTGAGTAACTATGGTGGCCATAGAAGCAGCCTGGGTCCATTGTCCAGGCAGCTCAGCTTAAAGCTTCTGATGGAATTGAGCAGCTGATCTGAACCTCAGCCTTGTATTGGGGAGAGGAGAAGCACTAGGACCCCTCCTCTTGATAAAGGATTTAGAAGTCAAGTAACTGGTTGGGAAAATGCCCAAAAAAGGGAAAAAAATAAGGCCATAGATGGTTACTTTCTTGGTGAACAGGTCTACTCCCATTATTTCAGACAAGGAAGAACAAGGCTTACTGTCACAGGAAGTTAAGACCCCTGCCTCCAGGGCCTCCAAAGTGAACTTAAACTAGGCTCAGGCAATGGAAGAGCTTGAAAAGTGAGTTAGCAGCTTGCTAAAGGAGAACCAAAAAAATGCTGAGGAAAATAACACCCTGAAAAAGAGGCTAACTCAATTGGAAAAAGAGATCCAAAAAGCCAATGAGGAGAAGGAGGCATTAAAAAACAGAATTAGCCAAGTGGAAGAGAAGGTTCAAAAGCTCACTGAACAAAACAGTTCTCTAAAAGAGAGAATCAAGTTCAGGAAAATGAATGACAATGAGATAAACCAAGCAGTTAGAAAACAAAACCAAAAGTCTGAAAAAATAGAAGGTAATGTGAAACATCTCATAGGAAAAACAACTGACCTGGAAAATAGATCCAGGAAAGACAATTTAAAAATTATGGGACTTCCTGAAAGCTATGATCAAAAAAAGAGCCTAGACGTTATCTTCCATGAAATTATTGAAGAAAATTGTCCTGATATTCTAGAACCAGAGAGCAAAATAAATATTGAAAGAATCCACTGATCACCTCCTGAAAAGAGAAACTCCTAGGAATATTGTGACCAAATTTCAGAGTTCCAATGTCAAGTAGAAAATACTGCAAGCAGCTAGAAAGAAACAATTCGAGTATTGTGGAAATACAATCAGGATAACACAGGATCTGGCAGCTTCAACATTAAGGGATCAAAGGGCTTGGAATAGGATATTCCAGAAGTCAAAGGAGCTGGGATTAAAACCAAGAATCACCTACCCAGCAAAACTGAGTATAATACTTCAAGGGAATAAATGGTCATTCAGTGACATAGAGGACTTTCAAGCATTTGTGATGAAAAGATCAGAACTGAATAGAAAATTTGACTTTCAAACACAAGAATCAAGAGAAACACGAAAAGGTAAACAGAAAAGAGAAATCATAAAAGACTTTCTAAAGCTGAACTGTTTACATTCCTATATGGAAAGATAATATTTGTAACTCTTGAGACTTTTCTCAGTATGTGGGTAGGTAGAGGGATTTATACACACACACACACACACACACACACAGATAGAGAGTACAGGTTGAGCTGAATCAGAAGAGATGATATCCATAAAAAATAATAAAATAAAAATTAAGGGGTGAGGGAGGAAAATACTGGGAGGAGAAAGGGAGAAATGGAATGGGGCAAGCTATAACTCATAAAAGAGATAAGAAAAATCCATTCAATGGAGGAGAAAAGGGAGAAGATGAGAGGGGAAAAGTGAAGCTACTCTCTCCTCATGTGGCTTAAGGAGGAAATAACATACTTACTAAATCTGATATGAAAATCTATCTTACACTACAGGAAAGTAGGGGAGGAGGGGACAAGTGGGGTGAGGGGGGATGATAGAAGGGAGGGCAAGTAGGAGAAGGGAGTAACTAGAAGTAATCACTTTTGGGAAGGGGCAAGGTCAAATGAGAGAATTAAAAAAAAGGGAGGGAGAACAGGGTAGGATAGAGGGTAATATAGTTAGTATTACACAACATGATTATTATGGAAATCTTTTACAAAACGACACATATATAGCCTGTATTGAATCGCTTGCCTTCTCAGTGGGAATGGATAGGGAAGGAGGGAGAGAATAAAATAATAAGCAGTATCTATCTAAAACCTTCAGCAAGCATTATATGCAATGGGGATAAGCTAGATGCATTCCCAATAAGATCAGGGGTGAAACAAGGTTGTCCATTATCACCACTATTATTCAATATGGTACTAGAAATGTTAGCTGTAGCAATTAGACAAGATAAAGATATTCAAGGAATTAGAATAGCCAAAGAAGAAACTAAGTTATCACTCTTTGCAGATGATATGATGATTTACCTAGAGAATCCCAGAGATTCAAGTAAAAAATTACTTGAATTAACAAACAACTTTGGCAAAGTTGCAGGGTACAAAATAAACCCACACAAATCCTCTGCATTCCTATATATTAGCAACAAAGTTCAACAGCAAGAGATAGAAAGAGAAATCCCATTTAAAGTTAGGGTAGACAGTATAAAATACTTAGGAGTCTACCTGCCAAAACAAACCCAGGGACTATATGAACACAATTACAAGACACTTTTTGCACAAATAAACTTAGATTTAAGTAAGTGGAAAAACATTAGTTGCTCATGGGTAGGCCGTGCTAATATAATAAAAAATGACAATTCTACCCAAATTAATATACTTATTTAGTGCCATACCAATTAAACTATCAGACAATTACTTTCTAGAGCTGGATAAAATAATATCAAAATTCATTTGGAAAAACAAAAGGTCCAGAATATCAAAGGGACTAATGAAAAGAAATGCTTGGGAAGGTGGCCTAGCGCTACCAGACCTCAAACTGTACTATAAAGCAGCAATTATCAAAACCACTTGGTATTGGCTAAGAAACAGAGAGGTAGACAAGTGGAATAGACTTGGCACTCAAGATGCAGTAGGCAAGGAATATAGCAACCTTCTGTTTGATAAACCCAAGGACCCCAGCTTCTGGGATAAGAACCCATTGTTTGACAAAAATTGCTGGGAAAACTGGATAACAGTGTGGTGGAAATTAGGCATAGACCCATACCTGACACCGTACACAAGAATAAAGTCCAAATGGGTACATGATTTAGGTATAAAGATTGATACCATGAACAAACTGGAGAAGCAAGGAATAGTGTATTTATCAGATCTATGGAGAAGGGAAGAATTCTTTACTAAAGGAGAGATAGAATGCATTATGAAATGCAAAATGGATAACTTTGAGTACATTAAACTGAGAAGTTTTTGCACAACCAAACCCAATGCAACCAAAATCCGGAGGGATGTAGTAAATTGGGAAAAAATTTTTACAGCTAAGCTCGGGGATAAAGGCCTCATTTCTAGAATATATAGAGAACTGACCCAAATGTATAATCATACAAGTCATTCCCCAATTGATAAATGGTCAAAGGATATGAACAGGCAATTTTCAGAGGAAGAAATTAAAGCTATCTATAATCATATGAAAAAATGCTCTAAATCACTATTGGTTAGAGAGATGCAAATCAAAACAACTCTGAGGTACCACATCACACCTATAAGATTGGCAAACATGACAGAACAAGAAAATGATAAATGCTGGAGAGGATGCGGGAGAGTTGGAACACTAATTCATTGTTGGTGGAGCTGTGAGCGCATCCAACCATTCTGGAGAGCAATTTGGAACTATGCCCAAAGGGCTACAAAAATGTGCATACCCTTTGACCCAGCAATATCGCTACTAGGACTATATCCCCAAGAGATCATAAAAATGGGAAAGGGTCCCACATGTACAAAAATATTTATAGCTGCACTCTATGTAGTTGCCAAAAACTGGAAGTCAAGGGGATGTCCATCAATTGGGGAATGGCTGAATAAATTATGGTATATGAATGTAATGGAGTACTATTGTGCCATAAGAAATGATGAACAAGAAGACTTCAGAGAGGCCTGGAAGGACTTATATGACCTGATGCTGAGTGAAAGGAGCAGAACCAGGAGAACTTTATGCACAGCAACAACCACAGTGTGTGAGAGTTTTTTCTGGTAGACTTAGATTTTTGTAATAACACAAGAACTTCTGAAAAAAAAAAAAAAATCCCAATGGTGGACCTCAAGGCAAAATGCCTTCCACACTCAGAGAGAGAAATATGGAAGTCACTTACATAACGCAGCAGATCATGTTTGTGTATGTGTATTTGTTTGTGTATCATGTTCTGATTTGTTATACGGATTCTTTCATTTATCTTAGTCTGACTACATAGCATGACTATAGTGAAAATATACTCAATAGGAAAGTATATGTAGAATCTATACAGAATTGTATGCAGTCGTGGGGAGGGAGGGAGGTAGTGGGGGGTGGGTGGGGAGGGATAAAATCGCAATTGTATGGCAGTGATTGTTAAACATTAAAAAAATAAAAAAAATTAAAAAAAAAGTATTAGAAACGATGGTTGAGAATTATTATTGCATATAACAGGGCAAAAAGAAATACAGGTAATGGGGTATAGAAATTTATCTTGCCCTACAAGAAAGAGAGAAGATGGGGATAATGGAAGGGTGAGGTGTGATAAAAGGGAGAGTACATTGAGGGAAGGGATAATCAGAATGCAAGGTATTATGGCGAGGGGAGAGATGGGGAGAAAAATTGGAACTCAAAATTTTGTGGAAATGAATGTCAAAATCTAAAAATAAATTTTAAAAAATCCAACATGTATTAGTGTTACTAAAGTTCAAGGATATTGCCCTTTCTCCCTTTTACCCTGTCATATTTACTTCTCCTACACCTCAGGCCAAATCAAATTACCAAAGAATTCTATATCATATATCACTGCCATCCTTCTAGTTACCCAGGTTCACAACCTCAGAGTCATCCTCTACTTCTCATACTTCCTTGCTCCTCATGTTCAATAAATTGTCAATATTTGTCATTTCTACATCTTCAGCATTTCACACTTCTGTCTCTTTTTCCTCCCTCACAAAATTATCACCTTAGTTCAAGCCTTCATCACCTCTCACCTAGAAAGTCTTAATAGCTTCCTAACTGGTCTATGTTAAAGTTCTCCTGTCTCCAATACATCATCCACACAGCTGCTGAAATGATTTCCTGAAGTACAGTTCTGACCAAGTCACCCTCTTGGTCCATAAACCCAGTGCTTCCCTCTTACCCCACGATTAAATGCAAACTCCATTTTGCATTTCAAGACCTTTACAACTTGAGTCCAACTTATAAATTACTTTCTTCCATCAGCTTTTTATACAGATTCAATTAAACTAGCTTTCTTGCTGTTATTTACAAATAACATTCTATCTCACATCTCTGTGCCTTTGCATAGGCTGTCCTCCCATGGCTGGAATGCTCTAACTCCTCCTCACCTTTACCTCTTACAATTAGAAGCCCTTCAAAACTCAGCTCAAATGCCATTTCCAAATGAGACTTTTCTTCATCCTCTTCCCTCCCATACTAGTGCCTTCCTTTCCTACAAATAATGTATCCCAAAAGTCTTAGTACAGTTTAAACTGTGAGAGTTTAAAACTGCATCAAGATTTTTGTTACACTCAATATGTACTTTGTATACATTTTATAGTACACGACTCGATTTGGAATTAGGAAGACCTGGACTGAAGTTCTGCCTCTGACTCTTAAGACTGTGTTACCCTAGGCAGATTCCCCAGGACTCTCTGAACCTTCATTTCTTTATCTTTAAAATGGAATAGTAACTAGTGACTACAACTCTGGCTTCTTTTGAGGATCAGAAAAGATCCTAAGCACTATCTGGAAAGTGTTTAGCAGACTAGAAAGCTCTGTATCAATGTCGGTTACCAAGTACATCAATGAGGATTTTTTTTTTATTGTCTCAATGGTGGTTAAAGAGTAGATGCACCTACAGAGAAGTTATAGAATCAGTAAGATCCCTAGATGATAAAACTGAGCAACAGAGAGTAGTGGTTCTGAGGAAATTCTTATTCATCTTTCTTCTAGGCTGCTAGCCAACTCTTCAAGAGCAGCCACTTTCGTAGAATTAGCAAGTATTTGCTAACGTCATCCTCTTGATTGGGAGAAAGGCAACTTCTGCTTGTGTGGCTTTTGCCCCTTGGCTTTCCATTCCCATTCAGGAAGCAAACCTCTTCCCAACAGCTTTCTGTCTAGTCCTATCTCACCGTATATTCAGCAGGAGAACTGCTGGGGAAAAGAATTCAATTCTACTCTCACAACAAACTTCTATCCTCATTATTTTCCCCATTGCCTTTTCCCTAGGAGAATATAAGCTCTTTGAGGGAGGAACTGGTTTTCCCTTTATATATCCCAGGCCAAGTGCACAACCTACTGAAACACAGTGGGAAATAGTAAAAACATGTTGGTTTGTACTGTATTACATTCCAGTGGATTGGGACTTCCATGAGGTTAGAAACAACTTGATTTTTTTGTCTTTATTTCTCCAGCACATAGTAGGTGCTCAGTAAATACCTATTGAATTTAATTGGAGGGAACACAAAAGCAACTGGACTGAGACTGCAGGCATAGGTAAAAAGTCTCAGCTTCAAAAAATATAGTAGTTGGGTGAGAAACACAGGAGTGGAATTATTGAGTACTGAGAATGAGTAGGAAGGGAAGATTTGTGGGTAAAGGAAGCAAAAAGACTTAAGTATATAAATGTGGATGGACCTCTGCGGGGAGTAAAAGACTGTGTGCACTTAGGGGATGAAGAAATTATAATATGGGATAAGGGGAAAAAGTATTAAATTTGGAGTCAGACCTGAATTCAAATCTTGACTCTGCTATGGAATGATAGTACATATTGAATTTAAGCAAACTTCCCTTATCCCTACTACCATTTGCCCTCATCTGGGATTCTGAAGACCAGATTCTGGATTCTGAATTACCTCACTCACTCTAGCTTTACTTGCCTTGACCCAGTGGAGGCAAATAGTGAAATGCAATTTTTAGATAGCTAGATTGATATAAATATACACATGCATATATGCACACATATGTATTGTGCGAATGTATGGATATATAATACATGTTTTTACATACGTAAAGATGTGTATTATGTACATGTATTTAGAACCAGGAAAGCCTGGGTTCAATTTCTACCCCTCAAACATACTGGCTTTATGTAACCTTGAAAAAGTCATTTAGTCTCTTAGGGCCCTAAGCAGCCCTCTAAGACTGTAAGTAGTAAAGAAGATACTCACTGCATGGTAATGGGAGTCTCCTTATGGGCGGTTCTCTGTACCAAAAAATCACAGGTACAATCCCTATCCCCTCTCTACTTACTTTAAATAACTCTAGGGACCTATATAAATGAACTCTTCCTTTTGAAAAATTAGTTCAGGAAAGGAGATTGCCAGGACTTGTATCAAAATTTCAAAAACAAAACCTGTGCCCTTCCTTCACCTGACAGTCTTTCTCAACAGAGAGATATCATGGTCTGGAATATGAGATTATTAAAAATAACACAAGACAAAACTGACTGTAGATGTGTAATTCAACAGGTCTCTTGCTAATCAATGTGTTTTGTGTGTGTGTGTATGTGTATGTTTAATTTGCTTTTAAATCTGACACTGACAAGAGTTCTGATGTTAACAGAGACTTCTCCTGTCTTTCTGGGGTCATCTTCCCTGGATGTAATAGAGAATTTCCCAAAGTTTGAAAAGCCTTGAGAATTTCTCTGTCACTGAATACCTCAGAGGCATATGAAATATTTTCATTAAGCAAGTCCTAAAAAGAAAGAGGCAGGCTAGGTAAAAGAACATCTAAGAGAGGATTTTGGACTCATAGATCACATCTCGGTTTTTTTGGTTGGTTATTGTCTCCCTCATTAGATTGTGACCTCCTTGAGGGCAGGGAAGGTCTTTTGTCCCTTTTTATATCCCCAGTAATTAGCACAGTGGCTAGCACATAGTAGATGCTTGGCAAATATGTGCTTGCTTGGAGTTAGCAAATCTAATCAAAAGGATTTTTAAGTGAAAAGGAAGCAGGATAGAAAAGAACTACCTCTGTACACTTACCACAGAAAGTAGCTCTAGATTGTTAGAATAGCAGTAAAGATGCCCAGTAATTCACAAGAGGAAAAAAAATCCAAGAAAGAAACCACCCAGAGCTTCAGATGTCTATAAATATATGCAGAGTACAAGTGAACTGGAGAAGGAAAAAGAAAAATCTTTGAAACAATGAAAGAGATCCAAAAGTGCAATAGCCTATTTCAGGGAGTTTTTTCTTATCTTTTCACTTCTCATCTCTTGCCTTTAAACAAAAACTTCTCAAGGTTGTTGTAGAGTAAATCATTATTCAGGCTGCATGGAGTCTCTGAAGTGCCTTCAGACTCTTACAATTCTTGGTTTAGTACTTTAATGCTTAACTAACCACCATCCTTGTTAACCCTTTGAAATTCTGTTCCTCTTAACTTAACCCCCCCACCATTTGAATTCTCTTCTTTCTCCCTGGCTGTTCATCATCACTGGAGAAATTCAAATAGGTTTCATATTTTCTACAAATTTGTGGTGCACAATCCTACCTTGGAGGAGGGGAGAGAGCAGCTAGGTGGCACAGCAACTAGAACACTCAGCTTGGAATCAGGAAGATTCATCTTCATGACTTCAAATCCAGCTTCAGACAGTAGGTGTGACCCTGGGCAAGTAACTTAAAACTGTTTGCCTCAGTTTCCTCCTCTGTAAAATGAGCTGGAGAAGGAAATGGCAATGACTTCAATATCTTTGCCAAGAAAACCTTTAAATGGAATCACAAAGAGTCGCACATGACAACACAACAGCAAGAACAAATCCCACCTGAGCCCTCACTGCTGCTCAGAAATCCTTCTATTCTGGTCTTCTGCCTCTTTCTCATTCTTTACAATGGGTACCACAGATCTTTTCTTCTTTCCTCAAGTCTTACAACTCTTAGGATAAACTAGTTGTCCTTCTAGTTGAGTGAAATCTTCAAATACCCTTCTCTACTCTTCTAGATTTCTTAGTGTAATGCTCCTTTCCATTAGGACGGGTGGGGAAGATGGGGATGAGGTTGCTAGCAAGCCCCATTTTGCTATGCAACAACTAACTCAAGGAAGTCTGAGGTTGCCATGACAAAGCTGATTTAAGCCAGAAAATATTTAAAGAAATATATAAGAAAGTTGTAATACTTCAAGGTATTAAGAGAGTTACAAAAATATTGATCTAGAATATTAATGCTGCCCCAATATTATGGGGACCTGTGCTTCCATTTATATAGAAAGCTCCCAATGTGAAATTTCTTCCCCAATAAAGAGCAATACCTTTTCTGCAACTTACAGCGTAAGAGAGTTGCCAAGTTGAGAAGTTGTGAATTGGCCAAGACCACACAGCTAGTATGTGTCAGAGGTCAGACTTTAACCCAGGTCTTCTTGACTATAAAACCAGATCTCTAAGCACTTATGCAAATCTTACTCTTGCACTAAATAATTTGAAAGTTTAATAAGGGAAAATATAATAATAATTTTGTTAGAAGAAATAAACTAATAATATTTCTGAGTTACAGAATTTTAAAATTGGAAAGAACCTCAGAGGCCACTGAATCCAAGCTATATCTACCCTGTATTAAGCCCCACTATTATATATCAGACAAGTAGTCATTCAGCCACTTTTAGAAGACTTCAAAGGAAGAAAAACTCAACACAACTAGGAAATTAACAATCCCTCCTAGATATGTTAAATCATGCAAAAAAAAGACAAAGTTACAAAGTGTTAAAGAAATTAAATTTTTTTAATATATGGAAAGAACATAATGAAAGCAGCAGACAATATATATTTTCTCCCATATACATATGGAACATTCACAAAAATATATAATGTTTTAGATCAAAATGAAGTTGTATTCAAATTTTAAAAGGCAGGAATCTTTAGCACCATATTGATATCATATAATGCAATAAAATAGTAAGCAAACAGTGAGAATATGTTCAGAAGATGCAGGCCTGCACAGAAAAAATATTTAAATGATTTATTGGATAATCCTGGGTAAAAGAATAAGTTACAGAAGTAATAACAGGTTACCGCAAAGACAACAACATAAATTACAGTGTATTAAAATTTAGATGATTCAACCAAAGCAGAACAAAAAGGCAGCTTCATAACCCTGAGCACCTATGTTAACAAAAGAAAAAAGGAGAAATGTAACTGTCTGTCTTAAAGAAACTAGAAAATAACAAACCAAGAAGTGCATGGAAAAAGAAATTCAAAAAGGAGTAGGAAATAATAACAGCAAACAAAAGACCCATTGAATTGATAAAAAACAAACACTTTAGTTTATTTTCTGTCCCTTATGCAACCAAATTTCTCACAGTCTATCCAAAAACGTGCTTCTTTGCACATAAATTTTTAGCAATTTTTCTCAAACCAAAGTTCTTTTCCTATCTCTTTCAGGTACCAAACTATTTGCCTATGAAAAAATTGATATTTTTCATTCTTTACTAGTTGATTTACTTCCAGTTTAATAATTTTTCTAAATAAATGAATTTTCTATTTAAACTAGTTGCTCTAATTTGGTCCATTTTTTCTGCCCCTTTCAGCACCAAGCTTCTCCATAGGGGAGGGCAGTGCTTTCAAATAGCTAATAGGAATGGCTAACATTTATTTAGTTCACTTGCTATGTGCCAGACACTTTTGCTAAGCACTTTACAATTATCATTTCATTTGATCTTCCAAACAACCTGGGAGGTAGTTTTATTATTACTTTATTATAATTATCTCCATTTTATAGATGAGGAAATTGAGGCAAATAGCAGTTAAATGACTTGCCCAGGGTCACACAGCTAGTAAGTAGTGCCTGAGGTCAAATTTGAACTCAGGTTTTCCTGACTTCCTGCTCTATCCACTGTGCAACCTACTTATTTGTAGAGATCAATAGCTTACACAAGATTAGGGAGGTGATAGTCCCACTGGCCTCCTCAGACCTTATCTGGGTATGGTGTTCAGTTCTGAATGTCATGGTTTAAAAAGGATACTGAAAAACTCAAAAGTGCCCAGAGGAAGGGAACCCAATTGGTGAAGGGCCTTAAGTCTATGACATAATAACATCAGCTGATGGATCTGACATGTTTAACTTCATGAAGTGACAGAACTAGGAGAGCATTGTACACTGTAAAAGCAGTTTTGTATGATGAAGAACTTAAGACTTAACTATTCTCAGCATTACAATGACCCAAGATAATCCTAAAGAACACATAATGAAATATGCTATCTGCCTCCAGAGAAATAACTGATATTGTCTGAATACAGGATGAAATATACTACTTTTCTTTCTTTTTTCTCCCTCCTCCCTCCCTTCCACACATTTTCTCTCCTCTTTCCAAGTCTTCTTGTACAAAATGACCAATATGGAGATGTTTTACATGATTGCACATGTATAAGCTATATGGAATTGCTTACCATTTCTGAGAGGTGGGAGAATAAGGGATAGAATTTGAAACTCAAAACTTTTTTTTAAAGGTTTAAAATTGTTTTAGCATATGTGCAACTAGGGAAAAACTAAATTACTTTTTAAGCCTGAAAGGGAGGGGTAGGAAGAATAGGGAGGGAGGGAGAGGAATGTGACAGCCATCTTCATGTATTTGAAGAGTTGTCATTTAGAAAAGGGATTAGACTCATTCCTTTTGGCCCCAGAAAGCAGAACCAGAAGCCTGGTAGAAGTCAGAAAGAGGACAATTCCAGCCTCCTGGCACAAAAAAGCTTCCTAACAATTAGAATTGTTCAAAAGTGGAATGATCTACCTTCTGAGGTTTCCCCTATATGAAGGTCTTCAAGGACAAACTGTTGGGCATAACATAGTTAGGATCCCTCTGTTATAAGATCTTCATAGAAGATCTATCCAATATGCTAGGGGCAGCTAGGTGGTGCAGTGGATAGAGCACCAGTGCAGGAGGCAGGAGGACCTGAGTTCAAATCTCACCTCAGACACTTGACACTCACTAGCTGTGTGTGACCTTGGGCAAGTCACTTAACCCCAATTGCCTCATCCTGAGTCATCTCCAGTCATCCTGATGAATATCTGGTCACTGGATTCAGATGGCTCTGGAGGAGAAGTGAGGCTGGTGACCTGCATAGCCCTCCCTCACTCAAAACAAAGCCAAGTGCAAGTCATGTCATCATTTCTTTTATGGCATGATCTTCTTCAGCAACGAAGAACGAACACACACATCCAATATGCTATGAGTCTTCCTCTAGTGAGGGATGTGTTAGAATCATCTTCAACCAGATTCTGAGAGCCAATTGTTAAATTTCAGTGGATTCTTTACACCTAGGGAATCAGCAATTTCTCAGGTGTAAAGGCACACACTGAAAATATATACATACATGCAAAATCAGCAAAAGTTACATAACACACACATACATGCATGCATGCATACATACATATACCAAAAGCAACAACACAGTGTGACCTGAAGTCAGTTGTTTGACTGTAAAGGCATGGTCTTCCGTATTAATAATATCATTTGTGAAAGCTTATCGTTTCCTTTCTCATACTTTCATCGATGATACCTTAGATACATGCATAGATCATTTTCCCATATATAGCTGGGAAATTGAGAATATAGCACTCAGTGGCTAGAAGGTAATAAGCATTTGATACATACTTGTTGATTGATTGATAAAGGTTAGAACTTATTGGTGATATCTTGATCTCTCTTTTTCCAGTAGTAATACAAGCCACCAATTTTTTCCATCTCTTTAGTATCTTTCTTACTTTCAAATTAAAAAAAAAAAAATCCCACAATGAACTCAAAACTCTGTCACCTCCAGAATAAAATTCCACTCTGTATGCTATGTATGATGCAACGTTTTTTTCTTGTCTTTTGCTCCTTAGTCCTTTTCTACTCCTTCAAATAACACATCAAGTGGTGTGGTATTATTGTCTGTGTTGTCTGCATTATCATTAAATGCCACCCCCACCCACACAAAAAAAACTATTAAAGGAATATTGATATCTTTTCCATTTTTCACCTGTGTTTCCATGTATTATCTTCTTTACAGTTTCACCTTCAAAGGCTCTTAGTCTGAACTGGATTAATTTGGTCTTACATCAAGCTTTCTACAAGCTTTGTTTTTTCCTTCAACCATTCACCATAAAGTTTTGTAAATTAGTTTATATTCTAAACAAGTGTCGCCTTTGGATGACATACCTCTCTTTGGCAAGATCAAGTACTTTCTGACTAAAACGGTTCCTGGAATTTCTTGGCCTTCTTCTGACAGTTGCTTTACATCAGTCAAAGTTCAATGTGGATTCCTTTTCATTTGTCCATTTCCCCATTTTTCTGGTATCTTCAGTTTTGGAGGGAATAGGCTAGGTTGAAACTGTTCTAATTGTTTGGCAGACTTTATTATAATCTTTATCTTTTTTCATTCTAATTTGGGGTTCATTTTACTCCTTGTCTGACAAGTTGATGGTATGATGGGGTGGTTTCAGCCTGTCCTTTCATGTATGTATAGCTCTTCAGGTGTGTAAACTCCTTCCATTGATGCAGATAGGTGATGTATGGCCTTACTTTCCTGGAGCACTGAGTGGTTGTGACTTGCCCAGAATCACACAATATTTGTTGGAGGCAGGACTTAACCAAGGCCTTCCTGACTGGAGTGGGACTTCTGTGCTATATGTCCTCTCTTTCTGTTTATGCAGAATCAATAATATAGTGGATTGGAGAGTTACATAAACTGTTGAAGTTGTTTAGCACACTGATCCACGATTAGCTTGACAAAATTTGGAGAATTTTAAATGCTGTATAACAAAGGGCTTCAGGATGATGGTGACAGATGTTATTCATGTTACGCTTTGGGATTTGCAAAACATTTCACATATATATCATTTTGCTGGATCCCCACAACACTCCTGGAAGGAAAGTGTTGCCAGTGGCACAGTTGTTGCTCAGAAATACACAGATTTCTTATATAATCATCATGGACAATATGATGAAAAATTAACTGGATGACTTTCCAATTAGATGTATTCAGAATTGGCTGAATTACCCTGCCCAAATTAATTAACTGATTGACATTGATTCAGAGAGATGGAGAATGTTACAGGGTCTGGTCCTTGACCCTGTTTATCAATTTTTTAATCTAAAGTATGCTTGATGTACCTGCAGATGACACAAAAAAAAAAGAAGACTAGATTATACATTAGATAGTAGAATTAGTCTCCAAAATCATATTACATGGCTGGAATTAATGGGAATAAAATAAAATATGGCAAAGATAAATGTTTCAATGGAGATCAGTCTTAAGAGTTTAAAAGGTTTCAAAGAAACTCAAAGATAACAAGGACCTTAGAAGACATCTAGCCCAATTCGTATCCAAATATTCCTTCCTTCTACTTCATGTACATTCCTATATTTCATTCAAAAAATCAATTATGCAAGAATACCAGAGAGCAGACATGTTTATATATCTTTAGATCCTAGCTCAAAGAAACATAAACTTAGAGTTGAAAGTGATTTTGGCCATCACTTCCAAAGGTGAGGAAACCCACGCCCTCAAGGCCAGATGTGGCCTTCTAGGTCCTCAGGTGCAGTCTTTTGATTGAGTCCAAGTTTTACAGAATAAATCCTTTTATTAAGAAGATTTGTCCTGTGAGGTTTGGATTCAGACAAAGAGTTGTGCTTGAGGACCTAGAAGGCCACATGTGACCTTGAGCCACAGGTTCTTCACCCCTGACTTAGTCCAATTTGCTCATTTCATAGACTTGGAAACTGGGGTCCGAAATGGTTAAATGAAACAATTCCATCTCGTGTCCTGTGACTCCAACATAAGTTCTCTTCCCACTCTAATACACCTAACCAACAGTTGGTATTTAAAAAAAAACAAAAAACTTTTTGGGCTTAGTGAACTTAATGATCACAATAAATATCAAAAATATGCCATGGGAGACAGAAAGCTATTGCTGTTTTAGACTACGTTAATAGGTCTACAATGAATGAGAGAAGTTATAAATCCTAATCTACTGCTGATCAACCAGACCTAAAGCAAGGGCGTCAAATTCAAATAAAAGCAGAATCCGCTAATCCATACCTATGGGTCCCTGAACTTTTATTTGGGAAACTCCATATTAACATTTTCTATAGTCTATTATATTCTTATTTATTTTTCTAAATAATTCCCAGTTACTTTTTAATCTAGCTCCCACAGCATTTAGCAAGCATCATATTTGACATCTCTGACCAAGAGTATATGTTCAGTTCCGGCCACCAAATGTTTCATGGGACATTTACCAACTGGAACCAACCTAGAACAGGACAGTCAGGATGCTGGGAGGATTCAAAAACATTTAAAGGAACTAGGAATACTTAGCCTGGGAAAGAAAAATTGTAGGAGGGAGCATGATGGCTATCTTCAAATACCTTAAATTATTCCCACTCCCCATTAAATCTTAGTGTCTTCCCTCTGAGATTAGCTTCAATTCATCTTGTATTTACTGTGTTTGTATGTAGTTGTTTCTATGTTATCTCTTTCATTACAGGGTGATCTCCCTGAGGACAGGGACTGGGTTTTTTTGTTGCTGTTGTTTGTTTATTTTTTTAATCTTTTGTTGTAACCCCAGCACATAGCACAATGCCCAGCACAATAAATTCTTGTTGGTTTGACTAAATAGACAAGAAAGATTAAGAATGTTCTACTTGACCACAAAGGGCAGAAGTAGAATCACTATACAAAAGTAAGAGAGAAGCAGATTTTTTACTTAACACAAGGACAAGCATTTTACACAATCTAAAATTGAAATAGACTTCTTTGGGAGACAGTGAGTTTCCATCACTAGAGATATTCAACATTAGATTGGATGATGAAGAGGGAAAGGATGATGCATTTATTAAGTACTACTGTGTGCCAAACACTGCACTAAGCACTTTGTAAATTTTATCTCATTTGATTCTCATAACCCTGTGAAATAGGTAGTATTATGATCTCCATTTTACAGTTAAGGAAACTGAAGAACATAGAAGTTAAGTGATCTGCCCAAGGTCACACAGCTAGTAAGTGACTGAGATTGGATTGGAACTCAGGTCTTCCTGACTCCAGGCTTAATGTTCTATCTTCTAGACCAGCTATCTGCCTTAAGTGGAGGAGATTCATATTTCAGGTGAGAGCTGCATAAGATGTCCTCTAAGATTCTGTGTTCTTCACTATGTGTGTCCTTTGACTGACTCAGACCAAACTTCTGAGGTTCTAGAGATCAAAAAAGACTCACAAGCTATACTAAAGCAAAGGAACCAGTTGGATATAGTCATCAGGCCTATCTGGCTACACACTCCCAGGAACAAGGATCCTTTGGGGGCAATTCAGTTCCCCTTTGCAGTCTACTTTGTCATGATTGAGAGGATACCTTGTGTGAAATAACAGTTCTGTGATCCTTGACAGAAGAAACTGTCTTTGTAAGCAGCCTTTCACCCTGAGCTTGTACTAACTCCCAAGTTCTATCTAAGTCAGTGTGACTTTTTGATGATTCACTTTGGCAAGTCTGGACCTCACCAAAAAAAAAAAAAAATCTCTTAAAACAAAACTAAAGAATGTATCAGTAGCGAGGTGGATGATGATGCTTTGGGGGGTTGTGGACAAACCAAAAAGGTATCATTAGTACCACTCCACTTTTGAATAGATTTGTAGGCTCTGCTTGCTTTGACAACTGCAGCTAAAAAAGACTAGAAATCTCCACTGCACTTTTAAAAATATACACTTATATTTGTGAACTCTTTGTAAAACCTGTATATATTATCTGAGAGAAAAAACAGGAGCTTTTCAGCAAACCAAGTAAGACACTGAAATTCCCAAGCCAACAAGAAAACTATTATTAGTTCAAGGCAGTCCTAAAACCAATTGTTTTCTAGCCTTCATCTTCCTAATCATTGTTAGGAAAGTGATGGAGAACAGACCTGTGATTTCACTAGCAATGGGAAACTCCTGAATGAGAAAAAGCCTTCCAACACATGGATACCTTGCCCACATCTTATAGCCTAAGAATTGCTGCAACACTTAGAGACTTGCCCAGGGTCATCCAGCAAGCATGTATTAGAGGATGACCATAAACTCTGGTTCTGAGGGTTGCTCTCTATACAGTAAGCCCTGGTGCTTCTCCTTGACAATAAAATTTCCATGAAGGAAAACTGCTAGAGGTCTATGAAACTACTTCTACCTGTGCCAGCGCAAGGGAACTCCTAACTCCTGCTGTCAGTCTGATCTCCTATCAATGATGCAGAGGCAAAAAAGAGCGACCTTCCCTTTAACTCCATGTCTTTTTAAAAAAAATTTTTTTTTTTAATTTTGAGTTCCAAATTCTTTCCCTCCTTCTAGCACCTCTACCATCCATTGAGAAGGCAAGCATATATCAATACATCTGAAGTCATGAAAAACATTTCCATAGCACCCCACTGGGGAAAAAAAGCAGGAAAAGTAAAGTCAAAAAATATACTTCAATCTGCCCTCAAAGTCCATAAGTTCTCTCTCTTTTTCTGCAGTTGGATAGCATGTTTCATCATGAATCCTTTGGAACGTCATGGATCATTGTATTGATCAAAGTAACTAAGTCTTTCACAGTTGGTTACCATTATAATATTACTGTTACTGTGTACAGTAATCTCCTGGTTCTGTTTGCTTCAATCTGTATCAATTCATAGAGGTCTTCTCAGGTTCTCTGAAGCCATTTCTCTAGCTATTTCTTACACAGTGCTTCTTAAACTTTTTCTATTCACAATCCCTTTTTGCCCAAGAAATTTTTATGTTACTCTGGGCATATAGTTATATAAGATAGATAGGTATCCAAATCATTTACTGATAATAATTCATAAAGAAATTTATTTTAAAACAATTCTTTGGTATACATATAATTTTACTGTTTATTAAAGACAAAAACAAATTTCCATACAAATGAGATGGAAGTGCTTGTTTATTTTTAAATAAAGAATTAAATCTTGGCAGAATATTTGACACTGCAGGATGTAAAATATCTTCACTGTTTTTCAGAGTTGGTCACTATTTTGATTTTGTAATCATCAGTGCTGAGAATGCTGCTTTGCATAAATACATAGTACAAAATGGCAGAAGTTTGTTTAGGGTCATTTCAGAAATTGTTGGAAATTCTATCCTAATCCCAAGCCAAAATACATTTAGCAATTTTTTTTAGGAAACTCAGGTTTTAAACTTGTGTTGCTTGATAACTCTGTAAATTTTTCTTGAAATTTTAATTGCATGTGACTGTTTTTTTTTTATTTCAACTGAGTATGGTTTATGAACCCAACTTAGTTTTTTAGAATCAAAATTTGAAGAGAAGTATTTCTAAAACTGTGTCTCTAGGCACTTCAGATGATCAATTATAACTCTTACAATTAAATCTGTGGGAAGGTTATTTTCAATTATAAAATCATCTGTAGCTATAAACATTTCTAAAGAACCATTTTCCATTCTATTCTTCTATATGTTAATTTTTTTGGTAAAACTTTCAATTTTATCTTTTAACATAAATATTACTCTTTTTTCCTTGAGGCAACATTTAAATCATTGAATTTTTAAAAAATGTCCAACAAATAACACAGTTTTGAAAGTGATAAGCAATTACAAAAAAAAATTAACAAAATTGGATTTCTGTTCAGTCAAAAATATAATCTGTTTAAATTTTGCCCTCTTGAGAGCCACATGATTTGACATAGTTTCTTTTTCTTGTCAATTTAGGTGTACTACAATCTGCTAGCAAAAAGACTCTCTCACGTTGTCCTCAGTATTTTTCCCTCCTCAGTCCTTAGCCACTCCTTAGCCACTCATGCGTAACCAAAAAAAATTTTTGTCCTAAAATATAAATAAATATTGCTAATAGTTTCTCAAACACTAGTTTTATTTTATGAAATTACATTTGTTTATGCTTAATTTTAAAAATTGCTGTTCACACTTACATACACATACAACAGTGATGGTGGAGAAATTATTAAAGAGCTTTTGTCTTTACTTACTGCAATTAAACACATGTTTCTGTAAAAAAAGACATCAACGGTTTTTAAAATCAAACATTCTAACATAATATAATCCAAAGATATACAAATTTGATACTTATATGCTGAGAAAGATGCTAGAAAAATATTAGAAGTCTTTATTTTCCATAAGTAAACTGTTATGTTTCTGTAAGAACAGAAAACTTTGTATTAACAGTAAAAACACTGCAATTCATAGCATACAATAGTCTCAAATCTGAGCCAAGGTGTTTCTGGCAGTGTTTGTTGATGTTGTATAGTGTGACAGCCTGCACAGCACAAATTGCACATATGTATTCAGAATCAAGGCTGCAGCAAAGTAGCTAGAAGAAACATGGGCAAGTACTACCAGAAACTCCTCAGATTTGATTTTGAATTAATTTTTGGTCATGCATTCAGGAACCTTTTGCTGTTGCCAAATTTTTCACAACCCCCACATTCAGTTACACAACCCCCCATTTAAGAATTGTTGCCTTATAGCACAATCATATTCCATCACAACTTATTCAGCCATTCCCCAGTTGATGGGTATCCCTTTGGTTTTCATATCTTGATCACCACAAAAAAAAAAAATGCTTTAAACACTTTTGTGCATATAGATCTTTTTCTTTGATCTCTTTGGAATATAAGCCTAATAGTGGTACTGCTAGAGTATAGCATTTTATAGCCCTTTGGGCATCATTGCAAATTGTTCTGCAGAATGGTTAGACTGGTTCACAACTCCACCAACAGTGCAATAGTCTACCTAATTTTCCACATTCACTCTAGCATTTATCATTTTACCTTCATGTTAGCCAATCCGGTATGTGTGAAGTATTATGTGAAAGTTGTTTTAGTTTTTATTTCTTGAATTATTCATTATTTAGAACATTTTTCATATGACTATTGATAGCTTTTATTTCTTCTACTGAAAAATGCTTGTTCATATCCTTTGACCATTTATTAATTGGAAAATGGTTCTTATTTTTATAAATTTGGGTAAGTTCCTATATATTTGAGAAATAAGGTTTTATCAGAGAAATATATTGTAAACTTTTGTAAATTTTCCCCCAGTTTCCTTTTTCCTTCTAATTTGACTATACCACATAATCAAAACTGTCCATTTTATATCTCATTATCTTCTCTATCTCTTGTTTGGTCATAAACTGTTACCTTCTCCATAGATGTGATAGGTAATTTTTCTATGTACCCCTAATTCGCATATTATATCACCTCGTATGTCTAAATCGGGTATCCATTTTGACCTTATCTTGGTGTACAGAGTGGAATGTTGCTATATGCTCAGTTTCTGCCAGACTACTTTCTAGTTTTCTCAAATAGTGAGTTCTTGACCCAAAAGCTTGGATCTTTTGGTTTATCAAACACTAGATTGCTTTGGTCATTTATTATTGTATATCATATATCTAATCTATTCCACTGACTAACCACTCTAGTTTTTATCTAATTCCAAATTATTTTGGTGATTTAGTTTGAAATCTGGTACTACTAGACCTCCTTCCTCTATTTTTTTTTTATCAATTATTAATATTCTTTACCTTTTTTCTTCCAGGTAAATTTATTTTTTTCTAGTGCTTTAAAATAATTACTTGATCATTTTATTGATATGGCACTAAATGAGTAAATTAGACAGAAATATAAATTTTATTATATTACCTCAAACTACCCAGGAGCAGTTAAGATTTATTTTTTTTAAAAAAAAATTCTACTTATTTTTCAATATTCACTTTTATAAGATTCTGAGTTCCAAATTTTTTTTTCTCCCTTCCTCCTTTACCTCCCCTCCCCAAGACAGCAAGCAATCTGATATAGGCTATACATGTACAATCATATTAAACATATTTTCACACTAGTCATATTGTGAAAGAAGAAACATAACAAAAGGGAAAAACCATGAGAAACACACACATACAGAGAAAAAATATCAATATGTATTCAAGTTCCATAGTTCTTTCTCTGAACATGGATAGCATTTTCCATAATGAGTCATTTGGAATTCCTAGATCATTGTATTACTGAAAAGAGCTAAGTCTATCAAAGTTGGTCATTGTACAATGTTGTTGTTACTGTGTACAATAGTTTCCTGGTTCTGCTCATTTCACTTTGTATCAGTTCGTAAAAGTTTTTACAGGTTTTTGGGTTTTTTTTAAAAATCTGCCAGTTCATCACTTCTTATTGCACAATAGTATTCCATTACATTCATATACTACAGCTTGTTCAGCCATTCCCCACTTGATGGGTATCCCCTCAATTTCCAATATTTTCCCACTGTGGAAAGGGCTACTATTAATATTTTCACACATTTAGATCCTTTTCCCTTTTTTATGATCTCTTTGGGATACAGACCTAGTAGTGGTATTGCTGGATCAAAGGATATGCACAGTTTTATAGCTCTTTGGGCATAGTTCCAAATTGTTCTCCAGCATGTTCCACCAACAATGCATTAGTGTTCCAATTTTCTCCACATCTTCTCTAACATTTGCCATTTGCCATTTTTGTCATATCAGCCAATCTGATAGATGTGAGGTGGTACCTCAGAGATGTTTAATTTGCAGTTTTTTAATCAATAGTGATTTAGAGGGGCAGGTAGGTGGCACAGTGGATAGAGCACTGACCCTGGAGTCAGGAGGACCTGAGTTCAAATATGGCCTCATATATTTGACAATTACTAGCTGTGTGATAATGGACAAGTCACTTAACTCTAATTGCCTCATCAAAAAAAAAATAGTGATTTAGAGCATTTTTTCATATGGCTATAGATAGCTTTAATTTCTTCATTTGAAAACTGCCTGTTCATATTTGACCATTTATCACTTGGGGGATGACTTGGATTCTTATAATTTGACTCATTTCTCTATATAGCTTAGAAATGAGGCCTTTACCAGAGACATTGTTTGTAAAAATTGTTTCCCAGCTTTCTGATTTCCCTCTGATCTTGGTTGCATTGACTTTGTACAAAACCTTTTTAATTTCATGTAATCAAAATTATCCATTTTGCATTTCATAATGTTCTCTATCTCTAGTTTGGTCATAAATTCTTCCCTTCTCCGTGGATTTGACAGATAAATCATTCCTTGCTCTCTTAATTTGCTTATGGTCTTACCCTTTATGTTTAAATCATGTATCCATTTTGACCTTATCTTGGTATACAGTGTAAAATGTTGATCTATGCCTTGTTTCTGCCATACGATTTTCCAGTTTTCCCAGCAGTTTTTGTCAAATAGTGAGTTCTTATCTGAGAAGCTGGAGTCTTTGGGTTATCAAAAAGTAGATTACTATAGTCATTGACTACTATGTCTTGTTACCTAACCTATTCCATTCATTCACCACTGTTTCTTAGCTAGTTACAAATAGTCTTGATGATTGATTGCTGTTTATAATACAGTTTTAGCTCTGGTACAACTAGACCACCTTCTCTTGCTTTTCTTTTCATTAATTTCCTTGACATTCTTGACCTTTTGTTCCTCCAGATGAATTTTTATGTTTTCTAGCTCTATAAAATAATTTTTTGTTAATTTGATTGGAATGGCACTGAATAAGTAAATTAATTTAGGTAGAATTATCATTTTTATTATATTGGCTTTGCCTACCCATGAGCAACTGATATTTTTCCAATTATTTATACCTGACTTTATTTGCATGAAAAGTGTTTTGTAATTGTGTTCATATAGTTCCTGGGTTTGTCTTGGCAGGTAAACTCCCAAATATTTTATAAAGTCTACAGTAACTTTAAATGGAATTTTTCTTCCATCTGGTCTTGGATATTTTTTTCCTTAAGATATTCATTTATGCTTTTTCAATTTCTGTTTCTAAGATAAACATCATGTTTCCTATTTCTTCTGTTAACTTAGGCAATTTATATTTTGGTAAATATTTATCTGTTTTCTTCAGAGTGTTAGTTTTTTTAGCATAAAATTAAGCAAAATAGCTCCTAATAATTGCTTCCATTTCATCTTCATTGGTGGTACACTTACCTTTTCATTTTTGATACTGGCAATTTGTTTCTCTTTTTTCTAATCAAACTAGCCAATGCTTTATCTCTTTTTCCCCCATAAAATTAGCTCCTAGTTTTATTTATTAGTTCAATGGGCTTTTTACTTTCAATTTTATTAATCTCTCCTTTGATTTTTCAGGATTTGTATTTTGATATTTAATTGGGGATTTTTAATTCATTCTTTTTCTAGTTTTTTTTAGCTGGGTGCCTAATTTATTGATCTGTTCTTTCTCTCTTTTACTGGATTAAATTTAAAGAAATCAGTTTTCCCCTAAGTACTGCTTTGAATGCACACCACAAAGTTGGTATGTTTTCTCATTGTTGTCATTGTCTTTAATGAAATTGTTTCTCTGCTTAACTTTGACCCACACATTCTTTAAGATTAGATCGTCTAATTCCCCAAATTTTCAATCAAAGATCCCAAGGCCCTTTACTGAATGTAGTTCTTATTTCATTTTTGTGTAGAAATTTAATATTTCTACTTTTTCTACATTTGGTTGTGAGGTTTTTATGTCATAGTACATGGTCAGATTTGTGAAGGTGCCATGCACAACAGAGAAAAAAGGAATACTCATTTATATTCTCGTTACATATTCTTTAGAGGTCTATCATATCGTTTCCTTAATTTCTTTATTATTTTATGTTTAGATTTATCTAATTCTGAGAGGGATGAATGGAGGTCCCCCCCAGTATAGTTGTATTACTACCTCCTTTAATTCATTTAACTTTTCCTTTAAGAATTGGATGCTATGTCATTTGATGTATACATATTTAGTATTGATATCACTTCACTGCTTGGTACTTTTTAGGAAATATGGTTATCCCTTTAATTAGGTCTGCTTTTGCTTTTGCTTTGTCTGAGGTCAGGATTCCTATACTTGCTTTTTTTACTTAAGTGAAGCATAACTGATACTCCTCTAGACCCTTTTTTTTAACTCTATATGCATCTTTTCTGTTTTGAGTGTGTTTCTTGTAAATGACATATTTTTGTATTCTGGTTTCTAATCCATTCTGCTACTTGATTCTGTTTTTTTTGGATGAGTTCATCCCATTCACATTCACAGTTATGATTAGTACTTTATATTTCCCTCCATCTTATTTTCTTCTCTCTCTCTCCCCCTCCCTCTCTCCCTCCCTCCCTCTCTCCCTCCCTCCCTTTCACCATCCCTCCCTCACACCCACCCACCCACCCTAAAGAAAGTATGTTTTGCTTCTAATCCCTGAATCCATTCTCCTTCTTAGCCCCTTTCCTTCCTAATTCCCTGTTGGGTAAAATGTATTTCTATACTCAGCTGAGTGTGTATAGATAATCTTCCCTGTTTGAACTAGTTCACATAAGAGTAATCCAAATCCCATTTTCTCCTCCAATGTTTTTACATAGCATACATAGGTATGCTCTTCCTTGCATACCTATTTTATGTGAAATAATTTCCCCATTGTTCTTCTTCCCTCCCACTTCTTTCAGCACATCCCTTTTTCTCAGCTTTCCATTTTTCCTTTGAGATC